>NW_021703766.1:45016857-45047054 GCF_005190385.1 Monodon monoceros
GTTCCTCTGTGTGTCTCTCCTGCACCACGTCTCCCGTTGCTTCTGTACCTCCCCGTTCCTCTGTGTGTCTCTCCTGCACCACGTCTCCCCTGCACCACGTCTCCCCTTGTTTCTGTACCTCCCCATCCCTCTGTGTGTCTCTCCTGCACCACGTCTCCCGTTGCCCCCTCACAGGGTCAGCGCTGGCACTTGGGCAGTGAACCGTTTGGGCGTCCCTGGCAGTCAGGTGATGTCGTGGGCTGCATGATCGACCTCACAGAGAACACCATTATCTTCACCCTCAACGGCGAGGTCCTCATGTCCGATTCAGGCTCTGAAACAGCCTTCCGGGATATTGAGATTGGGGATGGTGAGGGCTGGCCTTGTGGCCCCTTTCTGGTTTTCTTCCATCTCACCTGACCCTACTTTCCACAGTACCTCCTCCCCCATGGCTGCCCCTGCCCTGCCCATCTATCCTCACCCCTGCCCATCTATCCCCTCCCACTAGGCTTCCTGCCCGTCTGCAGCTTGGGACCTGGCCAGGTGGGTCACCTGAACCTGGGTCAGGATGTGAGCTCCCTGCGGTTCTTTACCATCTGTGGCCTCCAGGAAGGTTTTGAGCCATTTGCCATCAACATGCAGCGCCCGGTCACTACCTGGTTCAGCAAGAGCCTTCCCCAGTTTCAGGCCACGCCCCCTGAGCATCCCCACTATGAGGTGAGGACCGACCCCACTCAGCACGCCCTGATCTGCTTCCAAACCTCATTCTCCCCACAGTTCTCTTCCCCAAGCTTCTCTTTGGCTTCTTTGTTAGCCCACAAACCGTGTAGAAGTGGGTGTCAGGATCATGGGCTCCCAGGGCTGCCTTGTAGGGTATAACCTTGGCAAACTACACCTTTCTGGGCTCCAGGTACCGTGCCTACAAAATGGGGGAAGGGAGAAAAGAGAAGCTGGATTAAGTGACCCCAGTGGACATTTCCAGCCCTTATAACTATCTAATCCTACAACAAGGTTTAAAGAAATATAAATCACTGGGTACATTTCGGCACCTTCCTTACTAACTGTTATCTGTGGTGGTATTTTGGGGGTTTGTTTGTTTATTTATTTATTGCCGGCCACAAAGCACGGCAGCAAGCTTGTGGGATCTTAGTTCCCCAACCAGGCATTGAACCCGGGTCCTTGGCAGTGAGAGCAAGGAGTGCTAACCACTGGACTGCCAGGGAATTCCCATGGGTTTATTTATTTTTAGTAACCTTCATTAATCTGGTATCCTAATTTTTAGACCCTAGTGCCTTTCTTTCCCAAGGTTAAACTCAGGGTCAGATTCTGACAATAAATCAAAGTGATACAGTCTTTTTCTCAACCTGGGAAGAACTTGAATTCCACGTGGCTAAGCTTCAGCTGGTACTTTAGAATCAGACCTGGAGTTGGCCTTTTACCTGCTGTATGACCTGGGCCTGTGACTGTCTCCTCCTGAGCCTCAGTTTTCCCATCCTAGGCATCGTTCAGATCTCCTTCTCTCTCACATTCTCTCTCTCTTTCTCTTTTCTGAATTATTTAGGTAAGTTGGAGACATCGTGCCTCTTTATCCCTAAATATTTCAATGTGCATTTCTTCAGAACAGGCTGTGCTCTTACAGAGCTGCAGTTACGAAAATCAGGGAATTTTACATTGGTACATACTGTTACCTAATTTACAACCCATATTCAAATTTTGTTAATCGTGGCAATGATGTCTCTTTTTATTTTTCTGGTCCAAAATCCAATCCGCAGTTACACGTTGCAGTTAGTTGTTATGTCTCTTTAGTCTTCAATGTAGAATATTTCTGAGCGTTTGTCTGTCATGATGCTGACATTTTTGAAGAGTACAGACCAGTTGTTTTGCAGAATATTCCTCGTGTATTTGGCACGAATACCATAGCAGTGAGGTTGTGTTCTTCTTGATGCAGAATATCAGGGCGGCACATCATGTCATTATGTCTTATTACTGATTACCTTAGCTTTGACTGTTTGGTTATGGTGGAGTCTGCCAAGTTTCTCCACCATCAAGTTACTATTTTTCTCTTTATAATTAATAAATAATTTGTGGGAAGGCATTTTAAGGCTAGGTAAAAATGGAAGGGTTTTAAACCGGGGAACGTCCAGTCTAGATCTGAGTTTTGGAAAGGTCTCTATTGACAGTGGATTGGAGGAGGCGAGAGTGGGAGCACAAAGACCAGAGAGGTGCCTGGGGCGGGAGAGGATGGTGGGGAAGACGTGAACCTCCCAATCCCTGCCACTGCCAGATGGTGCTCTCAACGCAAAGAACAGCATGCTAGACAGCAGTGAGAATGAATAAACTAACCTACCCCAACCACATGGACGAGTCTCTCAGACATAATGTTGAATGAAAGAAGCCGGACACAAAAGAGCACATACTGTAGGATCCCATTCACAGAAAGTTCAAGAATGGGCAAAGCTAGCCTGTGATGTGCTAAGTCAGAAGGGCGTTAACTGTGAACGAATAATCAGACATTAAGTTACTTTGCATACCTATCACAGGAAGGAGATGGTCAGTAGGCTTGCCAAGGGGCAGAGGTAGAACAGGATTTATAAGAGAGATGGGAGAGAGGGGAGAAAAAGACCCTGCAGACAGTCTTGGTTGCACAGTTTTGGGGTGAATTCATTGGCTGGTGAGGAGCACAGAGGTCTCTCTTGGCAATTGGTCCTTGAGGAGGTCACCTTGAGGTGGGGCATCAAAGAAAGGGAACTGCTCCAGTTGTTAATGGAGCCTCCAGAAAACTTGAGAGTCTGTCTTTGGAGCGCACAGGCCGGGCACCTGTCCCTCTCTCAGCTCCTGCCCTTTATTTAGGCCAGGTCGGTGCATTTCCCTCATCAGAATCCCTCACCATCTTTGAGTGTAGTGACTAAACGGGCACTGAGGGGACTCCCAGGGGGACTGGTGGTGTTCCATTTCTCCATCTGAGTGCTGGGTACATAGGCGTGGTCCCTCCAAAACCTCATTGTGCTGTGCACTTATGATGTGTGCATTCTTCTGAGTGTTATATTTCCACAACCAACAAGTCTAACAGAAATTCCTCTGGGGAGCCTTTAAAAAAATCTGACCCTTCTGGGCTGCTCTCCCCAAGAGAGCAGGAGGGCAGAGCCCTTGTTCTGTTCACTGATGTGTTCCCAGCACTTGGAACAGTGCCTGGCACACAGTAGGTGCTCAGTAAATATTTGTGTAGTGTTAGATGGATGGATGGGTGAATGGATGGATTGGTGGGTGGAAGGATGGAAGAATGAATGGGTGGATGGGTGGATGACCTGGTCTGGAGTGAGCCCTGTGCGCAGGAAGGTTTTGAAAGCTCCCCAGGTGATTCCAGTGTCTGACCAGGGCTGCCCACTGTACAAAGGTGTCCAGACAAAGGTAGACAGAAGGCTGAATGCACCCCACGGCCAAGCTGTGTGTCCCATGGGAGTTCGTACGCTCGGAGGAGTGAGCCTTTGGCTAATTCTCACGCGGTGCTCTAAGGCCTAGTGGTGACTCTGTGTGTAATAAGGTTTAGGACCAATGGCCTAGCTCACCCTCCTGGCTCAGTGCTTCCTGCCTCACCCCAACAGGTGACTCGTGTGGACGGCACCGTGGACACACCCCCCTGCCTGCGCCTGACCCACCGCACGTGGGGCTCCCAGAACAGTCTGGTGGAGATGCTCTTTCTCCGGCTGAGCCTTCCGGTCCAGTTCCACCAGCACTTCCGCTGCACCGCAGGGGCCACCCCTCTGGCACCCCCTGGCCTGCAGCCTCCTGCTGAGGATGAGGCCCGGGCAGCGGAGCCTGATCCCGACTATGAAAACCTGCGCCGCTCAGCTGGGCACTGGGGCGAGGCTGAGGGGGGCAAAGAAGGAACTGCCAAGGAAGGGTCATCCGGGGGCACCGCCCAGGCTGGGGTAGAGGCCCAGCCTCCCAGGGCAGAGAATGAGAAGGATGCTACCACGGAGAAGAACAAGAAGAGAGGGTGAGTCAAGGGTGGGGCAGGGTGGGGTTTGGGGGTCTGTCCTGGGACCCCCAATTAGGCAACCTCAGTAACTTGAGAAATCCCACTGTATCCCAAAGTGGGCCCATATATGCTAAGTGGGGTCAGATTACTGAGGGATCCTGTTATGTCTCGAGTGAACGCTGTTATTTCCCTGGGCTGCTCTAATTTCCCTGAGAATGTAAAATCAGGATGCCCCACTATATCTATGGAGAGCTCCACGGTCCTTGGGGTACCAAAGCTTTTCATCCAGTGGACTTCATTATCTGTGAACACTAAAGGGGACCTCAGAATCTTGGGAAAGTTGACTGTACCCCAAGGTATCCCAGTGAATATCATTGGTCTTCTAAATTGGGGTCACTCCTGTGTCTCAAATGTACCCCCAAAAAACTAACTTCAAGGGAGACCCTCAAAGGGCATTCAATGTGAAATGAAACTAAATCTGCTTTTCCCCTACTGTGGCAGTAGTTTTCAGTGGGATTTAGTTCTGTGTCTCTTGAGGGGATGTTTGGAAATGATGGGAGATTTTTAGTTATCACAGTTTTGGGGGGAGGTACTGCTTGCTGGGGGCTCCAGGGATTCTACATGTCTTCAATGCACAAGGCAGTGCCCAATGAAGAATTGTCCTTTCCCAAATGCCTTTAGCACCCATATGAGACATGGTGACTTAGGGGACCATTGTGTGCTCCCCAAGGGAACCTCCACGTTCCCAGAGGCACCTTTAAATCTGGGTAACCCGGAATTTGAAAGCACAGA
Organism: Monodon monoceros; assembly: GCF_005190385.1. Taxonomy (NCBI): domain Eukaryota; kingdom Metazoa; phylum Chordata; class Mammalia; order Artiodactyla; family Monodontidae; genus Monodon; species Monodon monoceros. The sequence goes on from NW_021703766.1 coordinate 45,021,608, forward strand.
GCTCCTCCACGGTGGCTATGCTGGTGCAGTTGGGAATTTCATCCCTCTAGAGGCGAGGCCTTGGGTATTAGAAACGAGGTTTATTTAGGATGGATGTGGAGGCACGAACGTTGTGATGGAGAGGGCTGGGGAGCTGGGCTTGAGAGTGAGTCTCATGACAGCCTCTCCTCTCCACCACCAGGTTCTTGTTCAAGGCCAAGAAGGCCGCCATGATGACCCAGCCACCAGCCACCCCCACTCTGCCCCGACTCCCTCGCGAGGTGGTGCCTGCTGACGACCGTGATGACCCTGAGATCATCCTCAATACCACCACGGTGGGAACCGGGGACCCTCAACTTCAGGCCTCCCCCTCCAGATTTCCAAATTTCATGCTGTAATCCCCAGTAATCGCCCTTATCTGGGGACACCGCAATATATACAGGAGACCACAAAATACAGTACACATCAATTTAACCCTTTGAACCCCTAAATCCATATAGCTAAGGGGCCTAAAAATTGCAGGGAACACAATGAAGCCATGGGGCACACTGATACAACTCCCAGGGCCCCCCAAATCCCAGGGATAAACCAACATAGATTTGGCACCCCAATGTTTGGGTTCACCCATATAAACTCAACACCCCAAACTTAGTAGCTATTCTAGTATATTCCTGGGAACCAAAATTCACAAGTATTCCAATACAGTTTGGGGATTCACCAAATCTGGAATATTTTCTGAGACAAGCAGCCTAGGGGTTAGGATCACGGGCTACCTGGGTGTCACTTCACGGCTCTATGTCTTCTCTGCTGTGGAAGTGCTATGGTTTCCTCATCAGTAAAATGGAGATAAAAAGTGTATCCGCTTGGTGTAAGGATTGAAGTGAGTTCATTTGTGAGCTATTATTTATTTATAACATTGCTGTATAACCTGGGGAGGGACCCAAATTTGGGTGTATCACAAAACAGTCCCAAAGGATTCCCGAATCTAGGAATACATCAGTAAATACAGAAACAGAAGGACACAGACCCAGGGGGTCTCAAATCCAGCAACTTCTTGTTAAACTCCCAGAGGACACTGAGAATCCAGAGAAGTCAACTCAGAGTCTCAGGGAAGCCCACTGACCACCGGTCCCCCCTTTGCCTCTTCAGTACTATTACTCCGTGAGGGTCTTCGCCGGCCAGGAGCCCAGCTGCGTGTGGGTGGGCTGGGTCACCCCCGACTACCATCAGCACGACATGAACTTCGACCTCAGCAAGGTCCGGGTGGTGACGGTGACCATGGGGGATGAGCAAGGCAACATCCACAGCAGGTGCGGGCAGGGGCGGGGGCCGTGGGAGACCGGAGGTCAGCGCTGGGCACCTCCTCCTCCTTTCCTCCTCTTTTTTTTTTTTTTTTTTGCGGTACGCGGACCTCTCACTGCTGGGGCCTCATCCTGTTGTGGAGCACAGGCTCCGGACGCGCAGGCTCAGCCGCTCTGCGGCATGTGGGATCTTCCCGGACCGGGGCACGAACCCGTGTCCCCTGCATCGGCAGGTGGACTCTCAACCACTGCGCCACCAGGGAAGCCCCTCCTCTCTTCCTGCTTGTCTTCCTCCCATGGATCCTGCTCTGTGTTTTCCCTCCTCTTCTTCGTCCATTTCTTTTCCATTTTCTCCTCCTCTTCCATCTTGCGGTCCTCTTTCTAGTTTACCTCCTTTTTCTGTCCTCTCGTCCTGCTCCCCTTCTCCTTCTCCTCGTTCTGGAACCACCCCTTCCCCCCACCAGCTTCTAAGAATTCTAGCTCCGAGGGGCTCAGGGTCTGGGGTGAGGGGTTTCAGCACTCAGGTCTGCAGGTGGCGGGCGTTTGGGGGTGGGGCTCTGAGTCATGGTGTTCCGGGAGCTCAGGAAAGGGGGTGTCCAGGGTCCAGAGCGCCTCGGCTGACGATCCGGGCACTGATCACTCCTGTGTCCTCTAGCCTCAAGTGCAGCAACTGCTACATGGTGTGGGGTGGAGAGTTCGTGAGCCCCGGGCAGCAGGGCCGGATCAGCCACACGGACCTCGTCATTGGCTGCCTGGTGGACTTGGCCACTGGCCTAATGACCTTTACCGCCAACGGCAAAGAGAGCAACACCTTTTTCCAGGTAAGCCCAGCCCTCATTCAGCAACTTAGCAATAGCGTCCTCGTGTCTCAGCATCCCGGGACCCCTCCCAGACACCCTCTGAGGGCAGACCCCAGAGAGACAGGATGAAACAGCCTCAGGACAGGCCAGAGCTGGGAGGTTCCTGGGAGACCACCTAGGTGAACCATTCCTCGAACTGACATCCAGAAAGAGGGAGACAGAACAGAGCCTTGACCTTGGAGAGAGGTCCATATCCCTCTTGGGCTGGGTGATACCAGTCGCCACCTTTTCACCAATCAGGGCACATCCTGGGATGGGCCAAAATTCTAAGGTGGGATTTTCCTTTTCATCACTTTATTATGAAAGATTTCAAGCATACAGCAAAATTGAAGGAACTGTATCATGAATGCCCATATACCTACTACCACGAATCTGCTATCCATCCATTAATCCATCTAACTTTATTTATTTTATAAAACTTTATTTTAAATGGAGAATTTTAAAAATACGCAAAAATAGAACAGCATAATGAACCTCCATGTCTCCATTACACAGCTCCAACTAGTACCCACTCACGGCTAACCTTGATTCATCTTTATCCACACCCACTGGAGGATTTTGAAGGAAATCCCAGATATCGTATGGTTTGTCTCAGATATATGATACAGTTTGTCTCTTTTCAGTATGTATCTCTAAAAGATAAAGATTCTTTTAAAAAACATAGCCACAATACCACTCTTGTCTTAAAAAAACCCCAAGAATTCTTAGATATCACCAAATATCCAGCCCGTGGTCAAACTTCTCTGGTTGTCTCCAAAATGTCTTTTTACTGTTTGTTTGAATCAGAATCTAAATAAGGAGGTATGTTTTGGTTGGTTGCTAAGTCCCTTCAGTCTCTTTTCATATGTAGATTTCCCTTCCATTTTTTTCTTTTTTTCCCCTTTGAAATGTATTCACTGAAGAAATCAGCTGTCTGTCTGGTAGAACTTTGCTCCTCAAAGTGTGGTCCCTGGACCAGCAGGCTCTGCATCACCTGGGAGCCTGTTAGAAATGCAGAATCTCAGGCTCTTACCCAGACCTGCCCAATCAGAATCTGATTTTTTTTTTTTAAGAGGGCTTGAATTTTAGCTCAGTTTTTTAATTATTTATTTATTTATTTATTTATTTATTTATGGCTGTGTTGGGTCTCCGTTTCTGTGCGAGGGCTTTCTCCAGTTGCGGCGAGCGGGGGCCACTCTTCATCGCGGTGCGCAGGCCTCTCACTATCGCGGCCTCTCTTGCTGCGGAACACAGGCTCCAGATGCGCAGGCTCAGCAGTTGTGGCTCACGGGCCTAGTTGCTCCGCGGCATCTGGGATCCTCCTAGACCAGGGCTCGAACCCGTGTCCCCTGCATTAGCAGGCAGATTCTCAACCACTGCGCCACCAGGGAAGCCCCAGAATCTGATTTTTAAAATAAACCTCAGGGCATTCGTGTGCATACTACCATCTGAAGAGTGCTGGCCTAGTTCCCCACAGGCTGAGTCTGGCTGATGCACACCTGAGGTGTCATTTAAACATTTTCCTCTGTCCCCTGTATTTTCTTGTAAGCTGGGAGATGGGTCCAGATTAGATTGGATTAGATTCAGGTTTGACAAGACTGCTTCCCAGACAGTGGTGTTTGTTGTGTTAGAGCCTGGGTGGGTTTCTCTTCAAAGATCAGAGGGGCTGCAGGGAAAGGCAGTCAGAGGATGCTTTTTGAACTTTGAAGAATAAATAAGTGCTTGGGAGAGAAACAGGAATGGCATTCGTGGGTGGGGGTGGGCACGATGTGCGCAAAGACCCAGACCACAGGTTGCCCTGGGGGAGGTGGAGGAGGTTGGCCTCATTGGATCAGAGGAGGTGCAGCCCGTGAGCCACTTCAGGGCTCTTGCGAAGCCTCCAGTGCCTGAGTTTGGATCTGTAGACACCAGCAGCATCAGGCTGGGGCAACTGGCTCCCGAGTCGGGGATCCAGAGTCAGTACCACCTCCAGTTCATCTCCTTCCTCACCCTGCCCTCTTCTCCCTTTCCAGGTGGAACCCAATACAAAGCTGTTTCCTGCTGTCTTTGTCCTGCCGACACACCAGAACGTCATCCAGTTTGAGCTGGGGAAGCAGAAGGTCAGGTTGCAGTGATGGGGCGTTAATGGGGGCAGGCTGAGGACAGAGGTGTGGGAGGTCAGGCTGGCAGAGCGGCTGAAGTGGGGGGAGAAATCCGGGAGGTCTTCCTGGAAACAGAGTGGCGGGAGGGAAAGGGTGGGGAGTCCTGACACGTGCATACCCCTGTGTCCCCAGAACATCATGCCGCTGTCGGCCGCCATGTTTCTGAGCGAGCGCAAGAACCCCAGCCCACAGTGCCCGCCACGGCTCGAGGTTCAGATGCTCATGCCCGTGTCGTGGAGCCGCATGCCCAACCGCTTCCTGCAGGTGGACACGCGGCGTGCGGGCGAGCGGCTGGGCTGGTCTGTGCAGTGCCAGGAGCCGCTGACCATGATGGCGCTGCACATCCCCGAGGAGAACCGGTCAGGGACAGCCCCGGCGCCCAGGGGTGGGGCGGATACTGCAAGCGCTCTGGGGTCTGGATCCCACCCGGTGCCCCTCCCCACTAACCCGGGACTCCAGACAACACCCCAGGAAGCCCCGGACCTCCCTTACCATCCCCAGATAACACTCCAGGGGGCTCTAAATCCCTTTCAGCAGTCTCAGACCCACCTCAGGGGACCCAGACTCAGCCCAGTCATCCCCAGCTAACACCCCAGTGGACTCCAGACTCACCTACGGGGCTCCAAACCCATCGCAGGGAGTCCAGATCCACATCAAGGAGACCACACAGCATCCCAGGGGCTTCAAGTGCACCTCAGAGAGTCTTGCACATTATTCAGAGAGGCCTGGAGGCACCCCAGGTTCTCTTGGACATACCCAGGAGACTTTAGAGGTATCCCTTGGAGATATCTAACTCGCTCCAGGGGACCCAGGCACACCGGGCTAAAGAGTATTCACATGGATGACAGGAAAGCTTTTAAGGACTCCAAATGTGGCCAGGACCCCAGACTCACCCGAGGAAGATGCTTCATCTTTCCTTTATTCACTGATTTGACAAATAGCTCTGAGCTCCTCCTGTGTGACAGCAGAATTCTAGCCTGGAGACACCAAACTCTTGTGAACGGACATTCTAGTAATGCTCTTGTATAACTCAGGAGACTCAGACCTGCCCAGGAGGACTCAGACCCATCCCCAGGGGCCTCAGACGCACCCATTTATTCATTTGTTCCTACAACAAATATTTATTGAGCACATACTATTTGCTAAGTCCTTTATTTATTTATTTTTGGCTGTGTTGGGTCTTCGTTGCTGCACGTGGGCTTTCTGTAGTTGCAGCGAGCGGGGGCGACTCTTCGTTGCGGTGCGCAGGCTTCTCATTGCGGTGGCTTCTCTTGTTGCGGAGCACGGGTTCTAGGCGCGCGGGCTTCAGTAGTTGCGGCATGCAGGCTCAGTAGTTGTGGCTCGCGGGCTCTAGAGCACAGTCTGGGTAGTTGTGGCGCACTCACTTAGTTGTTCTGCGGCATGTGGGATCTTCCCGGACCAGGGCTCCAACCCATGTCCCCTGTACTGGCAGGTGGATTCTTAACCACTGCGCCACCAGGGAAGCCTGCTAAGTCCTTTTTAGGTGCTGGGAATATAGCAAACAAACAAATAAACAAAAGAGGCAGAAATGTCCTGTACTGGCGGAGTTTACATTCTGGTGGTGCTCAAATATAACCAGGGTACTCAGACCTGCCAGAGGGGGATTCAGACCCAACCTAGGATCCTAGATACATCTCAGGGTCACCAGATATTTCCCATGGACTCTTAGATCCCCAGAGTACCAGACCATCCCATGGATCCCAGATATATGTCAGGGAGCCCTCAGACCACTGAGGGACTTCCAGAACCATTAAAAGACTCCTAGACTCAGCTCCACAGACCTCACAGAACCTTGACCCAGCAGAACACTGGGATTCACTGCTGGGGCCACCAACACTCCCCTGAGCACCTCTTTGCCTCTCTGTGGTCTGTGTCTCTGTCTCCCACCTCCTCTGCCTGCTGAGTCCCTGAATGTGGCCCATCTCCACTGCAGATGCATGGACATCCTGGAGCTGTCGGAGCGCTTGGACCTGCAGCGCTTCCACTCGCACACCCTCCGCCTCTACTGCGCTGTGTGCGCCCTGGGCAACAACCGTGTGGCACATGCTCTGTGCAGCCACGTGGACCAGGCGCAGCTGCTGCACGCCCTGGAAGACGCACACCTGCCCGGCCCCCTGCGTGCAGGCTACTACGACCTTCTCATCAGCATCCACCTCGAAAGTGCCTGCCGCAGCCGCCGCTCCATGCTCTCTGAGTACATTGTGCCCCTCACTCCTGAGACCCGTGCCATCACCCTCTTCCCGCCTGGAAAAAGGGCAGATAATGGTCCCCGCCGCTACAGCCTTCCTGGTGTCGGCGTCACCACCTCGCTGCGGCCTCCACACCATTTCTTAGCTCCCTGTTTTGTGGCTGCCCTGCCAGCTGCTGGGGCGGCAGAAGCTCCATCCCGTCTCAGCCCCAGCATCCCTCTGGAGGCTCTTCGGGACAAAGCACTAAGAATGCTGGGGGAGGCAGTGCGAGACGGTGGGCAGCACGCACGCGACCCTGTCGGGGGCTCCGTGGAGTTCCAGTTTGTGCCCGTGCTCAAGCTTGTGTCCACCCTGCTGGTAATGGCTTCCTCCTGCTTCCCTCTGGCCTGTTCTTTCACATTCCAAATCATCCATCCATCTGTACATACATACCTCCATATGTTCCCCTCCCATTTATACATCCAACTACCCATTCATCTCTCTGTCCATATACCCTTCACCTTCCAACTTATCCTTCTGTCATCTACTCATTCACTTTTCCTTCCATCCATTCGTCTGCCATCTATTCATCTGTTTAGTAATCACTTCCTTCTTTCCATTCATCCATCCAACCAACCGTCATTCATCCATCCTCCACCAACCTTTCCATCCATCCACCTATTCATTCAAACATACCCCCATCTTTCCATCCAAATGTTCCTCATCTATTTATCCTTCCAGTCTCCACCCAATTATCCATCCATCCATACATGTATCCATCTAACTTTCAATCTAGTTGTCCATTCATTCACACATCATTACATCCACCATTTCATCTATTCATCCATCCCCCTACCCATTTATTTATTAATCTATCTTTCCCTTCATGCATTCAACCATCAGCCTCCTTCCACCTGTGCATCCACTCATCCACCCATCCACAGATTCATCCATTTCTCCATCTTCCACCTATCTGTCCATCAATCCATGCATCTCTCTATCCATATATATTAAGACCCATCCACGTACCCACAAATCCATCCAACCATCTACACCCTTTAATTCACCCATTCTCCATCCTTCTACCCCTTCTTCATTTCATGTACCCTTTCATTCACATAACCATCTAATGACTCATCCATATATCCATCCATCCATCCAATTTTTCATACACAAACCTATCCACCCATCCACATATCCATCCTACCCCAGTGCCTGGTTATTTACCCATTTATCTATTTGCCCATCTACTCATTTACTTACTTATGCATCTGTCAAACCATCTATCCACCCCCCTATCTATACATCATTTATCCTGTCATCCATCTACCCACCATCTCTTCTTCCACCTTTACCTTCATCTCTCAGTTCATTATCCACCCATCCATCCATCTCCCCATCAAACCTCTACTATTCCATTTATTAATTCATCCACCCAGTCACCCAGTCCTCCCCCTGTTCATTCATCTCTCTCTCTTTCCCCACTATTTTTCTCTTTTATCTACCTACTCTCCTTCCATCTGATAGCATCTTCATTATGTTGACTGAGAGCTAGCATATGCTGGGAGCTATAAGGGCCTCAGGTGTAGGGTGTGTCCTGTTACAGAGTAACAAATGCTCAAGCTTGGGAAAAAGGACACTTGTGAAGGGAGAGGTGCTCATGTTTGGCTATGTAGTCTGGGCCATGTACGTGGGACACAGGGTGTGGATCTGGGGGGATCTTAAGGAGGATGGATGGCAGGGCGTGGGGTGTGTGTGCCTTTCCTGCTTGTAAGAGGAGCCATATACAGCCAATGCAGGAATGAATCTGGCCTGTGCAGGAGAAACAGATCTGGGGAGTGAGGCTGGGTCTTGATTATGGAAGCCTTGCAGGCCACAGTGACAGACCCGGGCTTTGTCCCATAGGTGATGGGTATCTTTGGCGATGAGGATGTGAAACAGATCTTGAAGATGATTGAGCCTGAAGTATTCACTGAGGAAGAAGAGGACGAGGAGGACGAGGAGGACGAGGAGGAGAAGGAGGAGGACGAGGAGGAAGAGGCACAGGAGAAGGAAGATGCGGAACAAGAGGAAGAGGAGGCGGCAGAAGAGGACAAAGAAGAAGACTTGGAGGAGGGGCTGCTACAGATGAAGCTGCCGGAGTCTGTTAAGTTACAGGTGGGCTGATTCTTCCTGTTTCCCAGCCTCCATCCCTCCGGGCTAGTACACACGGGGTCTGGTGGGGCTTGAGTCTGGACTTTGTCCCAAGGCACTGGGGAGCTGTGGAAGGGCAGAAAGCGGTGGAGTGCTGCTGGCTTTGAATGAGCTATCTGGTTTCCATGTGGGAGGTGAATTAGAGGGATGAGACCGTGGAGATGGCCGGCTTGAGGATCCAGGCAGGAGACAGTGGTGGCTCGACCAGAGCAGGGCTACGGAGTGGGGAGAGAAAGCAAGAAAAGTTTCAAGGAAGTCCTGACGGTCTCACCACCATCCCTCCTACTGCATGGCTGTCATCCCACAGATGTGTCACCTGCTGGAGTATTTCTGTGACCAAGAGCTGCAGCACCGTGTAGAGTCTCTTGCAGCCTTTGCAGAGCGCTACGTGGACAAGCTCCAGGCCAACCAGAGGGACCGCTACAGCATCCTTGTGAAAGCCTTCACCATGACGGCAGCAGAGACTGCCCGACGCACTCGCGAGTTCCGCTCCCCGCCCCAGGAGCAGGTCCTCTGACCCCTGACCCCAGCTGGCCTTGCTGTCTAAACCCAACCTCAACCTCTCCCCTTACTCTGATCACTGACGCTACTCACTTAACCTCTAAACCTGAGCTTGTCCTCTGACCCTATCCATATACTTATCTGTTACTCTTCTACCTCTCTCTGAACCAGACTTCTGAGTCACCGCAGACTGACCCTGACTCCTTTCGAACCTTTAGTCGCCCAGATATTCTTCGCTAATGACCTTAGACAGGAACTCACGATAGGGTCTTTGATCCTTGACTTCAGAGTTCCTGCTCTGGGGTCTCTGACCCTCATTCTAATCTTTGACCTTCTCCTAGATCAACATGCTATTGCACTTCAAAGATGCTGACGACGAGGAAGATTGTCCTGTCCCTGAAGAGATCCGACAGGATTTGCTCGAATTTCATCAAGACCTGCTGACACACTGTGGTAAGAGAGGAGATCAGAGAATCCTCCTCCCGAACTTGCTCTTGAGACCTGTCTTGAAGTTTCCTAAGATTTCCTGACCTTAAATATCTACAGTATTTGTGCAGTAACTGTTGGTAAAATGAATGAGTGACTGAATGAACGAACATGTCAGTGAACAGCTAGATGATGAGTGGAAGGATGTGTTTATATGGGTATTTGGGTGGATGTATATGTGGACACATGGCCGTAGGCTATAGCTGGACGGAAGAGTGTGTGAAGTGATGGAGAGAAGGATGGCCGAATAAAGAAATGCGTGAAGAGACGGCTGACTGGTTGGATGAATGAAAAGAAGGATGGCTGGAGGGATGGATGGCTGACCTCTATTTTTTCTCGTAAGTCAGCTGATAATCTTACTGAGATTTTCTTATATGTGGTGAGTCATTTTTCCCTGGCTGGCTTTCAAGATTTCTCTTTACCTTTGCCTTTAGGCAGTTTGAGTATGATCTATCTAGGTGTGGAGCTCAATGAATTTATCCTACTTGAGCTGTTTTTGTTTTTTGCCACACCATGAGGTTTGTGGGATCTCAGTTCCCCAGCAAGGGATCGAACCCAGGCCACGGCAGTGAAAGCCAGGAACCCTAACCACTAGGCCACCTAGTTTCTTGGATGTGTAGATTAATATTTTTCATCAAATTTGGGACTTTGAGGCCATTATTTTTCCAAATATTTTTCTGCTCCTTTCTCATCTCTCCTTCTAGGACTCCCATTATGCATCTGTTGGTACACTAGATGGTGTCCCACAGGTCTCTGAGGCTCTGTTAGTTTTTCTTCAGACTGGATAACCTCTGTTGTTCTACCTTCAAGTTCATTGATTCTTTCTCCTACCAGCTCAAGTATGCTGTTGTACCCCTCTAGTGTTTTTTAAATTTCAGTTTTTGTACTTTTCAACTCTATATGGTTATTTTGTATATTATCTACCTCTATTAATATTCTCTGTTTGATGAGTCATTGTCATCATAATTCTCTTTAATACTTTAGACTTGATTTCCTTTAGTTCTTTGAAGATACTTGCAATAGTTGGTTTAAAAGACAAATGATCCAAGGAATGAATAAATGAACAAACATGAACATATAAAGAAACAAATGGAAACCCCCATGAATGCACACATGAATGAGAAATGAGTGAGTGAACACATGAATGAATAAAGAAGTAAATGATAGAGCAGATTAATAAGCAAACAGATGAATGACACGCTCTCTCTTCTTGCCCACCTCCAGGAATTCAGCTGGCGGGGGAGGAGGAAGAACCAGAGGAAGAAGCCACCCTGGGCAGCCGCCTGATGAGCCTGTTGGAGAAGGTACGGCTGCTGAAGAAGAAGGAGGAGAAACCGGAGGAGGAGCCACCTGCTGAGGAGCACAAACCCCGTGAGGACTGGGGCCACCAGGGATGGCACGGGGTGGGCCAAGCAGCCCTGCGCTTGGGGAGTTTCTGGGTCCAAGAAAGGCCACCAGGAGTAGCCCAAGGGACGGGTGGATGGGTATTAATGAGAGAGGAGGAGTGGAGAGAGGGGTGAGAGGGGAGGCATGCTGGAGGCGTGGCCCCAAAGTTGGGGCTGCACGGTGTGTGTGTTGGAACAGTGTGGTGCATGGCTGCCAGAGCAGAGGCATACATCCAACCTTGGGATGGGGCAACTCCTGCACCACCATGGCTTCCACGTACTTGTGGCTTTTCTTTGTTTTTCCCTTATTTCTTGGTGAAATGATTCCTATGCTGAGGGGTTAGGAAAGCAGTCATGATAAACGTTGGGCCCATGGGTCATTAGGCAAACTATATATTAACACCATATAACAAGGACAGAGTCCCTAACATTGGTGGAGGGTTTATTCTATAACATTCAAGAAATTTTATTGGGCCAACTCCGGGCCAGGCACTGTTGGTAGGGCCAGGGAATGTAATAGGGGGAAGAGTCAAAGTCCCTGCCTTCAAGGAGTTTAGAATATTACAAAAGATACCAATATACATATACCATAATGTCAGATGGCCACACATATTAAGAAGAAAACTAAAGCTGAGTGAGAGGAGAGAGAGGGACAAAGATGGAGAGGTTGGAGTGGGGGAGTGAGGTATGCAAAGATCTGGGGAAAGATGATTGGTACAGATGGAACAGCCAGTGCAAAGGCCCTGAGGCAGGAAGATGCTTGGTGCGTTTAGAGACCAGTGTGGCTGGAGCAGAGTGAGCCGGAGGAGAGGTACAGAATATGAAGTCAGAAGTGATGGGTCCAGATCGTGTAGAGCAGACGGAAGGAAGGTAGGACATGTCACAGGTCATGAATTGACACCATCATTCAGTGCCAGTGCAGGAAGGTTTCTCCTGACCCTGAGACACAGGAGACATCTGTCTTCTCTCCCAGAAATCCTGGGAAGAAAAAGTATTGGGAGAGAAAGAGAGACAGGGAGAGAAATGGATGCTGGATATAGGAGAGGAGAGTCCTGGGGACATCGCCAGGGAAAATAAAAGAGTTCATTTTTGACATAATTTTCAGATGACACCAAAGTCTTCACAGTTTTTCTTTGTGTCTGTTGTCTCCCATGATGAAAAATCAGCAGTGTTTTTACAGAACAAATGGAATTACCATTTGCACTTTCAAAGGTGCTCAGAATAATGCTCTGGTACTTTGCAGTGATACAAATGCTTTTTCCTCTTAAAGCTTTTAGGGGGACACTTACGGTCTGGGTATAGGGTGAAGAGGATAGGGAGACTCCTAGAGCCACAGAACAAAATCTGCCAGAATCTGCCCCCTCCTGGCAGGGGGAGGGCGGGGGGTGGGTGGTTAGTAACTGAGAAGCCCTCTGGAAAGAGGGGCGCCCTCTGTACCATTTTCGCTCAAGGCCCTGGCCAGGAAGAGTGTTCCTACCCTTGTGTCCCCTTCCCAGAGTCGCTGCAGGAGCTGGTGTCCCACACAGTGGTGCGTTGGGCCCAAGAGGACTTCGTGCAGAGCCCCGAGCTGGTACGGGCCATGTTCAGCCTCCTGCACCGGCAGTACGATGGGCTCGGGGAGCTGCTGCGTGCCCTGCCCCGGGCCTATACTATCTCACCCTCCTCCGTGGAGGACACCATGAGCCTGCTTGAGTGCCTTGGCCAGATCCGGTCCCTGCTCATCGTGCAGATGGGCCTCCAGGAGGAAAACCTCATGATCCAGAGCATTGGGTGAGGCCCCGCCCCTCCCCTGACGCTGCACGTCCCCGGGGAAGGGAGGGGAGACCTTCCGGCTCAAGCTTGTCTGGATGCAATAATGTGTCCTTCCCCACTTCTGCCCCATCCTCAGGGGGGTGTGCTCCTCCCAGCAGCTAGCCCATCTCCCTAGGTAATGTCCACCCCCCGCCCCGTTACCTCTCCACCCACCCCTGGGTAACAGCTCCTACTCACCTGTGACTCTTGGCTCAAGATTTACCCTCTTTGAACTTTGGTTTCTTCATCTCTAAACTGGGGAAGAGCCACGCTTATCTTGAAGAGTTGTGGTGCGGCTTCAGTGAGCTCATGTAGCGGTAATAACGGTAATAATAATAATGATAACAATAGTCTTGAGCACTCAGTGCCAAGTGAGCCTCATTCATTCACTCAGCAAACATCTATTGAGCACCTACTGCGTGCCAGGCCCTTTCTAGGCACTTGGGGTTACAACATGCAACATGATAGAGATCTCCGCCCCAGGGGAGCCCACCTTGGATCCTCTGGTTTCCTTGTCTGTGAGAGAGGGATAATTCTAGTTCCCGCCTCCCAGGGTGGACATAAGGATTGAATGAGTTCAGATCTGTAAAGGGAGCGGTGCCGGGCACAGACTAGGAGTTCAGTAAATGTTAACTTTTACCACAGTGGTGGTGATGGCTCCTGCAAGGGTCTGGAGGCTCTGCCTGGACTTGCCTCCATGCACTCTACCTGTCCACAGGAACATCATGAACAACAAAGTCTTCTACCAACACCCGAACCTGATGCGGGCGCTGGGCATGCATGAGACAGTCATGGAGGTCATGGTGAATGTCCTTGGGGGTGGCGAATCCAAGGTAAGGGGGCTGCGTGGGCCGGGGAGCTCAGGGGAGGGGGCCCCGGAGGGCAGGCACTGACCACCAGCCCACCCTGCTTGCCCAGGAGATCCGCTTCCCCAAGATGGTGACCAGCTGCTGCCGCTTCCTCTGCTACTTCTGCCGCATCAGCCGGCAGAACCAGCGCTCCATGTTTGACCACCTGAGCTACCTGCTGGAGAACAGCGGCATCGGCCTGGGTGAGGAACCCCGAGCCCACTCGTGGTGGTCCACCCAGGCTGGCCCCACTCTCCGCTGGCTCACTTAGTCATTTAACAAATACTCACTCTTAACTCACCCTGGATCTGGACCTGTAATGAGCAGTGCTGGGGATACCCAGACAGCCCTGGCCCTGGCCCAAATGGGGTTCACAGTGGAGTGGGGTAGACAAACCCATCCCAGACAGTGTCAGCCTGGACTGGTCAGGCCTGGGATGGAGAAGCACAGTCAGAGGAGGCACCTGACCCAGGCTGGAAAAGGGGTGGTCAAGGAGGGCTTCCTGGAGGAGGTGAGGCAAGCAAAAGTGAGACAGTCAGCTAGGCACCTCCGAAGAGCATTTTCACTGCCTCTCACCCCCACAGGCATGCAGGGCTCCACGCCCCTGGATGTGGCAGCTGCCTCCGTCATCGACAACAACGAGCTGGCCTTGGCGTTGCAGGAGCAGGATCTGGAGAAGGTGTGGAGGGAGAAGGCCTGGCCCATACCTGGCCCCTTGGGGCACCTGCTGATTTGGGTCCCACTCTATGGGTGCCATTGTGCATGGTCCAGAACTGAATCAGAAGGGGAATAATTTGCAGCAAAGGGACAGGACCCAGTCACTCGCTCACAGGGCTGAGTGAAAATCCACACCCACCCTCCCCAGCCACGTGGGCTTGGCACGTTTCTTGGCCCTCTGTACTCCCTGCTTCTGTGTGTAGCAGTGAAAGGCATGGGCTCTGGAGCTCAGCAACTTAGATTCAACTCCCCGCCCCTACTCCCGGCCCCACTCTCTTGCTTTGTGGCCTTGGACAAGTGGCTTAAATTCTCCAGGCCTCCATCTCCTCATTTGTAGAATGAATATAATAGAAACAATTTCACACAGTTGTTCTGAGGATTAAATAAGTTAACTCACAAAAGCATTTACAAAGCAGTAAGCACTCTCTAACAGTTATCTACCATTATAGTATTATTTATTTAACAAATGTTTTTGAGCATCTACTATGTGTCAGGACCCATCCAAGGCAGTAGGGGTATGACAGTGATTGAGAGTCAAAAATCCTTGTCCTTGTGAAGCTGACATTCTAGTTGGGAGGATGGATAATAAACAAGTAAAATATGTGGTGTATTAGCTAGTGACGAGTGTTAAGGAAGAGAAAACGTGAGCAAGGGAGAGAAATATCAAGTGTCGGGAGGGTGTCTGAGTTTAGACACAAGTGGTCAGAGAAAGCCTCACTGAGAAAGTGACCTTCAGGTAAAGCTCTGAAGGAGATGGGGGCCATATGGACATGAGGGGGAAGAGCATTCCAAGCTGGGAAGCAGCCAGTGCAAAGGCCCTGAGGCAGGAGTGAACCTGATGAGTCTGAGGAACAGCAGAGAGAGCAGTGTGCTTGGAGCAGAGGGAGACAGGGTGAGTGCTAGGATGTGAGGGCAGGGAGTTGACAAGGGCAGATTGCGTGGAGGGTCTGTGGGCCACAGCGAGGGCTCTGGCTTTAGCCCTAAGTGAGACAGTAGGGGTCTCTCTGACTGTGTGGGGGACAGACTAGGGGTTGAAGGGAACAGTGAGCCCAGGGAGGAGGTGGCTGCGATGGTCCAGGTGGGAAATGATGGTGGAGGATGAGGGTTATTGTTTGCTGAGGGATCCAAATTGGATTGCGGAGCTCCAGGGATGGGCAAGGACTTGAGCCTTGGGGAGGAAGGTGGTGTGGGTATAGTCTCTGGCTGAGCCTCCTGTGCCCCCAGGTGGTGTCCTACCTGGCAGGCTGTGGCCTCCAAAGCTGCCCCATACTCCTGGCCAAAGGGTACCCAGACATCGGCTGGAACCCCTGCGGCGGCGAGCGCTACCTGGACTTCCTGCGCTTCGCCGTCTTCGTCAACGGTGAGGCAACGGGTGGCGGTAATAGGGCGGGAGGCTGGGGGTCACTGGCCAAAGCCTCCCTCGGGTGTGGCCCACATCCTGGGCCACAGGCCTGGCCTGGGCAGGGATGCCTCCAAGTGGGCGCGGGGCAGGGTCTGGAGGTCAACGGGGGCCTGACGTTCACCCCTGAGGTGCCAGGTCAGGGGCTGTCCAGGGAGGGACCCTGGGCAGTGGCTCATGAGGCCTCCTGACCCCGCGAGCCGCCAGGTGAGAGCGTGGAGGAGAATGCCAACGTGGTGGTGCGTCTGCTGATCCGCAAGCCTGAGTGCTTCGGGCCTGCCCTGCGGGGCGAGGGCAGCTCGGGGCTGCTCGCCACCATCGAAGAGGCCATCCGCATCTCCGAGGACCCCGCGAGGGATGGCCCAGGAGTCCGCAGGGACCGGCGGCGTGAGCTGTGAGTCTCCTGCCCCTTCCTCGACAGAACCACCACCCTCCCCGAGCCCCTCGCTGCCTCCTCACACCACCCGCCTTCCCCTGCAGCTTCGGGGAGGAGCCCCCCGAGGAAAACCGGGTGCACCTTGGACATGCCATCATGTCCTTCTACGCTGCCTTGATCGACCTGCTGGGACGCTGTGCACCAGAGATGCATGTGAGACCTGAAGGCTGGGCTGGGGGGCGGGCACAGCCAACCTTGAACCTCTTCATTCAGACGTTCAACGACATTGATGTAGCTCTTGCTATGCATGTGGTCCTGGGCTAGGCAATGCTGGGGACACACCAGTAGCTGAGAGAGCCCCTGGCCCCGCTCTCACAGAGCTCTCAGTCCAGTGCGCGAGATCAGGCAATGAAAGCCAGTGGTAGTCAGGGCTGCAGGGAGAAGCACAGGCAGAGGGGTCAGGGCTGGGAATTCTAGAGTTAGCCCCACAAGACGGAGTCTTTACCTGCCAGTGGGTTGGGAAGGGATGGAATGGGGGAATGACCATACGGGGCAGGGGGTGCCTGATGACATGCCCACCTCCCCTCTCCAGCTAATCCAAGCCGGCAAAGGCGAGGCCCTGCGGATCCGCGCCATCCTGCGCTCCCTCGTGCCCCTGGACGACCTCGTGGGCATCATCAGCCTCCCACTGCAGATCCCCACCCTGGGCAAAGGTGCGGAGGGGCGGGACTCAGCAAGGGAGTGATGCTGGGGAGGAAGCAGAGCGGCCCCAAGGGCAGCCCTGACCCCGCTCTCCTGCCCACAGATGGGGCACTGGTACAGCCAAAGATGTCGGCATCCTTTGTGCCGGACCACAAGGCGTCGATGGTGCTCTTCCTGGACCGCGTGTACGGCATCGAGAACCAGGAGTTCTTGCTGCATGTGCTAGATGTGGGTTTCCTGCCCGACATGCGGGCGGCCGCCTCGCTGGACACGGTGAGCAGTCCGGCCACTCTCCCGGCCTCCAGAGTGGGATGTGTCATGGGAATAGTGGCAGCACTTTTGTCTGTTCTGAACTTGTGTACATATCATAATCCTCCCTCCCCCACCATCAAGATAGAAAACAAAAACCAAGAAAAACTCTGAGTTCTGGGAAAGGGTGGGTGGAAATCTCCAACACCTCAGGTTATAAAAAAGAATTCTCAGTGATGGCTCAGCACCGTGGAGATACAAAGACCCATGCACAACAACAAGGACAATAATAATAGAAGGTGACAATGCCAAGTTAAGATGAAGACTGATAACTCACCATTGGTTTGGCCAAATGGAGGAAGCAGTTCCAGTGAGGTGGTGGGGCTAAAGCCTTATGGGAAAGGGTTTAGGAGAGCCTGGGAGGACTTCCCTGGCGGTCCAGTGGTTAAGACTCCACGCTCCCACTGCAGGGGGCGCAGTGGAAGTTTGCCCCCTGGTCAGGGAACTAAGAGCCCATATGCCATGCGGTGCAGCCAAAAAAAAAAAAAAATAGAGAGAGAGAGAGCGCCCCTCTCAGAGAGAGGCTGAGAGGTGAGGTATTGGAGACAGCGAGTGTTGACAGTCTACACAAGTTGGTGACAGAAGAGGCAGGGAAATGGCGATGTGCTGGCTGGGTGAACTTGGTCAAGAGAAGGCTCTTCTTAAGATGGGAGAAATGACTGTTGCCTATTGGGAAAGGGAACCCCGGAACTTGAATCTGTAACTACCAGTTTATCAGAAATACAGGGGGCAGAGGAACAAGTTAACTGACACCACTGGGAAGCGACCAACCAAGGCCAAAATGTAGGAAATTCCATTGGACCCATGACTCAGTTTCTTCAGCAAATAAATAGCCTTAAAAGCGGGGGGAGGGCGGAGGAAAAGGAACAGTTGCTGGTGGAGAGACCTGTCAGCCAAGTACTGTATGGGGTTCTTCCTGGGGCCCTGATCCAAACAATCGCAGCTAAATGCAAAGCCATTTTTGAGACAATTAGAGAAAGCTGACCATGATTATTAAGAGATTTCATTAATTCTGTGAGGTGTGATAATGGCAGCATGCAGTGTTAAATAGAAGTATTGATACTTGTCTGAATGGAGATACATATTGAAGTATCTTTGGATAAAATGATATATGGCTGGGGGTTGCATGAAATATTACAGGAAAAAAGGCGAGGGTAGAGAGGAAAAGCATGCAGAAGGTGGGTGTCTGCAGAACAGCCTAATCTGGGTAATGAGGGTTCATTCATTGGCTCCTGGACTTTTGCGTGTATTTGAAATTTTGCATAGTCCAAAGTACTAAGGGTAGTGGAGTCTGGGAGAAGCAGGTTTCAGGGGAAGATCAGAAGCCCGGGTCGTTTGCCCAGAGTTATCCTGGGCGGGTGTCAGGGCTTGATGTCCCCACCCTGCGCCCCAGGCCACTTTCAGCACCACGGAGATGGCGCTGGCGCTGAACCGTTACCTGTGCCTGGCGGTGCTGCCGCTCATCACCAAGTGTGCGCCACTCTTTGCGGGAACCGAGCATCGCGCCATCATGGTGGACTCCATGCTTCACACGGTGTACCGCCTGTCCCGCGGCCGCTCGCTCACCAAGGCGCAGCGCGACGTCATCGAGGAATGCCTGATGGCGCTCTGCAGGTGGGGCGGGACCCTGGTGGGCGGGGCTGCGGGTGGGGCGGGCCTCAGGGTGAGATAACCCCGCCCCGTGCATGTCCCCGCAGGTACATCCGCCCGTCCATGCTGCAGCACCTGCTGCGGCGCCTGGTGTTCGACGTGCCCATCCTTAACGAGTTCGCCAAGATGCCGCTCAAGGTGAGGGCAAACCCTCTTCATCTTGCGTATTTCCATGCTCCACCCACCAGCTTGCTCCACCCACCGGCTTGCTCCGCCCTCGGACTATGGGGCTCATTTGTATCACACCGCCTAGGCCAGTTAACCTGAAAACGCGCGGGCGGGCAGCGGGCCCCATAGAAACCTCTTTAACATTCACTTTGCGTCATTGGTGCCTCTAACACTCCCTAATTAGCGTTTAATTCGCATAACAGTGAGCCAACCCCCACCTTAATTAGCATATATTTGCGTGGGGCCCACTTTTTCTAATTAGCATGCTTATTTGCATGCTTAGACCACCGGCCTTCCACTATTCAAATGACTGCGTTTATATGAGTAAATAGTACCACAGCTATCCTGAATATTTGCACACTGTCTCTCCTGTTATATTTTCATTTGCATGCTAGTTTGCATAAGGAGATACCCCCAACTCAGATATTTTAACTATTTTGCATAATACATCTAAATCAGCCCCCATTTCAAATTTGCATATTGGCTGGTGGAGGCTCTCTTCCCAGCTACCACGTGTTTGCATGGGGTGCTGCCTATGTTTCTATTTGCCATGTTAATTCACATAAGCACAGATCACTTCATCCGTATGCCCATTTGCACATAACCCTACCCATGGATTAATACCTGCATGCTTATTTGTATAAAGAACACCAGACAAATCCAGCTCTGATTTAATGCCCATCCTGACTCTGAATTAGAGTGCCAAATTTACATAATAAACTGTCCAGGACCACTTCCCAATATGCATGCCTTTCCCCCTTTATTAGCATATCATTTGCATAATCCACACCTCCTTCATAATTTAAAAGCACTGCCACCCCCCACCCCCACCCCAGGGCCTCCCAGGGCCTTCATTCGCCTGCCACCTGTTTATGTCCCCCTCATTTGTGTGTCCCCCTCTTGTTCCCACCCAGCTCCTCACCAACCACTATGAGCGTTGTTGGAAGTACTACTGCCTCCCCACAGGCTGGGCCAACTATGGGGTCACCTCGGAGGAAGAGCTGCACCTCACCCGTAAACTCTTCTGGGGCATCTTTGACTCTCTGGCCCATAAGGTCTGGGCACCCAAGGGCCCTAAAAGAAGCCTGTTTGGAGGGTCTGGGGCCCGAAGTCAGGGATCCAGAATGAAATCCTCAAAGTTGGGGGTTCAGGGAGGGAGGCAGTTCCGCAGGTTTGGATCTAGGAGAATCTATGAGTTGGGTCTCTGGTTTGAACATTATGGAAGAGGGAATGGGCGTCTAGTTTGGGGGCTTGGAGGGGGTAGCATAGGGGTGGTTTGAGAGTCCAGGTGGGTCTGAGGTTTGGGTTTCAGGGAGAGAGACCATACTTCATGTTTGAGGGCTCAAGAAAGAGTGGTGATGATTGGAGGGGTGATTTTGAAGTCCTGGTGCTCCAGGATTTGAAGGCTCCATCAGGCCTGCAGTGACCCCCCCGCCACCGCCCTGACCTCCCCAGAAATATGACCCAGAGCTGTACCGCATGGCTATGCCCTGCCTGTGTGCCATCGCAGGGGCCCTGCCCCCTGACTACGTGGATGCCTCATATTCATCCAAGGCTGAGAAAAAGGCCACGGTGGACGCCGAAGGCAACTTTGATCCTCGGCCTGTGGAGACCCTCAAGTGAGGCCTGGGGGCAGGAGGGGGGCCTGGGGGCTGGGAGAAGGAGAGGTTTCAGAGGTGGAAGGAGGGGCCACAGCCCTAACATCTGCTGACCCCACCCTACTAATAGTGTGATCATCCCAGAGAAGCTGGACTCCTTCATTAACAAGTTTGCGGAGTACACACACGAGAAGTGGGCCTTCGACAAGGTTGGCGTCATGGTCCTCCCCTCCCCAGGAACCCCCACCCCTGCCAGCCTTCCTCAAGACCCCAGCTTTCCCCCAGACCCAGATTCTCCCGGAGGGCCCCAGATTTCCCTGAGACCCATAACTCTTCCTGGGATTCACAGCCTCCTCTGGAACCCTCAGCCCCTCCAGGGTTCCCTCTCAGTGTGTGTCCACACCTCATCCTGCTCCCATGCCCCGCTCCATAGTGACACTGCCCCCACCTGTCCCCTCTCCACCTCCAGATCCAGAACAACTGGTCCTATGGGGAGAACATAGATGAGGAACTGAAGACCCATCCCATGCTGAGGCCCTACAAGACGTTTTCAGAGAAGGTGACCAAGCCTTGGCGCCCAAGGTGGGGGGTCCAAAATTTGGGGGATCAGGGAGGGGTGAGGCAGCTTCATGGGCTTGGATCTAGCTGGATCTGAGGGTTAAGGCTCCCCATCCATGGACTTTGCCTTCCCTCAAACTTGGCTGCCTCCCCTAGACCCCAGACTCCTAGTGTCCCTTCTCTTAGAGTTGGAGAGACTGGGTTTGATTCCTTGACCATACAACTTAACTTCTCTGAGTCTCACGTATAAAAGGGGATAATGAGAGTTTGGGAAGCTCTGTTACAGAACAGGTAAGACACCTGGATTGAATTCAGACTGGACCACTTCCTAGCCACATGGTCAGGGCTTTCCCCTTTTGGGACACTGGAGGCCAGTGAGGCTGAGCCAGGGGCTCCTACCTCCACCTCCCTCTCACCCCCTTCCACCAACTCCACTCCTTCCTGTCCACCCCAGGACAAAGAGATTTACCGCTGGCCCATCAAGGAGTCCTTGAAGGCCATGATTGCCTGGGAATGGACGATAGAGAAAGCCAGGGAGGGTGAGGAGGAGAAGACGGAGAAGAAAAAAACCCGGAAGATATCCCAAAGTGCCCAGGTGGAGGCGGGGCTGGGACAGGGGGCGGGGTCATGAGGGGGTGGTGAGCGGCTGGAATAAGGGGCAGGGCCGGGAGAGGGTGGGGCCAGGCAGGAGGTGGGGTCGAGAGGGGGATAAGGGCCACGGGAAAAAGGTGGGGTCAGCAGAAGGGGGAAGGCCTGGAGGGGGTGCAGGAGAAGGCTGAGAGATCTGGGAAGGGAGAGGGCATGGGTCTGAAGAACTGCAAAGGGCAGAAGAGAGGAGGGTGGCTTAGAGACAGGGACTTAAGGAGAGGGCACAGAGGAGGGGTGTAGGGCCAGGTAGGGGGGATAAATTGGCTTGGGGGCTGGGCTTCCTGCTAGTCCGTCCATCTTTCCCTTGTCTCCCCAGACCTATGATCCACGGGAAGGCTACAGCCCCCAGCCCCCCGACCTCACCGGAGTTACCCTGTCCCGGGAGCTGCAGGTGAGTCTTCTGATCCTTTATTCGGGGACTGGAGGTGTCTGTTGGGAGAGGAAGACATCCTCTGAATGTGGGCTTTGACCCTTTGCATCCTCTCCCAGGCCATGGCAGAACAACTGGCGGAAAATTACCACAACACATGGGGACGGAAGAAGAAACAGGAGCTGGAAGCCAAGGGTGAGGCACCCACCCCACGCCGCACAGACTCCCCTTCGCCGTAGTCCCCTAGTCACAGGCTCCGGAGTCATAAGGGCCTGGGTTAGAGTTGTGTCTTTGAACAGTTGCTTTCACCCCACTGAACCTTCGTTTCTGTGTCTCTACAATGGGGATAATCACAGCATTTACTCCTTATGGGCTGTGGTGAGGATGTGAGGAGCCTCTGAAAGCAATGTTTGGTTATTCTTATCTCTGTCTTTATTACTATAATTATGCACACCCTGAACTTCAGGAACCACTTCAATGAGCGGCCTGGGTCCCCCCCACTCCCCTGATTTCTGGTCTTTGCTGCCCCAGGTGGTGGGACCCACCCCCTGCTGGTTCCCTACGACACGCTCACGGCCAAGGAGAAGGCACGAGATAGAGAGAAGGCCCAGGAGCTGCTGAAGTTCCTGCAGATGAACGGCTACGCAGTCACCAGGCAAGCGGGCTGGAAGGCTGGCCCGGGAGGGGTAGGGAAAGTGGGCGGAACCCCGGCAAAAGCTGGGATAGGTGAGTCCTAGGTAGCGGAGGCGGAGACAGAGAGAGGAAGATGATGGGGGAGGGGCCTGGGAGCAGAGGCGGGGCCAGAGAGGGGAGGAGCCTAAGAAGGGTGGGGCCTGGAAAGCGGAGGCAGGGCCTGGGGGTGTCCAGGCCGAACTGGAAAGAGGCGGGAAACACGGCGGCTCTGCGTCTGGGCTGACCTCTCGTTCTGCCTGCACGCAGGGGCCTTAAGGACATGGAACTGGACACGTCTTCCATTGAGAAACGGTTCGCCTTCGGCTTCCTGCAGCAGTTGCTCCGCTGGATGGACATTTCTCAGGAGTTTATCGCCCATCTGGGTACGGAGAATTCCCTCCCCGTCCCGGCCCTAGCTGCAGTTTCACAAAGGCACCCAGTTCATTCATTTCTCCTTCCTCCCCTCATCTAATCATTGTGCCAGACATTGTTCTAGGGGTTGACAATAAGACAGTGAACAAGAAGACAAAGATCCCTGTCGTCCTGCAACTCACATTCCTGTGGTGGATTCAGCCATTTAAAGTCGGAAATAAGGAGATCGCTGAGTGTGTCAGAAAGCGATTAGTGTTGTGGGAAGAGGAACACACTAGAGCTAGCTAAAGGAGATCACCGAGTGTGTCAGAAAGCGATTAGTGTTGTGGGAAGAGGAACACACTAGAGCTAGCTAAAGAGGGTTGGGAGTGTGGGCCGGTTGTAATTTTAAACGGAGTGTTCCAGGACTTCTTGGCGGTCCAGTGGTTCAGATGCTGCACTTCCACTGCAGGGGTCATGGGTTTGATCCCTGGTCGGGGAACTAAGATCCCACGTGCCCTGCTGTGCGGTCAAATAAATAAATAGAGTATTCCAGGAAGCTGGGGAGAGAGCTGTGTGGTCATCTGGGGAGAGTATTTTAGGGAGAGGAACAACCAGTGCAGAGGTCGCTGATGTGCGTATCAGGAGGCCCATGTGGCTGAAGCAGAGTGACAGAGGGGAAGAGTGAGAGGAAATGGGGTCAGTGACAGGCAGATCATGACGGGCTTTGCAGGCCATGGTGAGGACTGTGGCTTTTTGCTGTGAGTGAGATGGTGCCACAGGAGCATTCTAAGCAGGAGAGGGCCCTGATCTGCCTTGGGTGTTCACAGGCTCCCTCTGGCTGCCTGTGGGAGCAGACTGAGGGGGGCAGGAGCAGAAGAGAGTGAGAACTGGGCAGATTCTGGATCTATTTTGAAGGCTGAGGCTGTTGGGATGCCCCACAGATGCCTCTTATATATCACTAAGAATCACAGCTGGGGCCCCTATGACCCCTTTCTGCTTCCCCTAGAGAGCCCCAGCATTCCCCTTAAGAGCCACCCAGGAACCCCCAAATTCCCTTCAGGTGAGTGAGTGGCCCAGCAGGATTCACTCATACATCTCACCCCAAATCCCACGTGAGCCAGACCTCCATGCTGCACAGCCTCCTGGCAATTCCCTCTCCTACCTGAACCTCAGTTTGCTCATCTGTGAAAGGGGGATTCTGTTCACCATAACCAGCTACAGTTCTGTCACTTATTTGCTGAGTGACCTGGAGTGAGCTATTTCACCTCAATTTCCTCATCTGTAAAGTGGGAATGAAGGACCAAGTATACAGGCCTCCAGGTTGGGAGGAGATTGTGCAAGAACATTTCTCACAGTGCCAGGGGACATAGCAAGTGTTTAGTAATTGGAGCCTTATTTTTTATTATTATTATTATTTTAACAGTACTATTAGTTTAATAATATGAATTATTACCGTCACTACGATGATGATGATGACTGAAACAGATTTCCACTTTAAAGTTGAATCTAATCTGTCTACATTGACATCTTGTTTCATTCATTCATTCCACATCTACTCAGTGCCAGATATTGAAGTTCAGAAAGAAAAGGACTTGTGATTGGTGAGGAGGGCGATGTTCCATGGCCTTACCCCATCCCAGTTTGTCCTCCTCCCCATTTTCAGCCTCAGGAAGGGTTTGATCAAGGAGTTAGGGGGATCAGATGAAAGATAGGGGAGAGAGGTTTACGTCAAAGCCAATACAAGTGACTTCATACCAGGAGGCAATCTCCTATCATATCCCAACTCTGCCCCCTCAGAAAACCCTGAGTTCCCTAGCCTTGAAGCCACCATGGCCCCTATTTGCCTTCCCCCACCAGAGGCTGTGGTCAGCAGTGGACGAGTGGAAAAGTCCCCTCACGAACAGGAGATTAAATTCTTTGCCAAGGTGAGAGGCGGGCTCAGAAGCTGGAGGAGGCTGGGGACTGGTGGGCTCTCCTCTCTCTTCACCCAATCCCCTTCGTCTCTTCCCCACGCCCCCAGATCCTGCTGCCTTTGATCAACCAGTACTTCACCAACCACTGCCTCTATTTCCTGTCCACACCAGCCAAAGTGCTGGGCAGTGGTGGCCACGCCTCCAACAAGGAGAAGGAAATGATCACCAGGTGCGCCCCCCTGGGACCTGTGACTCACACCCCTGACCTCGCGGCATTGTAATCCTGGATCTTTTCCTCCCACCCTTGGACCTTAGAGGCTCTGTCCTAGGTGCTGGGCACTGATCAGTCTACCTGCAGAG
>NW_021703766.1:45047064-45082863 GCF_005190385.1 Monodon monoceros
GGGGGGACCGGTACTCCGTGCAGACATCGCTGATTGTGGCCACGCTCAAGAAGATGCTGCCCATCGGCCTGAACATGTGTGCACCCACTGACCAGGAACTCATTACACTGGCCAAGACCCGCTATGCCCTGGTGCCTGCTCAGCCCCTTTCTGAGAACCTACCAGGATCCCACTCAGCACTCCCACTAAGCCCCTGGGACCCTACTGAACCCCCAGGATCCCACTAAGGGCCCTCCCTTAGGACCCTACTGAGTCCTTCTCCAGGAGCCTGAGGATCCACTGGGCCTCCTAGGATGCCCTGAGCCTTCCCACAGGGTGCTGAGAACCCTACTTGGGATGCTGTCAGAACTCTGGGACCAAAGGACCCTAACTGGGACCCCACTGGAAACTGGAAAGGCCACTGAGACCCTTGGGACCCAAGGACCACACTGAGCCTTCAGGGACCCTCCTGAGCACCACACCCCTGCCATGCCAGACCTGCTAGGAACCTGAGGACCCCAGCTGAGACACCATGAGCCCCCCTGAAACTCCTCCAAGCCCTCTACCAGGACCTCCCCAAGTCCCTCGGGACCCACTGAGCCCCTCGTGACCCCATTGCCCCCCCCCCAACCTCTAGGTTCCCACTGACCTCTCCAGCTCACCACATCTTTCCTCAGGACCCTGCTGACCCCTCCCCCGGGACTCTGTTGACACCCAACTGAGCCCCCAAAGACTCTCAGGGGCCCAATGAGCACCCTGTGACCCTAAGTAGCCCCCGGGATCCTAATGGCTTCTTCCCCAGGACCAAACTGAAACCTTTGAGGTCTCAAGGGTGATTGGGATCAATTGACCCTGCCCCTGAATCCTTCTAAGCCCTCTGGGGTTCCAAAGAGGCCTCCCGGGACCCCTTTTATCCATTGTATGGGATAACAACCCCCCTCCCTGATCCTTTTTGGCCTCAGGGACCCAAGAAGCCCTCCCAGGACTCTGCCCCAAGACCCCTAGAACCCCAGGACCCTGCTAAGCACCCTGACAATCTAACCCGAGGGCCCTGAAGACCACTGACTCTCCCCTGATATCACAAGCACCCCCTTTCTCCTCCTAGGGCCTGTTGAGTACTGCTGAGATCCCTACGAGCCCTCCTGGGCCCCTCTGCCCACTTAACTTCGTCATGAGGGCCCCCTCTCCTGGGACCCTAAGGAAACCCCACCCTACTGATCCCTCCCTTAGCCTCCGTGTAAACCCCACCAGTGACTTGGGTGATCTGCCTGACCCCCTATGACCTCTGCTGACCTTATCGTCTCCTTCTAATCCCCCTCGCCCACCTCTAATCTTCAGAAACTCCCTGCCCATCTCCCACTTACTCCCAGCCCCACTCTGACCCTCTTCTGACCTTTTTTGACCTTTGGGGATAGCCTCATGTCACCCCCTACTTCCTCTCACACCCCCAACGAGGCCCCTCTAATCCTGTCTCTTCAAGGTGCCTCTATGGCCTCTGATGCCCTCTAGGACTCCTCTCTGACCACTCCTGACCTGAGGATCCTTTCAGTTTCTCTCAGATCTTCCCCACACAAGCCTCTCACCAGTTGCTGGGGTGATGGGGCTGGAAGGGAACGGGTTGTAGGTCAAGGAGGACGCTTGGCCCTCCAGAGTGACCCAGCCTGTCATGTCTCCCCAGAAAGACACAGATGAGGAGGTCCGGGAATTTCTGCAACACAACCTTCACCTTCAGGGAAAGGTACGCCTCCTCCTCCTTGTGCAACCGAAACGGCCATGTCAGGTTAACAGCAAGAGTAACAGCCGACGTTTGAGCACTTATTATGTATCAGGCATCGAAAGAGGGACCTTGTATTCAGCACCCCAGGGAATCATCACAGCATTGAATGGGGGGCGGAGCGGCCGGAGAAGCCCACTCTGCGCAGAGGGGCGCTTCGAGAAGCCCGGCTGAGAGAGGAGGGAGCGGGCAGGGGAGGGGCCTCATACGGACCGTCCTTCCTCCTCTCAGGTCGAAGGCTCCCCTTCTCTACGCTGGCAGATGGCCTTGTACCGGGGCCTCCCGGGCCGCGAGGAGGACGCTGACGACCCGGAGAAAATCGTGCGCAGAGTCCAGGAAGTGTCTGCAGTGCTCTATCATCTGGAGCAGGTGTCTTACTACTGAGTTGCCGAAGCTTGCGTCTTTGGGCGGGGCCTGGGGCGGTCCTTGAGCCTGTGGGCGGGGCCTGCGGGTGAACCTTGGGACTCTGAGCGCGGCAAGGGGCGGGCCTTTAATCTGTTGGGTGTGGTGACAGTTGAGTTTAAAGCGAGACTTAGAATGGAAACTTTGATCTGGGGGGTAGGACCTGGCGCTAAATCTTGGGCCTGGGAACGGCGACAGGGGCAGAACTTTGGGTCTGCGAAGACGCCTTGACTCTGCGGGCAGTGCCTTGGGCGGGTCTTGAGATGGGGGCGGGGTCTGGGTAGTGGCCCCGGGTCTGCGGGCGGGGCGTAGGAGGGAAATTTCAGTCTGATAGCAGAGTAGTACCGGTCAGAACCTTGACTCTGTGGGTGGAGCCAGGGTGTTTCTTCGGCCCTGTGAGTCGGGCCTGAATTTGGACGTGGGCACTGATGGGCAGTTTCACTCGGGGCTGGAAGTGAGAATCAGACCAGGGGCAGAGTCTGGAGACGTGACAGATAATCCCGCCTCCAGATCGAGCACCCTTATAAGTCCAAGAAGGCCGTGTGGCACAAGCTCTTGTCCAAGCAGCGCCGGAGGGCGGTCGTCGCCTGTTTCCGCATGACCCCCCTGTACAACCTGCCCACGTAAGACATCCCCCCCACCCATGGAGGAGGGAACCTCTAGGGGCCTTGGAGAAAGAGTGGCTGAAGAGGCAAGAGGATGGAGTGTCAACCCCAGTGGGGTTTTGGGGAGTGGTTTGGGGAGGAGATATGTGGGAGGACAGAGAGGCGTGGATGGGGAGGTCTCGGCGACACCGCACATCTTTCCCCCAAAGGCAACGGGCCTGTAACATGTTTGTGGAGAGCTACAAGGCGGCGTGGATCCTGACTGAAGACCACAGTTTCGAGGGCCGCATGATAGATGACCTTTCAGTGAGCTGGGGCCTGCCTGGGAGTGTCGGGGCACAGTGGGATAGGACTGGGGCCCAGCCGTCCATTGTACACCTCCAGGGGTGGGTCGCCCTTCGCACTAGGGGGTATGGGGACCAGGGCCGGGTGAAGGGTGTGGGGGGAGAGAAAAAAAAAACAGCCCAGGGCTTCCCTGGTGGCGCAGTGGTTGGGAGTCTGCCTGCCGATGCAAGGGACACGGGTTCATGCCCCGGTCCGGGAATATCCCACATGCCGCGGAGCGGCTGGGCCCGTGAGCCATGGCCGCTGAGCCTGTGCGTCCGGAGCCTGTGCTCCGCAACAGGAGAGGCCACAGCAGTGACAGGCCCGCGTACCACAAAAAAACAAACAAACAAAAACAGCCCAGCAGGGCTAGGGGGGAGACAGGTGGGGACCCTAGAAGCCCCTCCCCCGAGCCCCACACCTCCCTCCAGAAAGCTGGTGAGCAGGAAGAGGAGGAGGAAGAGGTGGAGGAGAAGAAGCCAGACCCCCTGCACCAGCTCGTCCTGCACTTCAGCCGTACCGCCCTGACTGAGAAGAGGTGAGGGCCCTTCCTAGGTCCCAGAGAGAAAGCCGCGACCTCTGCCCACTCCCGCAACCTCCCTGTCACTCAAGAGAGACCTTCTGTGTGGGAGCCCCATAGCGGATCTTCTAATATCATTTTACTAGGACAGGCAGAGCTCCCACGTACCACTGTGCAGACTGAGCACTTCACAAGGGCATCTCCTCTGAAGTGTTCGCGTCACAGGCAATATTGATTTAGGCTTTTTCTAGAAGAAAATGTCTTGCTCAAACAAAATCAACATACTACAGTATATTATAGGGAGAAAATCAGAATATTATGACAAATTTCCAACAGATGGCAGTGAGGAAGGGGGGCCTTTGTCTATTTCACACAAAAGCTTCGTATGGGCTAGTGGCAGTCATGGGAATACATAGCAGTGTTTATTAAATTTTTTTTATGTGTCAAGCATCATGCTAAACACTTGACATATAGATCCTCTCCCTTAATCGTCACACTATGAGATAGATATTATTATCAACTTTTTTTGTGTGGATGAGGAAATAGAGGCACAGAGATTTGTTTTTCTTATGTAATATCAAGTCAGGAGGTGGAGAGTCCAGGGCTGGGCAGTGGCACAATGACACTGACAGGGACCCAGACTCGTTCAGGATTTCTGCCCTGTCATTCTGAGCTGTTGCCTGGTGGTTACAAGATGGATGCTGACATCCAGGCATCATGACCACATGTCAGGCAGAAAGAAGGGGAAAGGCTTTCCCTTTAGCAAGACCAAAATCTTTTTGTCCAAGGAAAGCTCTCCCTGGTGGGCTTCTGTACATGTTTCACTGGCCAGAATTCTGACATCAGGCCACCATCAGTTGCAAGGGAGACTGGGAAACTGAGTATTCTGTTTTCTATCCTCTGGGACGGCAATGACCCTGGAGTTAGACTATCCAGGTTTGAATCCCAGTACAAGGTTTGAATCCCAGTACAAGCTCTATGGTTTGAATCCCAGTACAAGCTCTATGACCAGTACAAGCTCTATGACCCTGGTGAAGAAGGATCTTTGTGCCTCAGTTTCCCTCGTCTGTAAAATGGGGCTAGTAATCCAATTGACCCTTGAACAATGCAGGGGTTAGGGATACTGACCCTCCATGTGGTCAAAAGTCCAGGTATAACTCTATAGTTGGCCCTCCATATCTGCGGTTCTGCATCCATGGATTCAACCAACCATGGATTGTATAGTACTATAGCAGTATTTCTTCTTAAAATGCACATATAAGTGGACCTGTGCAGTTCAAAACTATATTGTTCAAGGGTTAACTATATATCTACCTAATTGAATTACTGTGAGAATTAATTTGTTATTATATACAAAGCGCTTAGAACAGAAACCACCCTAGAGTAAACTCAGTGGGTGTTGGCCATTACTTCTGCTGTTATTAGTATTATTATTATAGAGGAGACCTAAGGAGGTGGTTGGTCATAGTTGTCAGGTGAGCCAACCAGTTGTCAGGTGGCAAGATGGCCCAGGAAGCTCCAGGCTTCCATCACACCATCACAGCAACCCCAGTGGAAAGGGAGCAGCTCTATCAGTAGCTTCAGCAAAACTCCCAGAATGAATTCCAGTGGACCAGAGTGGATCACATGACCATCTCTTACCTATTATTGTAGCCAAGCAGATAGAAAGTACTGATTGGCTCAGCCTTGATCACATGCCCAGTCTGGCAATGGAGAGTCCTACCCCATCTAAACCACACAGCCTGAGCATGGGGAGGGGTGGCTCTCCAAAGGAAAACTGGAAGCTGTTATAAGATGGGGTTCCTCTCTACTGGGTCCTGACTGTCTCCCCACTTACTTCCTCAGCAAACTGGAAGAAGATTACTTGTATATAGCGTATGCCGATATCATGGCAAAGGTGAGGCCCTGCCCCCATTTAGGGCAGGTTCCCTTCCGCCTCAGCTGCAATGCCTGTCCACTGAAAGGGCTGGAACTGGCCTGGGGTATCTCTTCTGTTCACCATCATCTCTAACTGATGCCCTGTCCCCAGAGCTGCCACCTGGAGGAGGGAGGGGAGAATGGCGAAGCTGAAGAAGAGGAGATTGAGCTTTCCTTTGAGGTAGGTGGGATCAAGTAGTCCCTGAAGAAAGCGATGGGGGATCCTGACTTCATTATCCCCCATCCAGTCAGCATGTGTTCACAGAGCAATGCTCTGGGCCCGGCCCTAGGCTGGGTGATGTTGAGCACATAGCAGCGGCCAAGCCAGTCTACTGGGGAGACAGCTACACCAAGCAGACAGTAACAGCACAGAGTATCCACCGTGGTGATGAGGGGAGCTCCAGCAAAATGGTCAGGGCGGGAATGGGGAGGCACGGGCAGAGGGGTCAGGGTGGGGGGAAGCCAGGGAAGCTCAGGGGGGTCATGCGGGCCCAGGCAAGATGCCTGATCCAGCCCGGGGGGAAGGGTTTCAGGGAGGGTTTCTCAGAGGAAGGGATGTCTGAGCAGAAGGATAAAAGGAATGTGCCAGTTGAAGAAAAAGGGAAAGGTGTTCCAGGTAGGGGCACAGCATACGCAAAGGCCAGGCAGGGAGAGAGAGCTAGTAAATGCAGTTAACCCATCTTTTCACTCATTAAGGTGATCAGCAAGCATTTCCCCAAGTTTCTCAACCTTTTTTGTGGCAGGGTCCCCTTTGGCATCTGATGAACCCTTTCTCAGAATCCTGTACTTAAATGTATAAAACGAATCCATAGCAGAGGAAACAAGCATATTGAAATAGTTGTCAAAATATTGCTTTAAAAATTTGTGACACAGTAATAGTTGTACTTCTCTATTAATCTACCAAATAACAAGAACTAACAGTGGATCCAAGAGCTACTGTAATTGATAAGTAGTGATGAACATAAGTGATATTTCGAGGGAATTCCCTGGTGGTCCAGTGGTTAGGACTCGGTGCTTTCAATGCCGGGGGCCCGGGTTCAATCCCGCAAGCTGCGCAGTGCAGCCAAAAATAAAAAGGTGATGTTTCGAGATGTCTTCAAAAATGATGTGATACGGAAACATCTGTGATTTGTACGGATGACACAACCACGGATTCTGCTAATGTTGTTGTGACTTATGGTCTCATCCATAATGGAAGGAAATGCTACATTTCAGATGGAGGATGGGAAATATAAAAGTATAACTTTTTTCCCCATTCATGTTCACAGACCCCTGGGATTCTATCCATTGACCCCTTGGAGGTGCATGGGGCCAGGTTACGATTGCTTCATGCCCAGCCCTGTGTAGGTGTGGAGGCAAATCGCAGACTTAAGTCCCAGGGGATAGAAGGAGCTTACAGTTGAAGGGATGAGCCAGGGGATGTGGCTGGAGCAGGAAGGCAGCGGTGAGGGCAAGGCTGTGAGGGGGAAAGGCTGGGCTGGTGAGCCTGGACTCACCCAGCTCCGTGGGCCGGGCTCTGCTGCAGGAGAAAGAGATGGAGAAGCAGAGGCTCCTGTACCAGCAGGCGCGGCTGCACAACCGGGGCACCGCGGAGATGGTGCTTCAGATGATCAGTGCCTGCAAAGGTGCCCTGCGCGTGCATTCAGCTCCTCCTGAGTGAACCCCCCCTGTCCCCAGCCCACTCATCCCCTGTGGGCCCAGCGGGCACACTCTCCCACCCCTCATGCATGTGGATTGCACTCACGCACTTGCCTTGCAATTCCTCACCAATTCCTTCAGTCCTGATCACCCCTGCATACACGCCCTTGCACTCCCCTCTGCCCCATTCTCTGACGTCCCCCGGGATGGCTGTTTTCTGGTGAGTGAAGAACACTGCTCCCAAACTAAGTGGACCATCCGTTGCCTGCCCCGCCCCCCAACCCATCCCCTCCAGGAGAGACGGGCGCCATGGTGTCCTCCACCCTGAAGCTGGGCATCTCCATCCTGAATGGAGGCAATGCCGATGTGCAGCAGGTAATGGGCGAAGGCACTTGGGAGGGGAGCTGGGAGGGGTGGGAGGTTCCTGTGCGACCCCCAGTTCCCCCTCCACTCCCACCCCCTCTGCAGAAAATGCTGGATTACCTGAAGGACAAGAAGGAAGTTGGCTTCTTCCAGAGTATCCAGGCGCTGATGCAAACCTGCAGGTGGGCTCTAGTGCACATCTTTAGTGAAGCTGCTTGGTGTAGCTGAGCCCCCAGTCCTCGTACCACTTCCGGTTCCAGGTCTGTTCTCTTGGTTCCAGGAACAGAGACACACTCAGACCAGCTCAAATAATAGGGAGTTTATTATAAGGATTCACATGGAACGATAAGGGAGGCAAAATGCCACAGACTTTAAGAACGAGTTGTATTAAGGATCCAGACAGCTGGAACTGGAAGGTTGTTGAGTCTTCAAGGGACACTCAGGCAGCAGGGACTTGGGGCTCTTTCCGATGACCCCTATTCGTGTGGCTGCACTGCCGTCTGCCTTTGTTCTCCTCTTGCGGTTGACTGACTTTCGCTGCCTCTCTGAAGCTTTTGCTAATTGATGGTTTCTGTTTCCTTCTGATTTCAACTTTTATACGTTTCATCCTTGCCCCACCTGACCTCACAGCTGCCACTGCATAGCTTATATCAGCTCTTGGTTTCTGCTTCCTCTTTTTTTTTTTTTGTTTAAGATGTTGGGGGTAGGAGTTTATTAATTAATTTATTTATTTTTGCTGTGTTGGGTCTTCTTTTCTGTGCGAGGGCTTTCTCTAGTTGTGGCAAGTGGGGGCCACTCTTCATCGCAGTGTGCAGGCCTCTCACTATCGCGGCCTCTCTTGTTGCGGAGCATGGGCTCCAGACGTGCAGGCTCAGCAGTTGTGGCTCACGGGCCTAGTTGCTCCGTGGCATGTGGGATCCTCCCGGAACAGGGCTCGAACCCGTGTCCCCTGCATTAGCAGGCAGATCCTCAACCACTGCGCCACCAGGGAAGCCCTCTGCTTCCTCTTGATTTCAGCTCACTCATGGTTTACGACGGCTCACCACCCTCCACCGTGGGGAAGCTACCAGGCTCTGAAAGAGAGGAGGGCAGAGGCCTCAGCACGTCTTCACCATCTTTCCTTTCTTTCCCTCAGTGTCCTGGATCTCAATGCCTTCGAGAGGCAGAACAAGGCAGAGGGGCTGGGCATGGTGAACGAGGATGGAACCGGTGAGGCCTTCTTGGGCTTCCCTCTCCCTGGGGCATCCCCTTCTTTCAGGATCCACCCCCTCCCCCCACAATTGCCCAGAGCTCCCTTCCACCAAGACACCTTCCCTCCCCAAGAGCATGCCCAGGTTTCCCCCCTGCAGTGGTCCCCAGTCCTGCCTCCCCCCCATTCCTCCAGAGTCTCCCTCGCCATGGTCCCACCCCTGGGTGTCCTTCTGTGTTCTCCCACCCATCACCACATGGACCCCACCCTCCACTTGCCCCAAGTCTCCAGCCCTGGTTGCTGTTCTCTCATTAATGTCCCTAATCCGAGTTAATCGAGTCTCCTCTTTGCCGTGTTGTGACGTGCCTAACCTTTCTGCCCTGATCCTCGCCTCCTGCCTCTTCACCTGTACCTACCCGTCTCTCTCTGTCTCTCCCCTCTTCTTTCTTCCTCTCTGCTTTTACCCTCTTCTTGTTCTCTTCTTTGCTTCCTTGCTCCTTGTCGCTCTTCCTCTCTGTGGGTTGTTCCTCTCTCTGTGTCTGTGCCTTCGTGCCTGACCATGTCACTGTGTGTGTGTTTCTGTCCGTCTCTCTGTCCCCTTCTGCCTCCTTTTCCCCTCTTTTCTTCTGCTTCTTCCTCTCATCCTGTCGGCTGCCCCAGTCATCAACCGCCAGAACGGTAATTCCCCTAGTCCGTTTCCCGCGCTACGCTACTGCCACCCCTTCCTTCTAACCCCGACCCATCCCCTCCACCTGGGGGCTGAGGATCTGGGTCATCCAGGGGAGGGAGGGTCCATGCCCGAGGAAAGTCTCGAGATCAGGGGTCCAGAGACCAAGATTCGGATCCCAGATTAGCCACTAACAACACATGGGACGCTTACCTTCCGTAAGCCTCAGTTTCCCCATGTATAAAACAGAAGCTAGAGAAGATGGCAAAGATCCCTTTCCAGATGGATGTTCTCGGACTTCCAGACCCAGATTCGCAGTCCTGAGGTGGGGTGAACCCCTCTCCCACCTACCCTGCTCTCTGCGCCCGCGACCCCATGTTGATCGAGTCTGGGGCTCCCATCCACCAACCAGATTGGTTGCCCCCAAGCAGCCACTCTGATTGGTGTGCGTGCCTCCTCTACGCCTGCTCTGGTTGGCCCGAACCTTTGCTATCTAGCCTTCCCTGCCCTACAGCCCACAGTGATTGGCTTCTTTCAGATGCCCGTTCTGATTGGCGCATGTTTACATGCCTCCCCCTCTGCTTTTCCTGGATTGGCTGCTTTCAAGGCATCTGAGCCAATTGGCTAGCTTTGGATTCCCATCCCCCTGCTCAATCCCCTCCTGCTCAGAGCCTTTGCGTGAAAGTGACTTTGACCCCCGTAATCCATTAACCGCCCCACACTGTCCTGGAGGGGGGCTGAGGGAGGTAACAGCAGCCCGAACCTCTGCTAGGTCGACAGACACTCCCAGCTGTCACACAGATGGTGACATCAAAGGGACAGTGGTATTGTAGACAGATACTTGAGGCCCCAGCTTCATGACTCAGGGCACCTCAGTTTCCATCTGCTGATGTCCTAGACTCTGGTGTCATGGATGCCCGTGGCCCTCGTGCTGTCTTTAAAGTGGTGGCTGCTCCTCCCCGCGCGCCCCATGCTTTCAGCGTGCGTGTGCAGTGTGCATGGGCCACGTGCGTGCGTGCTGCGTCCTGGCGCATCTGATCCCTCTGGCCCCTCCCCCTCTTCCCCCCAGGAGAGAAGGTCATGGCAGACGATGAGTTCACCCAAGACCTGTTCCGGTTCCTGCAGTTGCTCTGCGAGGGGCACAACAATGGTGAGGAGGAGGGCTGGGTGACATAGAGAGAAGGCCAAGGTTTGGGGTCGGTCTGGAAGGGTTGCCTGAGTTAGTCTCCAGTCTCCTCTTCCCCTTATCAGTGACGGCCTCAATGCCCCCATCCAGGCCTTGTCCTCAATCCCATTGTCGTTCATTCTTTACTTCCAGCCAGTGTGAAGCGCTGCCTGCCCACCTTCCTGAATCTCTCTTGCATGTCTGGAGCCTAGCCACTTTGCTTCCCTTTCACCTCCTCTAGCCAGTCCAATTCCCCAAAAGCAATCTGCCAAAACCCAGTTTGGCCCCAAATCAATTTTCACAAATGAGCCATTTGCCACATGCCATTTTTCCACAGGCATTTCGCAGCAGCCGCCGAAGTTCAGTAAACGTGGTAGATCGCCATAGCCTGGGTCTGTAGAGGGAAAAACTGCCTGGCATTTTTAAACGAATCTATTAGAGCCACCTATTAATTTTGCTTATAACGTACTTGGCCACGAGGAAGGCCTACAGACTCTTTCCTAACTTAAACAAGTTTGAGTTTTCACAACTTTTGTTCTGGTTCTGGGACTATAACCAGATCAAGGATGACACAGCAAGTTAATTAAATCCATCACTGGTGAGAAAATACAACCTCGTGTGGCACACAGCTTACAACGTTAAAGGAATAGTTGAAATTCTGAACAGTAAACATTGTACCCAACGCAGTTTCCTATGACAAACATGTACAGTCTCAAGGTTGTGGTTGTAACACTTAGTGGGTGATAAGAAACCACAGACTGCCCAGAAGTTAACCTTCACGATAAGAATGGGAGTAATTATAAATCTAACCTCCATAGAACCCACACCTCACTGGGCTAGTGTTCTTTAAGGTAAACATCTTTAATCTTCACTTTTTTCTTTTCAACAGAGGATAAAGCATGATCCATTGTTTTGTATTATCATAAGCTCTTATGTCCACAGCTAGTTTTTCTTCAAGGTTTATTAAATACCTTTGTGCCATGTGACTGGGGTTTTCTTTCTTTAACAAAGGTGGCATCAGTCTTTGGGGCTTAGAATGAATTTTATTCCCTGGGTCTATGACTTTTTGGAAATGAGAATGTTCTTATGGTGGGATTTCTCTCTCCCACCAAATTTGCAATCTGGTCCTCTGCCCAAATTTGTGGATTCATTAACCAGCCCAGTCGAATAAATATTTGAAATATCTTTCAAATCGCAGATGCCTTGCAGGTCTTGAGTATTCAGTGCCATTCAGAGCAGACAAAAGCCGGGAGCCGTATTAACCATTTAGGCATACAGTCTGATTTAAATGAACACAGAAAAAGGAATTAGAAAACAGGGTTGATGGGAAAGCCTGTCCATTTGCTTATAAAATCTTGAATATTTGAGTATACTTTTCGTCTGTAATGTGAAACCAGGCAAAATGGACATTCAGCCTGATATAGTGATTGTGAAGTGGCTATAGGGAAATCAGGTGGAAGTAAAACTTTGGGAGAAAAAAACTTTCAAGGGCTGTTGAAGCCATCCTGGGCAACGTGACATTGCTGTAACATCAGAAGGATTTCACTGAAGCTTGTTTTCGTTGCCTTGATAATTTGATGAATTGGTCATTTGGCAAATGGGTCTACAGAGGTTGTTCTCAAACTCAAGCGTACCTAAGAATCACCAGGAGGCCTTGTTAAACTAGGCTTCTGGACCCCATCCCAGATTTTCTGATTTAGTAATTCTGGGGCGGAGCCCAGGAATTTGCATTTCTAACAGGTTTCCTTCCGGAAGATGCTGACGCTGCTGGTCTGGGCCCATGTTTTGAGAGTCACTGCTCCAAAGTGCAGCTCTTAACCTCAGCACTCTCTTTAAGGCCCTTTAAGAACAGCTATTGTTTATTGAGCGCTTATGTACCAGGTTCTGTCCTCAGTTCATTGTATATGCTAAAGCATTAAAACCTCACCACAGCTCTTTAAAGCAGGGCCTATTGTGACCACCGTGTTACATATGGGGGAACCGAGGCACAGTCTGCCACACAGAGAGGTTCAGTAACTTGCCTGAGGTCACAAAGCGAGGAATTTGCGCAGCCAACTCCTACTCATCTTTCAGGTCATAGCTCAGAGGTCCCCTCCTCCAAGAAGCCCTCCCTGACCACCTTGTCTGGGTCAGGCATCTCCTCTGGGCTCCTCCAACCCCCTGAGCTTCCCCCATCACAACCTTTATCATCATCATCATTATTATTCCAGAACTTCTCAACCACACCCTGAGGTAGAGGGAATGGTATAATAAGCCCCCAAGAAGCCATCACTCAGCTCTAACAGTTATCAGCTTTCTGCCATAGAACAATGTTTTTCAAATAGTGGGAACCAACTCACCAGAGGGTCGTGAATCAAGTTTATCGCAGAGGTTCTCATTCCTAATTGCGCATTGGTATGCCTGGGGAGCTTTACAAGACACTAAAGCTCAGGTTTCACTCAGACATTCTAATTTAATTGGTCTGGGATGGGGTCTGAGCACTGGGATATTTAAAATCCTCCAGGTAGTTCTAATGTGCAGCCAGGGTTGGGAGGTTGAGAACTACACATTTAGTGGGTTGAGTTCAGAATTCATTTGTAGTTAACTAGACTAGTACAGGACAGAAAATAGCAGAACGTATGGCACATAGTAAGGGTATGTGAAACTTCTGTTTCAGGTATATGTGGATGTAATTTCAGATTAGACACGCGTACTGGGTCTCAGTGTAAATATGTACTGGATTTCCTACTGTAGGTTGCAGTTAGAAAAGACTGAAAAATTACTACATGATAATATAAACTTCACAAGGGCAGGGACTTTGTCTTCTTCTACTGCTGTATCTCCAGGGCACATAATAAATGCTCAGGAAATTTGTAGTATCAAAGTATGTGACCAGTCTTCATCTCCCGTTAGCATATAGTATATGCTCAATAAATATATATTGAATAAATGAACAAATAAATAACAAATGCTTATCTCCTCTGGTTCTTGGTAGGTGCTCAATAAATATTTTTTGGATAAATGAATGAATAAATAACCAATCTCCGATCTCCCCAGCACATAGTAGGCATTCAGTAAAAAACTTTTGTGAACAAATGAAGGCTGAATCTCCATTTCCCCCTGCTACATTGTAGGTGCTCAATAAATACTTTGGGGAAAAAAATGAGTAAACGACTGGCCCTCCACCACATCTGGCACATAGTAGGCCCTCAATAAATATTTATTAGACAAATGGATAAATGATCCTCCATCTTCCCCTAACACATAGTAGGTACTGATAAAGAGTTATTAAGTAAACTAATGATTATATGCCTTCTGGCATACAATAGGCCCTCAATAAACATTTATTGCATAAAAGGACTCACTCTCCACCTCCCCTAGCACATGGTAGATGCTCAATAAATGAGTGACTTTTCATCTCCCTAGATTTCCAAAACTACCTACGGACACAGACAGGGAATACAACCACTATTAACATCATCATCTGTACTGTGGACTACCTCCTGCGGCTTCAGGTGAGGATGTGAGGCCGTCCAGGTGTGACCCGGGCCGGGGTCTGTTGGGCCATGGTTGGCACCAGCAGCCCCTCACACTGTGTCTGCCCCCCAGGAATCCATCAGCGACTTCTACTGGTACTACTCGGGCAAGGATGTCATTGAGGAGCAGGGCAAGAGGAACTTTTCCAAGGCCATGTCTGTGGCTAAACAGGTGTTCAACAGCCTCACCGAATACATTCAGGTAGGGCTCGCCCGCTGCGGCGGGGCGGGGCAGTTCCGCATCCCGCGCCCTGCCTCGTGCTCACGTAGAACCTCTCTCTGCCCCACAGGGGCCCTGCACCGGGAACCAGCAGAGTCTAGCGCACAGCCGCCTCTGGGACGCTGTGGTGGGATTCCTGCACGTGTTTGCCCACATGATGATGAAGCTCGCTCAGGTTCGGGCCTCTGTGTTTTTCATCCAACTGCTTCCAGGCATCCCCCAACTGGCACGTTTCCAAGTTTTGCTCCATCGGTCCGTGTCGCACCCCAGTGCTCCCGGCAGGTTGCAGACTGGTCCCTCTCCGTGGCCAAATCCATCTTTCTTCTGGATTGGCTCTCTCTATGACCCCGCCTCCTCCTCTGCCACCGCCAATCGGCTGGTTATCCATCTACAGTTCCCTTGGACTGACGTTTGGGGCCCGCCCGCTCTGGTCCAGAGCTCCTCTATGATTGGTTGGTGTTCTTTCCCCTCTGATGAGGTCACCCAGCTTCGGACAGGACTAGGGATAGGATGAGGGCAGGCTTCTAGATCTGGGCCTGGGGCTGAAGGGGTGTTTTGCTTCTTTATTCTGCTTGCGGCAGATGACATCTATCCAGGGCATCCATGATGTAAGGTCCCTGTCGAGCCCCGTCTCCCATCTCTAGCATCTTCGTGCTCCCCTTTTCCCCACCACCCCCGCCCCTTTGCAGCCTTGTCAATGCCTCACAAACACCGTATCCATTTGTTCTGCTTCTGTCTGGTAAACATATTCAAGGCTGCCATGTGCGCTGCAGCAGGGCCCAGCATCCGAAACGGCACCATCCACGTCCTAGACATCATACATATATCGGTGTATTTATTACAATCGTTTTCCAGCAGATGGCAATATT
The DNA here is from genome assembly GCF_005190385.1 of Monodon monoceros. Lineage (NCBI taxonomy): Eukaryota > Metazoa > Chordata > Mammalia > Artiodactyla > Monodontidae > Monodon > Monodon monoceros. The sequence continues at coordinate 45,062,212 of NW_021703766.1, forward strand.
CTGTATATTATAATTTTCCAACAGGAAAGAGTCTTGAAGAAGGGAAGCCTTTTTCTAATTTGCTCAAAGGCACCACAGGGGCTGGCAGAAACCCTGTCTGGTGTCATCTGACCTTTTGAAAGGAGTCGAACTTAAGAATGCAATTTCTTAGTGTCAGTGAGTTCAAGTGGGGCTGTTGATGTAATCTTAAAATTCTAGAGGATATTGGCATCTTAGTGTAGAGTTGCAAATCCTGCAGAATTAATTCCTCAGCCACAGTCTAGGTTAAATTGCAAGGGCTAGAAATCCAATGCAAAGTGGTAGCTTACAAAAAAAGAATTTATCAGTTCACATCACAGATCAGATCCAGGGCTGTTAGTAGAAATGTCCCTCTCCTCTCTAGCTTCATTCTCAAGCAGGTGCTCCCCATGGGCTGGGAAAATGATGCTCTGGGCTTTCATGAGCTCCACTAACAGCTCCAGAGGGAAGAGAACACCTCTTTAGATCCAGGAAAAGATCTACCATATTCTCTTATTCGACTACTAGGTCACATGCTCATTCCTGAACCAATCACCCTGGCCAGGGGAAAGAAAGCTCTGATTGGCCAGTCCTGGTTATATACCCACCCCTACAACCCAGAAGATGGGGTTAGTCCCATATGCTCTGAGAGTGGGATTGTTGAGAGAATCAAGGGGCTACATCGTGGACAGGCACACACCACAGGACTCACCCATCTTAGGATCTTGAGATCCTGGAATGTTGGAATCTTAGAGTCAGAATACAGAGCTTTGGAACTGTGGAAATGTGTTAGGATTAGAATCAGCAACTCTAGAACTAGCATGGGGTAGAAGGAGCCTTACATCCCATTTACCTGGTACCCTTCCCCTTCCTCCATTTCATTAGGTAGAACCATATGAAATTACCACTTTGTTGGTGAGAAATGACTGAAGACTAGCAATTTTATGTAGCTCAACCTAATACAAATAGGGACCAGGGGGCAGAACTTTGACCATGTTGGAGACTTCTGTGGACCCTACATGAGACACTGTGACAGGAGAGCCATTCTTCCCAAATGGCTTACCAGAAAGCACATAGCTGTGTCCCACAGCCTTCTTCCTGAACCCAGAGTCCCACTTTTTCAATCACACATTCATTCAACAAACATGTGTCAAGCACCCACCATAGGCCAGGTGCAGTGCTGGACTCTCATCTCTTCCCAGATCTGTGTCACTGTCCCCAGTATTTGCCCCTGTCCGTCTCTGTCTCTCTTGGCTCCAAGCATCTGCTCTCAGGTCCCCATACACCTCCCAGTCCTCCTTGTCTGCCAGCCCTTGTCCTTACACGTCACCTGTTGGGCCCACTTCCCCCAAAGTGCCAATCCCACCCCACAGTCTTGTCTCTCTGCCTTTTCCCCTGCTTCCGAGGAACATGTCTGGACTCGGGTCCCCTCGGAGGTAAGAGGGGGAAAGAAAAGGGGTCTTAGGCCCTGCTGGGTGGGTGGAAGCAGCTGGAGGTGGGGGAGGCGTCTCTGCTGAGAAGAGCCCTCACAAAGCTGGGATGTGGGGTCTCTAGGACTCGAGCCAGATCGAGCTGTTGAAGGAGCTGCTGGATCTACAGAAGGACATGGTGGTGATGTTGCTGTCACTACTAGAAGGTAAACTCCTAGTGGGTGGAGGCAAGGGGAGGGTACAAATGTTCAGATGATCCTAAAAATGGCCCTCTGAGACCCAGGAGATCCTAACCTTCAACCCCATCTGATATCATGTGAGGGTCATTGCATTTAAGTTGCTATAAGAAGCTCAGCAAACACTTATTGGGCACTTATTATGTGCCAGGTCCTGACTGTAGATATAGTAATTTATCAGATCGCCAGAGAAATCTTAATTAGGTGGGTGGCCTGGACACTTTTTAAAATTTATGCACTGAATATTTATTTGCTGAATATGTCATTTAGCTCTTGCTGCCTAACAAATATACCCAAAACGTAGTGATTTAAAACAACCATAATTTATTACTAATTAATAAAATTATTTAACTTGTAGACAAAGACTTTTTCCTATAGAGGTTCATAACAGCATCCTCATTCTTTTATATGGCTGCATAGTACTAATTGCGTGGGGATACAGTGTTTCATTTAACCACACCCCATCAATGGACATTCAAGGTTCTTAATTAAAAAATATTTTGCTATTACAAACCATGTTGCAATGAATAATCCTCCTACAATGTTTTAAATTTTTGGTAACTAGTCATCAGCTTTTAAAAATCAGATGTAAAGGGACTTCCCTGGCGGCACAGTGGTTAAGAATCCACCTGCCAATGCAGGGGACACGGGTTCGAGCCCTGGTCCGGGAAGATCCCACATGCTGCGGAGCAACTGAGCCTGTGCACCACGACTACTGAGCCTGTGCTCTAGAGCCCGCGAGCCACAACTCCTGAGCCCGTGCACCTAGAGCCCGTGCTCCGCAACAGAAGAAGCCACCGCAAGGAAGAGTAGCCCCCGCTCACCGCAACTAGAGAAAGCCCGCCCACAGCAACAAAGACCCAAAGCAGCCAAAAATAATCAATTAATTTTTTAAAAAATCAGATTTAACAATCAAAAATCCCTTTAAACATTTTTCTGGAAAAATTGAAAGATTCCGTGACCATGCGTCCGCATTCTCACATGGGAAAAATCAGCTGAACTGGATTAAATAACTGTCATATCAATGTTCAATATGATTTTGATGACTGCACTATGATTATATAAGAGAATGTCCTCGTCTTTAAGAATATATATGTGGAAATGTTTAGGGGTAAAAAGGCCTCATGTCTACAGCTTAGTCCTTAATGGTTCGGTGAAAAAAAATAGAGAGGGAGAGGTATTATAAAGCAAACATGGCAAAATGTAAACAGTTGATGAATCTGGAATACATGAGGGTTCCCTTGCACTATTCTTGTGAACTACCTGTAAATTTGAAATTATATGAAAATTGAAAGGTACAAAAAGAAGCTGGAGCCAGTTTGGGGAGTTCCCTGGCAGTCCAGTGGTTAGGATTTGGGGTTTTCACTGCTGTGGCCCGGGTTCAGTCCCTGGTGGCAGAACTAAGATCCCGCAAGCTGTGTGGCACAGCCAAAAAATAAATGAATAAATATAAATATAAATAAAATTCTGTTAATAAAAAAAGGTGGAGCCAGTTTGCTTTAGATGGGGTGTGGGGTCCCAGTTTACCACAGTCTCCACCTCTCCCTGTTGTCTTTGGCCTACCTCACTCATCTGTGGACCTGCCTGGCCTCTGTGGGCTAGTGGAAGGCTTAGGTGGTGTGAGCTCTGAGGTCATGCAGCTCTGGGTTCAAGTCCTCCCCACCCCCTTTACTGGCTGTGTAACCCTGAGTTTGAGACTTTCTCTGAGTCTGTTTCCTCATTTATAGAAATGAATAGTGACACACGTTCCTTACAAAGATGAGGTCGTGTCAGTGCAGCACTTGGCATGGCATCTGGACCCACCATTAGTTTATGCCATTGTTATCTTTGTTGATGACTCCCCCAGCTATCGGGGGAGGAGGACATAGACAGAATCAGCCAGGTTCACACCTGATGCTGAGGCAGATCAGAAAGTGACCCTTGCCCTCTGAGGGGAGGTACAGGAGCTGGCCAGGGAAGCTTCCACCAGCACAGTGGATCCTGGTGGCTCCTGAGCTGGAGAGGGAGGCAAGCCCAATGGGGATCCAGAAAGGAGGCTCTGTTGAGCCACACTGACTTGGGGCTGCCTGCAGGGAACGTGGTGAATGGCATGATTGCCCGGCAGATGGTGGACATGCTTGTGGAATCCTCATCCAACGTGGAGATGATCCTCAAGTTCTTCGACATGTTCCTGAAACTCAAGGACATTGTGGGCTCTGAGGCCTTCCAGGACTACGTCACTGATCCCCGTGGCCTCATCTCCAAGAAGGACTTCCAGAAGGTGAGTACTGGAAGGCGGATGGGTGGGGTGCCAAGTACCAGTCATGCCCTTCCTGGCTGCCTGCTGTAGGCAAGAGACTTCTCTGGATGCCTCAGTTTCCTTATCTGTAAAACGGGGATAAAATCATCATCCTTGGACTTGTTTTGAAGACGAAATGCATCAACACAAATGAGAACCTTATTTCTATTATCATTATTAACAGTCATAATATTATCATTATTATAAATAGAGATCAGTTATTCAGTTGATAACCATCTATTGGGTTTCTCCTCTGTGTTGGGCTCTGTGCTGATACCATGGACACAGCAATGATTGAGACAGACACAGCCCTGCCTTCATGGGGCTTATAGACTAACGGGAGAGGCAGTCACTAATGACCACTGCAGGTCTAAATAATGAGGCTGTTAGGAGGGAAATGCAGGAACCAGCTCTGTCCAGGAGCCCACTCCTCTGCCTCTGCCAACCCTTTCACCCCAGGTAAGCCACTCATCCGCTCTAAGCCTCAGGCTCCTCTGTGAAATGGGGCTAAGATAATAACATTAACTGTTTCACAGGACTGCTTTGAGGTTAGGCAGTGGGTGAACAGAGCCTGGGCAGTGCCTGGAACACAGGAAAGTACAAGAGATATTACCTGTTATTATTACTGCCAGATCTTTTCCATCACCATTTTGTTAAATTTTTCCTTTGAAATAACTTCAGTCTTATGGAGGAGTTGCAGGAACAGTACATAAAATTTCTGAATACCTTTTCACCCGGATTGCCCAAATGTTAACTATTTATTTATTTATTTATTTGTTTGTTTGTTTGGCTGTGCTGGGTCTTAGTTGCAGCACAAGGGGGATCTTCGTTGCGGTGTGCGGGATCTTTTAGTTGCAGCATATGGGATCTTTAATTGCGGCATGCGTGGTCTTAGTTGCGGCGTGTGGGATCTAGTTCCCTGACCAGGGCCCCCTGCATTGGGAGCTCGGAGTCTCAGCCACTGGACCACCAGGGAAGTCCCCCAAATATTAACTTTTTACCTCATTTGCTCTATCATAATTCCTCTTTACCTCTAAATACTTCAGTGTGTATCTCCTGAGAACAAGTTCATTCCCTTACATAACCACAAAACAATTATGCAAATCAGGAAATCAACATTGAGACAATCCTGCTATCTACAGACTTTATTCAGTTTTTGCTCTTGAAGAAATTTTTTTCCTTGTCAAGGATCCAGTCCAGGATCAGGGATTGCATTTAGGCATCCTGTCTCTTTAGCTCCCTTCAATCTGGAACCCTTCCTTGATCTGTCTTTGCCTCTTATGATCTTGATAGTTTTGAAAAATAGAGGCCAGTTGTTTTATAGCATGGCCCTCAGTGTGGGTCTGTCTGAGTTTTCCTTGTGATTCGATTCAGGTTATACGCCTTTGGCAGGAGTATCAGAGGAGGGCTACGTCTTTCTCAGTGCGTTGTATCGGGAGGCATGTGATGTTGCTTCTTCCCGTTACAGTTGGTGTTAGCTTGGTCACATGGTGAAGGTGGTGTTTACCAGAGTCTCCACTGTACTGACACTATCGTTCCCCTTGGTATCTTGTGAAGATGTGCTTTGAGACTATGTAAATAACCTGCGCGCCCTCTCAGGGTTAGCATCTATCAGTGATACTTGTCTCAACGATTATTACTATGGCAGTCGACAAATGGTGGCTTTCTAATTTCCCTGTACCCTTTACCTTTACTAGGTACCTTTTTTCATTTTATTGCAGTATGGTTGACTTACCATATTGCAATAAAATGTGTTAATTTCTACAGTATAGCAAAGTGATTTGGTTATACATATATATATATATATATATATATATATATATTCTTTTTCACATTCTTTTCCATTATGGTTGATCACCGCAGGATATTGAGTATAGTTCCCTGTGCTGTAGAGTAGGACCTTGTTGTTTATCCATCCTACACGTAATAGTTTGGATCTGCTAATCCCAAACTCCCAATCCTTCCCTCCCCCACCTCCCCCTCTCCCTTGGCAACCACGAGTCTGTTCTCTATGTCTGTGAGTCTGTTTCTGTTTCACAGATGTGTTCATTTGTGTCATATTTTAGATGCACACATAAGTGCTATCATGTGGTATTTGTCTTTCTCTGTCTGATTTACTTCACTTAGTATGATCATCTCTAGGTCCATCCACGTTGCTGCAAATGTCATTATTTTATTCTTTTTTATGACTGAGTAATATTCCACTGTATATTTGGACCACATCTTCTTTATCCATTCATCTATCAATGAACATTTAGGTTGTTTCCATGTCCTGGCTATTGTAAATAGTGCTGCTATGAATATAGGGGTGCATGTATCTTTTTGAAATATAGCTTTCTCTGGGTGTATGCCCAGGAGTGGGATTGCTGGATCATATGGCAACTCTATTTTTAGTTTTTTGAGGATCCTCCATACTGTTTTCCATAGTGGCTGCACCAATTTACATTCCCACCAACGGTGTAAGAGGGTTCCCTTTTCTCCACACATTAGGTACGATTTTACTGTAAGGAAGAGTTTTTCCCTTCTCCTCCATTTATTTATTTGTTTGTTTGTTTGTTTGTTCATTCATTCATTCTTCATTTGTATGGGTATAGACTCATGACTTCTTATTTTATTCTAGGGATTGCAATCAGTGTTGTCCGTCAGCATTTAAATAAACCCAGGGTCTCCTGAGTTGAATACAAAGTGCCCCATGCCTCCCAGTTGCCTTCTGAGAGCCTCCCTGCCTCTCTGTCTCCCCGCTTCTCAGCCACGCCTCCCAAGAGCTATCTGCCCTCACTCACTCCTTTCTCACCTCCCACTCCTTCCCTGATTCGGGGCTTCTGTCCCTGTCACTCTCCTGAAACTACGCCAGCTAAGATCATCAGTGACCTCTTCACCCTAAATCTTTCCTCTGACTTGTCATCTTGGCAGCGTTTGCCACAGTCGGCCATTTCCTCCCCCTCGGCAATGCCTTGCTCCCCTGGGCGTCTGTGCCACGGATTCCTGGGACCCCCACCTTCCCTGCCAATCTCTCGCAGCCTCTTTTTTTAAATATCTTTATTGGAGTATAATTGCTTTACAATGGTGTGGTAGTTTCTGCTTTATAACAAAGTGAATCAGTTATACATATACATATGTTCCCATATCTCCTCCCTCTTGCGTCTCCCTCCCCCCCACCCTCCCTATCCCACCCCCTCGGTGGTCACAAAGCACCGAGCTGATCTCCCTGTGCTATGCGGCTGCTTCCCACTAGCTATCTATTTTACGTTTGATAGTGTATATATGTCCATGCCCCTCTCTCAGTTCGTCCTAGCTTACCCTTCCCCCTCCCCGTGTCCTCAAGTCCATTCTCTAGTAGGTCTGCGTCTTTATTCTTGTCGCCCTCGCAGCCTCTTAAACATCACTGTCCCTGAGCCCTGCACCTTCAGGAAGAAGAGCTAATATGTATCATGTTCTCGCTCTGCCAGGTCCTGTGTGTAAATGAATGTTAATTTACAGTAACCCTTAGGTAGTAAGGACTTTTTTTTTTTGGCCGCGGTGTGTCTTCGTTGCTGTGTGCGGGCTTTCTTTAGTTGCGGTGAGCGGGGGCTACTCTTTGTTGCGGGGCGCGGGCTTCTCACTGTGGTGGCTTCTCTTGTTGTGGACCACAGGCTCTAGGCATGTGGGCTTCAGTAGTTGCGGCTCATGGGCTCTAGAGCGCAGGCTTAGTAGTTGTGGCACACGGGCTTAGTTGCTCTGCGACATGTGGGATCTTCCTGGACCAGGGCTCAAACCCGTGTCCCCTGCATTGGTGGATTCTTAACCACTGGACCACCAGGGAAGTCCCAGTAAGGACTATTTTTTATTCCCATTTTGCAGAAGTGGAAACTGAGGCACAGGAAGGTTAAAGTGCTGTGCTTAAGGTCACACAACTGATAGGTAACAAAGCTGGGATTAGAACTCAGGCAGTCTGGTTCCAGAGTACACTGCCTCCAGATTCATCCACTAATCTAGCCTAATAAACAGTCAGTGAGCACCTCCTGGGTGCCAGGCCCTCTCTGGGGAGTCCCAGCTCGACTCTCAAGATGGGCAGGTTAGGGTGAGAGTCTCAGTAGGGACTGCAAGAGAACCAAAAAGGACGATGCAGGAGCTAAAGTCGCATCATTTATAATTTTAAAATGACTCTACTCAGCAAAGGAAACCATCGACAAAAAAAAAGACAACTGGGCTTCCCTGGTGGCACAGTGGTTGAGAGTCCACCTGCCGTTGCAGGGGACACGGGTTCATGCCCCGGTCCAGGAAGATCCCACATGCCGCGGAGCGGCTGGGCCCGTGAGCCATGGCCGCTGAGCCTGCGCGTCCGGAGCCTGTGCTCCACAATGGAAGAGGCCACAACAGTGAGAGGCCCGTGTACTGCAAAAAAAAAAAAAGGCAACTTACGGAATGGAAGAAAATATTTGCCAACCACATATTTAATACGGGGTTAATATCCAAAATATACAAAGAAGTCATTATAGCTCAAAAGCAATAAAACCAATAACCCAATTTAAAAATGGGCAAAGGACCTGAATAGACATTTTTCCAAAGAAGACATACAAATGGCCAACAGGTACAAGAAAAAGTGCTCAACATCACTAATCATCAGGAAAGTGCAAATCAAAACCACAGTGAGATATCACCTCACACCTGTTAGGATGGGTGTTATCGAAAAAACAGGAGATAACAAGTGTGGCAAGGATGTAGAGAAAAGGGTATCTTTGTCCATTGTTGGTGGGAACATAAACTGGTGCAACCACTATGGAAAACAGAATGGAAGTTCCTCAGGAAATTAAAAACAGAACTACAGTAGGACCCAGGAATCCCATTTCTGGGTATCTATGCAAAGGAAATGAAACTATAACTGCAAAGCGATGTTTGCACTCTCACATTCATTGCAGCATTACTCACAATAGCCAAGGTGTGAAAACAACCTAAGTATCTGTCTATGGATGAATGGATAAAGAAGATGTGGTATGTGTGTATGTGTGTGTGTGAAATATCATTCAGCCTTGGTTAAGGCTGGAAATCTTGTCATTTGCAGCAACATGGATGAACCTGGAGGGCATTACACTAAGTGAAATAAGCCAGCCAGAGAAAGACAGACACTGCATGGTATCACATATGTGAAATCTAAAAATAAAAGTCAAACTCAGAAACAGAGAGTAGAAAAGTGAGTGGTTTCCATAAGCTGGGAGGTGGTGGAAAAAGGGAGAGGTTGGTGAAAGGGTACAAACTTTCAGTTATAAGGTGAATTTTTAAAAAATGGGTAAAGATCCCTCCTGACGATTCAGGGTTTCACAAATCACAAGATTTGATGTCATGTACACAACATTTTGTAGCTCAATATCTGTTTCACAAAGTTACAATCTGTAACTTTAAAAGTGCATTGGCTTTATTTTTTGAATAAATAATACATTCACATAATTTTTAAAGTAAAGTATAACAAAGCATGAAGTGTGAGAAGTCTCATTCCCGCCCCTTTCTCAGCCTACGCTTCCTTCACCCCCACTGCTCTGAGTAAGCATTAGTTCCTTTTGTGTCCTTCTATCATTTTCTCCAGATATCATTTTCCTCTTTTCTTACATAATAGGTAATAAGCTATATACATTGGCCTGTATCACTTAACAATATATTCTAGAGATATAGGGAGTGTCCTGATTATTTTTTATAGGTATCCAGTACTCCAGTTTGTGTATATATTATGGTTTATTTGATTATTCCCTGTCGATGGACACTCACTTTTTCCCAGTCTTTTGCCATTACAACACATGCTGTCATTAGGGCGGCCATGGATAGTTGTGCAAGTTGTGCACTGTACAAAGGTGCCGTTTGTAGGACAGATAATTGTACATTTGTACTGCTGATTTCCAGTAAGAGTGTTGAGGAAGGCTCCATATGGGCCACTAGCAATGCTGGCTAAAACAATTACCTTTGTATGTACATCACTTTGTACGTGCAGTTGTATCTAAAGGTAAACTTCCAAAAGTGGGATTGCTGGGTTAAAGGGTAAATTCATTTGTCATTTGGACGGATCTTGCCCTGCATTTTTCCTTCTCATTAGCAAAATGTGAGACTGCCTGTTTTCCCACAGCCTCACCACCAGACCACATTGTCAAATATTTGGATTTTTGCCAATCTGATAGGTGAAAAAGGGTATTGAGTGAAGTTTTAATTCACATTTCTCCTGTTACGAGTGCAATTAGGCATCTTTTCATGTTACTTCTTTTGTATTACTTGTTCAGTGAACTGACCATGTCTTTGGCTTACTTTTCTATTGGAATGTTGGTGTTTTTCTTCTTGATTTCTGTATTTGGCTGATTATAACTTTGTTAGTGATATGAGGTGTACTTCTTTTTTCTAGTTCAGCATTTGTCTTTTGACTTTGCTTATGGTGGTTTGTTTTGTTGGTTGGTTGGTTGGTTGGTTGGCTTTGGGGGGAGAGGGTTGGCCATGCATAAGACTTGATTTTTATGTAGAAAATTATTTTATTAACTTTTAACAGAATAGATAATACAGGGATACAGTCCTTTTGTAGAGAAATTCAGAACTGATAGCTATGGTTGAGGTTACCTTTGGTCCCCATACCCAACCCTACTCTCATCCTGCCTCTTCAAAGGCTGCCACAGTTATCCTCTAGATGTTCATACCTCTGGACATTTATTTCTGCATTTCCGTTCATATGTAAACCTGCACTGAAAAATATATAGAGGGCTTCCCTGGTGGCGCAGTGGTTAAGAATCTGTCTGACAATCCAGGGGACACTGGTTTGATCTCTGGTCCGGGAATATCCCACATGCCGCGGCGTAACTAAGTCCGTGTGCCACAACTACTGAAGCCCGCGCGCCTAGAGACTGTGCTCCGCAACAGGAGAAGCCACCGCAATGAGAAGCCCGCGCACCGCAACAAAGAGTAGGCCCCGCTGTCAGCAACTAGAGAAAATCCACGTGCAGCAGCGAAGACCCAATGCAGCCAAAAATTAAATAAATGAGTGAATAAATAAATTTATTAAAAAAAGAAAAATATATGGAATTATTTTAGGGCTTCCCAAGTTCTTCGTGGTTGACAGTGTTCTTGACAGTTTGCAAAACATGTCTCCAATGATAAGTACTTTGCAGATTCCAAAACATCTACTACAGTTTGGAAAGCCCTTCCTGGTGGGTGAAGACACATTTCAGGCTATTAATTTATTCTTAGTTAGTACTATTTTGTGGTTTCCTTTATTGTTTTTTATTAGCAAATGTTTTTGTACCTATCTCTAAATTAAAAGACTTCCTTTTAAAAAACATCTTTATTGAGATATAATTCATATGCTATAAAATTCACCCATTTAAAAGGTACAACTTAATGTTTTTTTGATATATTCACAGAATTGTGCAACCATCACTACAATCTAATTAGAACATTTTAATCACCCCAGAAAGAAACCCCATACCCTTTAGCGGTCACTTTCATTTCCCCCACTCAGGCCCTTGGCAGCTAATCTACTTTCTGTCTCTATAGATTTGCCTGTTTTGGACACTTCATATAAATGGAACTGTACAATATACGGTCTTAAAAAGCTTTCCTTCTATTTAACGAACCACAATGTCATTATCACTCCTAACTAAAAACAAAGCAATAAAGACAAAATTAAAAAGATCCATAGTTCATTAAATCATCAAATGTCTGGCCAATGTTCACATTTCCAGATCTTCTAAAGATCACATATAAGTTTTTGTAATTTCTTTGAAGCAGGATCCAAACAAGGCCACCCAGTGCTATTGGTTGCTATTTCTTAAATTCTCCTTTTTTTAAAAAAAAAATTATCTACTTATTTATTCTTGGCTGTGTTGGGTCTTCGTTGCTACGCGTGGGCTTTCTCCAGTTGCGGAGAGCGGGGGCTACTCTTTGTTGCGGTGTGCAGGCTCCAGTAGTTGTGGCACATGGGCTTAGTTGCTCCACAACATGTGGGATCTTCCCAGACCAGGGTTCGAACCTGTGTCCCCTGAATAGGCAGGCAGATTCTTAACGACTGCACTGCCAGGGAAGTCCCTGGTTGCTGTTTCTTTAAACCTCCTTTTATCTACTGCTGCCCCTCCGTCACTTTTCCCTTACCTGGCAGTTTATCTGATGGATACCTGGGTTGCTGGTCCTGTACAGCAGCACTGCCCGATAGAAATACAATGAGAGCAACACATATAATTAAGAAATTTCTGGGACTTCCCTGGTAGTCCAGTGGTTAAGAATCCACCTTCCAATGCAGGGGACGCAGGTTTGATCCCTGGTCGGGGGAACTAAGATCCCGTATGCCACGGGGCAACTAAGCCCGCGCACTGCAACTACTGAGTCCACGCGCTCTGGAGCTCTTGCAGCACTAGAGAGAAGCCCATGCGCCGCAACGAAGAGCCCGTGCACTGCAAGGAAAGATCCCGCGTGCCGTAACTAAGACCCAACACAGCCAAAAATAAGTAAATAAATATTTAAAAAAAAAAGAAATTTCTAATACCTACACTTAAAAAGAGAAGTAAAAAGAGGGCTTCCCTGGTGGCTCAGTGGTTGAGAGTCCGCCTGCCGATGCAGGGGACATGGGTTCGTGTCCCCGTCCGGGAAGATCCCACATGCCGCAGAGTGGCTGAGCCTGCGTGTCCAGAGCCTGTGCTCTGCAACGGGAGAGGCCACAACAGTGACAGACCTGTGTACCGCAAAAAAAAAAAAAAAAGAAGTAAAAAGAAACACGTGAAATTATTTTTAACAATGTTTTATTTAACCTACTCTACCAAAATAATATTTCAACATATAGTCAATGTAAAAATTATCAGATATTAAAATTTTTTTATACTAAGTTTTTTTTTTTTTTTTTAAGGAACATTTATTTATTTATTGGCTGTATTGGGTCTTCGTTGTTGCATGCAGGCTTCCTCTAGTTGCGGCAGGCGGTGGCTTCTCTTGTTGCAGAGCACGGGCTCTAGGCGCGCGGGCTTCAGTAGTTGTGGCTCGCAGGCTCTAGAGGGCAGGCTCAGTAGTTGTGATGTACGGGCTTAGTTGCTCTGTGGCATGTGGGATCTTCCCGGACCAGGAATTGAACCCACATCCCCTGAATTGGCAGGTGGATTCTTAAGCACTGTGCCACCAGAGAAGTCCTATACTGAGTCTTTAAAATCCATATGTATTTTACAGTGTCAGCACACCTCACTTTGCACCAGCCATGATTCAAGGGCTCAGTAGCCACATGTGGCTTGTAGCTGTCATTAGTGCTCTCCTAGTTGTAGAGTTTCCCACAGTTTTGATCTGGCTGATGCAACTTTATGGTGTCATTTAACGTGTTCCTCTGTCCCCTGCATTTCCTGTAAACTGGGACTTGGGTCAAGAAGCTCAATCAGATTCAGGTTTGGAGTTTTTGTTTTTATTTTTCACCAACACCTTCCTTTGTGGTGCTTCATACGTCCATGAAGAGGCACATCCTGTCCCGTCATCTCTCCTTTTGTGATGTCAGCAACCACCGATATTCAATGCCCAGACACATTAGTTCATTAGAGGTTGCAAAATGGCAATATTCTCATTTCTAAATGTTTAACCTTTACCAAACATCATATGGTTTCCCAAACCCAAAGCATATGATTCCCAGACTCTTTACAAATCTTTGTATTTTACAATATGCTTTTCAATTTTTTTATGGTTTAAAAGAACAAGGCTAGGTTTTTTTTTTAAGGACTTCTTAATTTTCAAAAAGTATAACAAAGTTAAAAAGTCTTTTCAGTTTTCAAGATGCTTAATTCATTTCGCAAATATGCATTGAGCACGTACTGTGTGTAGCAGTGAACAAAACAGAGACTGACAGCCCAGTGGCTGTCAGATGAAAATAAGTAAAGAAACAAAATAATTTCAGGTTATAATCTGTGGTCTGAAGGAAGTGAGCAGGGTGGTGTGCAAGAGAGCATGCGTAGAGTAAGCCCTGTAAATTGGGTGGTCAGGGAAGGTCTTTCTAGAAGAGGACATTGAAGCCAAGAGCTGAAAGCTACCCTGTGAAGGTAGGGGAGGTTGTGGCATCCCCAGGACAAGGGACAACAAGTGTAAAGGCTGAAAAGTGGGAATAAGAGGGATGCAAAGGAGGCCAGTATGGCTGGAGAGGGCTGTTGGGGGCGCGGAGAGGAAAACTTTAAGTCTGAGTGGTGAGGGGGGCAGATGTGCTGACACTGGTTGGCTGCAGGGAGGACTCTGACTTTTGACCTGAATGAGATGGAGCTAAGGGAGGATTCTGAGCAGGGGAGGAATGTGACCTGACTCAGATGTTCACAGGGTCCCTCCAACTGTGGGTGGGGGGAAGAGACTGTGGGGATAGAAGAGGAGAAGGGAGACCAGGGAGAAGGTTGCTGTGAGGGTCCAATGGGGGACAAAACCAGGGTAGGGGCCATGGAGGGGCAGAAGTGTGTATGTCCTAGATCTTTTGAAAGTAGAGCTGACAGATTTGCTGATGGATTAGGTGTGGGTAGTGAGATAAAAGAAAGGAATCAAGAATGACTCAAAGATTTTAACTTAAGCACCTGGGTGGGTGGTGATGCGATTCCGGAGATGGGTAAGACTGTGGGAGGAGAGGTTTTGAAATCAAGAGGTCAGTTTTGGCCATTTCCACAAAGAGATGTCAGATAAGGCTTCCACTGTTAAGTGTATGGATTCTGGGGAGCAGTCAGGGCTGGGACGTAGACTTTACCATCATTGGCATGGGATGGCTTTCAGAGGATCAGGCCTCAATGACATCTCCATGACGAGTGTGTATCTCAAGAAAAGCATGCAAATTCCAGGACTGGAGCCCCTCCAACCTTTAGAGGTCTGGAAGAGAAGGAGACTCCAGCCAAGGAAACTGACAACAGTCAGAGAAAAAGGTATTTCAAAAGAAGGGGATAGGCAAATGCACAATGTGGAGCATGGTTGGGGGGGTGTCAGATTTTAAGAGGGACAGTGTCACACTGTATCATAAGGGAAGGAGTCAGGTTGATGGCGTGACGGTAGAAGGTGAAGAGTTCCTGTGTGATTATGTCTCCACGCTCTGTGGTTTCTAGAGCCCTTCATGATTTGCAAAGCATGTTACTCATTTAGAAAGCATTTTGCAAAGTTCTTGGCTACAAAGCATTTTTTAGAGCCAGAAAATTTCGCTTCTGTTCATACCCCAGAGCAGTGTTTCTCAAACCACGTTGCAACCCATCTGTTGGTCATGAAATTTAGTTAAGTCATGACCAGCATCTTTAAAAATAAAATAGAATAGAACATTGCAGAGTGTGTTACATAGCGAAAGTCAGAATTGTGTTGTGAAAACTTTTTTTTTTTGAGTCACATTATAAAATGCATTCTTACTATAGGTGTGGTCAAAACATTTGAAAGGCTGCCCCAGAGAACCTCTTGCAAAGAGTGCATTGAAGATCAGTACAAGAACGTTTAATGAAAGTGTCTGTAAAGTTAAAAACTGGATATAAACTAAATGTCTGTCATCAGGAGAATAGATAGAGTGTTGTGTTTATAAAACAGGAATACTACACAGCAGTGAAAATGCATTCATTTGATCTATATATCAACATGGATAGATCTTGAAAACGTACAGCTGAGTTAAAAAAAAGCAAGTTTCAAATTACATGATTATAATTATAATATTCTTTAAATCAAAATAATGCAGAGGATACCAAACTTTTTGTGTGAGAAAATGACAGAATATAAGTAGTAGAAGTACTGACACATCTTTTTTTATTGAAGTATAGTTGATTTACAACATTATATTAGTTTCAGGTGTACAACATAGTGATTCAATATTTTTATAGATTATACTCCATTTAAAGTTATCATAAAATATTGGCTATGGGCTTCCCTGGTGGCACAGTGGTTGAGAGTCCGCCTGCCGATGCAGGGGATACGGGTTCGTGCCCCGGTCCGCGAAGATCCCACATGCCGCGGAGCGGCTGGGCCCGTGAGCCATGGCCGCTGAGCCTGCGCGTCCGGAGTCTGTGCTCCGCAACGGGAGAGGCCACAACAGTGAGAAGCCCGCGTAACGAAAAAAAAAATATATTGGCTATATTCTCTGTGCTGTACAATATGTCCTTGTAGCTTATTTATTTTATTCATAGTAGTTTGTATCTCTTAATCTCCTATCCCTATCTTGCCCCTCCCCCCATGCCCTCTCCTCACTGGTTTGTTCTAATTTGTTCTCTATATCTGTGAGTCTGTTTCTGTTTTGTTATATTCATTCATTCGTTTTATTTTTTAGATTCCACATATAAGTGATAACATACAGTATTTGTCTTTGTCTGACTTATTTCACTAAGCATAATACCCACTAGGTCCATCCATGTTACACATAGTTCTTTGGAAGGATACACCAACTCCTTGGTGGATACCTTGAGGGAGGGTGGGGGTAATGGAGCAAGAGAAAGGTACACAGAGGGCTCCAATTATACCTGTCATGTTATAGTTCTTACATATATAGTAGCTGAAAATATGTTCTGGGGTGATGGGCATACGACTTTATTCCCAGTTGAAATTTGGAGGCCTCCATGGTGTCCGGTGCCAGTTATTTAGTTGCTGGAAATGGTAGGATGGAGGACCAAAGGGCCTTGGGGAAGGGGCAGAGGTGGTGGCATGTATCAGTCAGGGCCCTAGCTGTAAGGGGGCTGGCCTGGAGGAAAGTGTAATTATCGAACTCAGAGACAGAAGGAGCTGTGTGGACAGGACGGCAGAACTGACCTTTGGCGGAGAGATACAGCCAGCACAGGGAGGGAGCCAAGGACAGAAGTGCCACAAGTCCATTCTCCTGCTGCTCCCCGACCTCAGCTGGACAGGCCCCAGCTGCAGCCAGAGGGTCAGGAAAGCCTCTGGTACAGACCACAGGTGTCATCATGTGGGGGGAGGATGGGTGGAGAGCAGGCCTGCGGGGACTCACCAGGATGGCAGGCAGGGAGCTTGGGGCAGCATCTCTTTACCAGCTGCTACACAAGTGCTGAGTTTCATCAATTCACATCTTACCATCTCTGAAAATGGACTTTATCTGACAGTGGATGGTTGCTCAGCTTTGTGGAAGTGCAGCATGCAGTATTTTTTTTAATAAATAAATTTATTTATTTACTTTTGGCTGCATTGGGTCTTCATTGCTGTGCGCGGCCTCTCTCTAGTTGCGGTGAGCGGGGGCTACTCTTCGTTGCAGTGCGCGGGCTTCTCATCGCAGTGGCTTCTCTTGTTGGGGAGTACGGGCTGTAGGCACGCGGGCTTCAATAGTTGTGGCACGGGGGCTCAGTAGCTGTGGCTCGCGGGCTCTAGAGCGCAGGCTCAGTAGTTGTGGCACACGGGCTTATTTGCTCCGCGGCATGTGGAATCTTCCCGGACCAGGGCTCGAACCCGTATCCCCTGCATTGGCAGGCAGATTCTTAACCACTGCGCCACCAGGGAAGTCCCGTAACATTCAGCGTTTTAATAGCTGGTACAGCCTCACCCATACCAACCTGCTGGGCGTCAGCCTTGGGTGCTGGTTATATGATTCTGGATTTTTCTCTCCTTATGAAAAGTCCATAGTTCTTTCGGGAAGGGCATTGGGGCTCCCTAGGCCACCCCTCTGACCTACCCCGCTCACCCTCCAGGCCATGGACAGCCAGAAGCAGTTCACTGGTCCAGAAATCCAATTCCTGCTTTCATGCTCCGAAGCGGATGAGAACGAGATGATCGACTGCGAGGAGTTTGCCAACCGCTTCCAGGAGCCAGCCCGCGACATCGGCTTCAACGTGGCCGTGCTGCTCACCAACCTGTCGGAGCACGTGCCTCACGACCCGCGCCTGCGCAACTTCCTCGAGCTGGCCGAGAGCATCCTCGAGTACTTCCGGCCCTACCTGGGCCGCATCGAGATCATGGGCGCCTCCCGCCGCATCGAGCGTATCTACTTCGAGATCTCGGAGACCAACCGCGCCCAGTGGGAGATGCCCCAGGTCGGTGGCCCCGCACACGCGCATGCTTGCCTCCCGGGGCTTCGGGGCATGCTCCTGGCATGCTTGGACCACACATGGGGCTGTGCACACTTCGCACATCCGCTCTGCAGACCCTGGTGTGCCCCTGCTTCGCTCGTGCAAGCCCATGCCCACCCTTCTGCACACGTTGTATGGGTGCCACTGTGCCCTTGCGCACCCCTGGTTCTCCCATGCCCACCTCGTGCAGACTCGGCATGGACATATACCCTTATACATGCAGCAGCGTCTGTGGGCCCTCACTGTGGCTGCTCGCACACCACGCCTGCCACTTGCACACTCACCCCGGGAGCTCTTATAATCCTGATGCGACCACACCCACACTCTTGTACTTGAACCCACGTGGTTACACACACCTTGCTCACCTTACCAGCAGCCCCTGGTATGCCCTCTCTAGGCCCTGGCCTGCCCATGCCCACTCTTTTGCACACGCACCGTGGGGGCTCTAGGGTGCCCTGATGACTGGCATTTTGTGCCCCCAAATGCCCTCTGAGTTCCTAGCACACAATACCCTTCCCACTTATGCTGGGCCCACGTGTGCGTGCACCTCTCTTGCACACTCACCCTGAGGATGCCAGTGTGCATTCCTGCAGCCCTGGCATGCCATATGGTTGCCCGCCCTCACTCATTCACCCACACATGTCCTGGCACACCCATGCTCATTCATGAGCACTTGGACAACCCTCACCAACCCACCCACAAGAGCCCCTGCGTGTCCGTGGTGGCCAGGCCTACTCCTTGACCTGATGTGCCCCGAATATGCCCAGCCTACAAGTGTTTGAATGCCCCTTACACACTCACTTGCTCCAAAGTACGCTCACGTAGCCCTGGCACACCCCCAGCCCACCTCACACACTTAGCCTGCATGTGGTTCCCATCCCCCATTCTCTCACCCTCCCATGTGCCCCTCACGCACGCTCGGCCCCTGGTCCTGCCCCTGCTGTCCAGGTGGCCCTCCTGCCCACACTCACAGTGCACGCCGAGCCTGCGTGCTCCTTACCTGCCCCTTGCACTCCCACTTCCCTTTTACTCCTCAGATGCCCCCAGGCACCTGCACACTCCCCCCACTTGCTCTTGCACACCCTTCCCACCTTAACACTCACAGTTCATGAGACTTGCACTCCCATCATCTCCTCAACACCTGGGCCCCTTGAGTCTCCTCCTCAGTGACACCTGGCTCATGCACGCCCGGGCTTGTGCCCTACCCTGAGCCCTGCCCTCACGTTCTGGGCCCTCTTACACTGACTCCCGGGTCCTCTTGCACACTCATCCTGCCGCACATGCACTGACCATATGAATTGCAGACCCCTCCCACGTTTACACTCCCCACCCGCGGTTTCACCCAGGTCCTTGCATGCCTCTGCCCCATATGCCCATGTCCGCCGAGCACTGAGCCGGGCACAGTCACATTCTCCCCATGTCCTCGCATGCCGCCACGCCCTCCTCACACCCGATTCCTCCCTTAGTCCCGGTGCCCTCTCACAAGGTTCTTGCACATCGGCCCTTTCACATACTCCACCGGAACTCCCAAGGTTTTGCACACTCACCTGTGTCCCTCGGGGCACCACCGTATACCCATCCTCCTCTGCAATCTGGCGTAAAAGCCGTTGCATCGTCCTTGCACCCGGGACGTCTGCACGTCCCTGCATCTGCAGGAAGCCCTGGTTCACCACTGGCCCTTCACACTCTAGTACACCCTGTGGGAGCTCCGCCCCTCACGTGCACCCCACGTGCACACTCTTTCTGTTAGTGTTATTCCTCCAAACACCCACTTCCTCCTGCTCACTCCTTCCCATTCCCACGTTCTCCTGCCGGTCCGGAGTCCATGTCTGCCTGCGTGGCCCTCTAGCGTTCATGCAGCAGTACCACAACAGCAAGCACTATATGGCGTTTGGTAGGTGCCAGGCACTGTTCTAATCACTCAGCATCTATTAATTCATTTAATCCTCACGTCAGCCCTTTTATGCATGGGTCCTACTATTATTCCCCGATTTACATAAGGGGAAACCGAAGCCCAGAGCGTTAAGTCTAACTCAGTGGCAGAATCAGCATTCGAACCCAGGCAGGCTGGCTGCAGAACCTTTGCCCTCAACCACTATGCTCCGTCTGTCGAAGCCAAGAACATCGATCCTGGAACCAGCTTGCTGGGAATTCGAATCCTACACCTGCCACCTCTCAGCTGCATCACCCCGGACACGTGACTTTCTGGGCTTCCATTTCCTCATCTGTAAAATGGGGATATCGGCCCCTACTTCTAGGATGGTTTGTGCGGATTTAATGAGATACCATACATAAAATGCTGGATACAGGGCCTAGCCTTGCTGAGGTTCTTACAAGTGCACCTACAGCGAGAGCTATATAGGTTCGCTTTCAAAAATAAAAAAGACGATGCTTAGAACAGCGGCGAACACGCGTGGCTGCCACCGCTGTTGTCCCAAGTCCCCGCTGACGGCGCCCCCATCACTTCCCCTCCGCCCCGCGCTGCAGGTGAAGGAGTCGAAGCGTCAGTTCATCTTCGACGTGGTGAACGAGGGCGGCGAGTCGGAGAAGATGGAGCTCTTCGTGAGCTTCTGCGAGGACACCATCTTCGAGATGCAGATCGCCGCGCAGATCTCGGAGACCGAGGGCGGGCCGGGGGAGGACGACGACGAGGGCGCGGGCGCGGCGGAGGCGGGCGCCGAGGGCGCAGAGGAGGGCGCGGTGGGGCCCGAGGGCGCGGCGGGGACGGCGGCGGCGGGCGC
>NW_021703766.1:45083263-45116209 GCF_005190385.1 Monodon monoceros
AAAAAAAAAAAAAAAAAAAAAAAAAAAAAAAAAAAAAAGACGGCGCGCGAGGCCGCGACGGCCGTGGCCGCGCTGCTCTGGGGGGCGCTGGCGCGCGCGGGGTCGGCGGCCGCGGGGGTGGCGGCGGGCGCGCTGCGCCTGCTCTGGGGCTCGCTCTTCGGCGGCGGCCTGGTGGAGGGCGCCAAGAAGGTGACGATGACCGAGCTCCTGGCGGGCATGCCCGACCCCACGGGCGACGAGGTGCACGGCGAGCAGCCGGCCGGGCCCGGAGGCGACGTGGACGGCGAGGGTGCGGGCGAAGGCGCGGGCGACTCCGCGGAGGGCGCGGGCGACGAGGAGGCGGCGGCGCAGGAGGTCGGCCCAGGAGGCCCCGACGGGACTGTGGCCGTGGCCGAGGATGGTCCCTTCCGGCCCGAAGGGGCCGGCGGCCTCGGGGACATGGGTGACACGACGCCGGCGGAGCCGCCCACGCCCGAGGGCTCCCCCATCATCAAGAGGAAGCTGGGGGTGAGAGCGCGGGCTGGGACTTCAGGGTTTTGGAGAGATTGGGGTAGGAGGCAGGGTGAGAGAGGGAAAGAGAGACAAATAGAGGTTGGAGAGCGGTGCACAGAGAGAGGAAAAGGGTGGAGAGAGGGCCTGAGAGATACGCAGAGACAAAGAGAGACACACTGAGAGATGGACGCAGAGATGGAGACCTGGAGGAAGTCTCCCGGTGAAGAGGGTAGTGATTCTGGGAGAGACAGGAAAAAGTGTCTGGAAACAGAAAGAGCAAGAGACCCAGAGACCAAATTAGAGGAGAAGCAGGACCAAGAACTAAAAAGACCCAAGATAGGGTCAGAGACACTGGGAAAGACCCTCAGAGATACAGGCGGTTGTAGGGAATTAAGTAGTCCACGTGACAGAGGCCCCTAAAGCATCCTCAGGCCCTCAGTGCAATAAGTGCCATGGGGGTGCAGTTGTCAAGGTGATGGAAGGTTGTCAAGGTGATGGAAGGCCATGAGGGGAGAAGAGCTCCACTTGGAGCCAGCCTGACTCTGCACAGTGCTTTAGCCAAGGCACTCCACTTCTCTGAGCCTCAGTTTCCCCTCTGTAAAATGAGAATCATGATCCCTCTTCTGGGGGGTGGGGTGGGGGAGTACAACTTAGATTGCCCAGGAGAAACGGCCAGAAAGGGACACAGAGAGGAATAGGCAGGTCTGAGAGGCGCTTGGGGTGCAGGCTCAGCCCTGATACTTGCCCTGCCGCCAGGTGGATGGAGAGGAAGAGGAGGTGCCTCCAGAGCCGGAGCCTGAGAAAGCCGAGTGAGTGGCCTTGGGTCCAAGGGGCCCAGCCCCTATCACTGCCTCCCTCCTGGACTAGAAGCCTCCTGAGGTCAGGGCCTGAGGATGTCCTGTTCACTCTGGGACCTCAGCATCACCCATCCCAGGCCCAGGCCCAGAGGAGGGCCTCTGTGAAAGGCAGTAGAGAAATGAACGCTCCTCTCTTAACCTGCAAGCCTTTCTACCAGCCGTTCCCTCCGCCTGTAAAACCTTCTCCTGCGCTTCGTCTCAGCCTTCCTCCTCCTTCCCATCTTGGCTCACATGGCTCCTTCTCTGGGAAGCCGACCTTGACATGCCCCCTAAGTTGGAGAGGTGTCTCCTCTGGGCTCCCATAAGCCCCTGAGCTACCCTCGTCCCCCCCCCGACCACTCCAGGCTGCCACTGTCTGGTGACGGGTCTGTACCCCCATTGGACTGGAGCCCCATGGGGACAGGGCTGGAAGTTGTCTCACCACGGTGTCCCCAGCACCATCTAGACCTGGACCAGGCATGGGGTGGGCCCCTGCTCATGGCTTTGAATGAATGAATGAATGCATTTCCCAGGCACATGCTCACTCTTTCTGTGTCCTGCCCTGCAGTGCTGAGAATGGGGAGAAGAAAGAAGTCCCCGAACCCCCACCAGAACCCCCCAAGAAGACAGCTCCTCCTCCCCCCCCTCCAAAGAAGGAGGGGGCTGGAGGCGGGGACCTGGAATTCTGGGGAGAACTGGAAGTACAGAGGGTGAAGTTCTTGGTGAGGACCCAGCAAGGGCACCCTGAAGCCTCCTCTCCCAGAAAACATTCACACCACGTCTCCCCCAACCCTGTCCTTGAGCCCGCCTGGGCCA
Source organism: Monodon monoceros (assembly GCF_005190385.1). Taxonomy (NCBI): domain Eukaryota; kingdom Metazoa; phylum Chordata; class Mammalia; order Artiodactyla; family Monodontidae; genus Monodon; species Monodon monoceros. The sequence goes on from NW_021703766.1 coordinate 45,085,408, forward strand.
GGCTCATCTCTGTGGGGAAGTCTATATGGGCAGACAGCAGAGACGTCCCCAGACAGAGCAGGACCTGGGCACAGGGCAGCATTTTCAGGTGGTCCCCACTTGGCTCCTCGGCCTCTCCCTGCTCACCGTCCTTATTCCAGCCTCCCCTCGTTTGCGCACCTGGGGCCACTGGCCTCAGCTTCCCACCCCCATCCTCTATCCAGAGCTAAATCCTACTGAGGCCATGGCTCTGTTCCTCCCACCGTGGCCTATTTCTTGGCTCTTAGCCTTCAGGAAGGAGCTGCCACACCAGCCCCAGCTCCTCCTGTGGGGGGAGAATTCATCTCCTCATCCAGGCCCAGAAGAAGGGAGTTCGGGGTCCATGGCTCCATCTGTCCTATGTCCTCTCCAGGCCAGCCTGACATGAGGGGCTGAGGGAAACATGTTGGACAGAGGGTGGTTTAGTGAGGATTTGGGGAAAGCATGGGGGATGGAGAGAAAAAGAGGAAGGGAGAGGTGGAAGTAGATGTCTTCTGCCTGGGATAAAGCAGACAGGGTACCCTCACCCGGGAAGCAGCATGGCAGAGTGGTTGGGAGTGTGGACTCTGTAGCTGGACCGCCTGGCTTCAAAGCCCAGGTCTGCCACTTCTTGGCTACGTAACCTTGGACAAGACAGCTCACCACCCTGAGCCTCCATTTCCTCATCCAGAAAGTGGGCATATCAGCAGTACCTACTTCATAGGGTTGTGGTGAGAATTAAACAGTTTCACGTATATAAAGCTCTTAGCCCAGGCCTTGGTATACAATAAGCACTCAATAAATGGGAGATTGTGGGACCAGATATTAAGGACCCCGGTGCTTGGGTTGTGGGTGAATGTTGGGATAAATTCTCCCGGGAAGCAAGTGGACCGTGAGCTCTTTTTCTTTCTCTCCTCATCTTAGAACTACCTCTCCCGGAACTTTTACACTCTGCGATTCCTTGCCCTCTTCTTGGCATTTGCCATCAACTTCATCCTGCTGTTTTATAAGGTGCTGATCAAGAGGGACCGGGAGGATCAGGCACTTACCTGGGCTGTGGGGCGGCAGGCTCAGCCCCTAACGGGTTCCCAGGGCCCTTGCAGTTCACCAGGGACAAGGTGTTGGGCTCAGGGTCCCCAGGAAGGTTCAGGCTGAACACCTGGAGCTTAAGACCCCTGTGGTGGTGAGTATGTGTGTCTGGGTCCATCTGGAACAGATGCCTGAGTGCCCTGTGGGAGTTAGTGCAGGGAATCAGTCCTGGGTTCCACGCTCAGCTCTGCCACTGGCCAGCCCTGTGCCCCTGGGTGCAGGCCTTCCCCTCTCTGCAACACCCGCGGATTCGGTTACATCTCTTTGTTCTCACATAAGCTAAAGAGAAATTTGTGGGGAGGAGGAAATGGGCAGCTCATGGAAGAGAAGGAGAGGGCTATGAAGCAGGCCTCCCAAAGGACAAAGGGACCCTCGGGGTCTTGCGCGAGATCTAGATAACAGGACAGAGGGGCAGTCTAGCAGAATGGTCAGAGCATGGCTTCTGTAGGATCAGAGTCTGGCTCCACCACTCACTGGCTGCATGATGTTAGGCAAAGTTCTTAACCTTTCTGTGCCTTAATTTCCTCATCTGTAATATGGGATAATAACAGAGCCTACATCTTAGAGCTGTGGGAATTAAAAGAGGATTAACATGAGGAATTCCCTGGCGGTCCAGTGGTTAGGACTCCACGCTTTCACTGCTGAAGGCGCGGGTTCAGTCCCCGATCAGGGAACTAAGATCCTGCAAGATGTGCGAGGCCCAGCAAAAAAAAAAAAAAAGAGGACTGATGTATGTAAAGCACTCAGAATAGTACCTGACAAAAAAAGGTGCTGTATAAATAAATGACAGCTACTACTAATTTTAGTATTAGTGTTAATATTAGTGTTAAAAGTAGCCTCTTTAGGGCTCCACTATCAAGACGAATCAACTCTGTTTTCAGTCCTCCTGTCACTCAGTTCAATAGTCAGATTCCCAAGACAGAATCTGATTTGCTAGCTAGGGTCCTGGGCCCACCCCTTGATCTTGATGGACAGTCCTGCAGAGACTGTATCTGACGAGGGCCCAGTTTTGGGTGTGGCAGACCAGGTACCAGGACACCGGGTCCCCACCCTGTCTGACCTCTGTCCCCCTTTAGGTCTCAGACTCTCCACCAGGGGAGGATGATATGGAGAGCTCAGCATCTGGGGACCTGTCAGGAGCAGGGTCAGGTGGAGGCTCTGGCTGGGGCTCGGGGGCTGGAGAGGAAGCAGAGAGCGACGAGGATGAGAACATGGTGTACTACTTCCTGGAGGAGAGCACGGGCTACATGGAACCTGCCTTGCGTTGCTTGAGCCTTCTGCATACGCTGGTGGCCTTTCTCTGCATCATTGGCTACAACTGTCTCAAGGTGGGTCATGACCACAGCCTTGGGGCTAGGGCATGTGTGTGTGCGCGCGCGCGCGCGCGTGTGTGTGTGTTTGGAGGGGATGTGTGCCGGGGCACTGGCTGAGAGGACCTGGGGCAGGGGCTGGGGCATCTAACACAGTGATTAGGACAGAGGGGCGTCTAGGGTTGGGGTAAGGCTGGGGGACTGAGTACAGGATTGGGGTCTTTAGCAAGGGTGATATTCAAACTGGGAACTGATACAGGTTGCAGCTGAGGAGATGGGTCCTGTGACGATGTTAATTTCTGGATCAAGAAGCAAAATTTGTCATTCGGGAATGTTTATTTTCTACATGTTGGTCAGTTGGTGAATTAATATCTGTGAGGGTCTGTGGGCCTCAGACATAACACGGGTGCCAACAGGGGGATGTGGATTCTGACATCAACTCTGCCTGAAGCTTGTGATGCCCCGTAAGGTGTATTACGAAAACTTCAGTACGGGTTCCATGAGAACTGACTGTTCAGCAAATCTTGATACTTTACAATTGGACGAACAGAGCTCTTTTGGCTTAGAACTTTTACAAGTACTGTCCCCTCTGCCTGGAATGCTCTGCCCCACTTCCACCTCCTTTCACCTGCCTGTTTTATTCCTCCTCCTTCCCTTGGGAGGCCCCAGGCTGCAGCAGGTGCCCGTTCTGGGCTCTCCCGGGTTTTTTCCTCATCCCAGCCCTGACCCTCTGACCGCATTTCCCCACTACTACCCTGATCACTCTGGGAAAGCTCCTCTAATGTGGGGTCTCACAAAGGCTCCAGCAAGATGTCCTAGCTCCTGCCGAGGCTGTGGTCTCCTGACACCCACCCCTTTGCCTCCCTGCATGATCTAGGTGCCCCTGGTGATCTTTAAGCGGGAGAAGGAACTGGCCCGGAAGCTGGAGTTTGACGGCCTCTACATCACGGAGCAGCCTGAAGACGATGACGTGAAGGGGCAGTGGGACCGGCTGGTGCTCAACACTCCGTAAGGGCCCAGCCCCAGCCTCGTGGTGGGTTGGGGACGCAGAGCTGGGTTTCCACTCCAGTCCCAGCCCAGGCCTCAAAAGGCCGGAGTTCCAGTCACTGCCCGTCCTGACTCATTCTCCCCAAGCCTTTGTCTTCCTCTTAGTAATACAGACAAATTTCCCCTGCATTAAAGTACCTCTGGGGGTGCTGCTGACACATGGGGATTTCTGGGCCCCATCCCTGGGGATTCTGGTTCAGTGAATCTGAGGTGGCACCCAGGAACCTGCATTTTAAACTCTGTCCCCATGCGGGATTCTCACCAGGTGCCATGAGTGGGAAATATATGAAATCACTTGGTTTTCAAACTGAGCCCAGAGAGGAAATGACGGCTGTGAGGGCAACGTGGTGGGACTCTGGACCCCCAAAGTACACTCCCAGCCCATTCCGTTTTCCCCCAGGTCAAGTCCCATCTTATTTGTTCATACAGCGGGGCTGCGTCCTTAGAGGGAGGCATGTCTAGAGTAAGAGCACCAGGTCAGGTTGGAGCCCTGGGTTGGCCACACTGTAGCTGGGAATTCTTGGTCCAGTCACTTGGCCTCTCTGTGCCTCAGTTTCCTTATCTGTAAAGTGGGGATATATAATAGCACCGACCTCACAAGGACCTTGTGACAATGAAATGAGTTAATGTAGTTTCTGGGGCAGTGTAAGCTCTAGGTAAGGGTTGGAAGTCATTTTCTTTTTTCTTTTAATGAAGACACTTTTTTTTTTTTTTTTTTTTTTGCATCAGGTCTTAGTTGCGGCATGCAGAATCTTTGTTGAGGCACACATGCAGGATCTTTTGTTTCCGAGAGCAGGCTTTTCCTTGTGGCGCACGGGCTCCAGGGCGCGAGGGCTCGGTAGTTTGTGGCATGCAGGCTCTCTCGTTGAGGCGCGCGAGTTCAGTAGCTGTGGCGTGCGGGCTTAGTTGCCCCGTGGCATGTGGGATCTTCCCGGACCAGGGATAGAACCCACGTCCCCTGCATTGGAAGGCGGATTCTTTACCACTGAACCACCAGGGAAGTCCCGGAAGTTATTTTCTTATGGGGTCCTGCCTAGTGAAGTGGTGCAAGGAGAGAGAGAAGCTATACCAAGGACATCCTATACTCTCATTGTCACCATCAAAGACACATTTAACTTACACACATTCAAGTACACATGCTTAAGAGAGAGAGAGAGAGACACCTATTTAAAATGGTGTCTGCCCAAGACCTCGACTTCTAAATACCATTTCCTGTGACAAGGAACCAAACTCCTTGGAGAAGTGGCAGATTTTTCAGGGCTGGGTCGGGGAAGTGTAAGATGAGCCTGGATTATCTTGTTATGTCAGAAAGCAAGGGTGTGCTCACTGAAAAATGGTGACATGCTGAAAGGACCCTGCTGCCAGCTTAGAAGGGGCTCCCTGTGGACAAATCAAGGACAGTTTGAGCGTTGATAAGGATAGGAAGTGCCACAAATTGAAACACACATCAAATAGGCCTAAATCCATGGATTCATAATAAATCTCCACTTCACCCCCGACCCCCTCCCCAGCAAAACTCATTGGCCCACCTTTGCAGGATGTTGGGACATCAACTCATCAATTAGAAAACTGGTAAATAAAGGGCCAGAATCATCAAATAAAATTAAACAGTGTGAGGAAGCACCCCGGAACCGGAGCAGGGCCAGGCTGCTGGTCCCGACTCCTCCCCACCTGAGTGCAGTTCTGGGGTCTTTGCACATCCCAGCTCCGAATGCGAGCCGCCTGCCTCACCTGGGCTCCACCAACAACAGCAGCGGGGGAGGGCAGGGTAAGAGTTGACCTTGGGCAAAAGTCACCTGGCCTGGAGTCTTTAGAGCCTGACCCTGAGTGAGATGTGACCCCCCCTGTCTCCTGTGAGAAAAGCATTGGAATTCCAACCCCCCGCCCCGGCCTGGCTGGTGGCTCCTGTTCCCTCCTACCCTGATGTCTTTCTTGTGGCTTCTTTCTCTTGGCAGGTCTTTCCCCAGCAACTACTGGGACAAATTTGTCAAGCGGAAGGTGAGAGGACGTGGATGGGGAGGTGGAAGGGCCTCCCGGGCTGGGTTCCTTGCTGCCACCAGGCCATCCAAACCCCGTCAAGCACTTGCTTCATGTGTGACCTTGGGCAAGAGGCTTTGACTGTCTGAGGAGCACCTCCGATTGCCAGTCTGGAAGTGAGCATGCCAGTCACCCCTCCCGCTCTGTAATGAGACGACACGTGTAACAAGCACAGCACGGTGCCTGGCGCAGAGTAAATACTCTGAATATTAGTTTTGAGGGAGGAAGTAAGGCATCCTATTTTCAGCACACAGACTCTGGTGCTCGATTGTCTGCTTTTCTATTCCTAGTGGGGTCAACCTTTCTGTGCCTCAGTTTCCCTCATATTCAAAGTGAAGTAATGAGGGCCGACCCCACCAGGTTGTTGTAAAGGTTATATGACCTACTACATGAGCAGTATCTGGCACATAGGAAAACATTCAGTTACAATCATTCAGTCACTCAACAAATGTTTCTTGAGCACCTACTGTGTGCCAGGACCTGTTTTAGGGACCTGGAATCCAAGGAGTAAACACATTTGCACCCTCTAGTTGGAAAGACAGAGGAGGAACACATTTATAGCATTCAGGTGGTGATAAGTGCTGTAGAAGAAAAAAGCCCCGCGGAGGGGTGGGGAGTGCGTGGGTGTTGGCCCAGACAGGTTGCTCTTTCGTGCAGGGTGATCAGGAGGTGAGGGAGTGAGGCAGGTGGGAATCTGGGGGAAGGGTGTCCTGGGCAGGGGGAACGGCCAGTGCAAAGGTCCTGGGGGAGGAATGTGCCTGGTATATTTGAGGAGCTGTGAGGGGGCCAGTGTGGCTGGAGCAGAGTGAGTGAGGGGGTGAGTGGGAGGAGATGAATTCATAGATGATGGGTTGGGGACGCCAGTTATATAGGATTCCTTGCCTACCTGCCTAATAATAATAAATTATCCCAATTAATTTGGCTACTGAGGAAACTGGACCTTTATCACTTTGGGACCTTCCTCCTGAGGATCTGAAGAAAGCTCTGGCCCTTCTCCCCAGAAAAATGCACCCCCAATCTCTCACACAAAGTTCAGAGTGTCCCCAGACACCCCCAACCATGCAGGCTATGACCTTCCCCACCCTAGTTGTGTCTACACGGCCCTATGCTCCCCTGCGTAGGTCTTGGACAAGCACGGGGACATCTTTGGGAGGGAGCGGATCGCCGAGCTCCTGGGCATGGATCTGGCCACGCTGGAGATCACAGCCCACAATGAGCGCAAGCCTGAACCACCACCGGGGCTGCTCACCTGGTGAGCCAGGGGTGACCCTGCACAGGCCTGGGACAGGCAGGGGAGGTGGTCAGGGTCTGACCCCCCAGCATCTGGCCATCCCTCTTCCCTCCACCCTACAGGCTCATGTCCATCGATATCAAGTACCAGATCTGGAAGTTTGGGGTCATCTTCACAGACAATGTGAGGGGGGCCCTGTGGGGGGGGCCTGCAGGAGAAGGGCCCGAGGGCGTCGGGTGCCCCACCCCAGGTATCCCTGACCAGGGGCTGACTCCTGACCCCTGTGCACCTCTGACCCACCCAAGGCTCCTTACCACCCAGAACACTCTTGAATTCCCAGACTATGTCCTTCTGTGGAGGGTTCCCCAACTCCCTGCAGAATGGCTTCCCACCCAGAGTGCTCCGTTGTTTTAGAGTTGTTCCTGATCCTTCAAATAATCCCTAGCCAGAGGTGGCCCCCTGACCCCCAGAGCGTGCCCAACACTCTCAACTGTTCCCTGGTGCCCAGAGTACTCCTTGACCCTCATGAACCCGGCTCTGTGTGCCCACAGTCTTTCCTGTATCTGGGCTGGTACATGGTGATGTCGCTCCTGGGTCACTACAACAACTTCTTCTTTGCCGCCCACCTCCTGGACATTGCCATGGGGGTCAAGACGTTGCGCACCATCCTCTCCTCTGTCACCCACAATGGGAAACAGGTGTGGAGGGGACCTGTCTGAGGGCAGTGAGCCTGGAGGGACGAGTTTGGCAGTCTGATGAGGGGTGGAGGGTGAGGGCTGGGCAGGTAGGGTGAGGAGGGGCAAGGCTGGGCGGGCTGAGCCAGGGCGGGTGTGGGTGGTGAGACCCCAGGGGGAAGGCCACCTGGGCCAAACTGGGGCAAGGATAGAGAAGGCTGGGGACTTCCCTGGTGGTCCAGCGGTTAAGGCTCTGCGCTCCCAGTGCAGGGGGCCTGAGTTTGATCCCTGGTCAGGGAACTTGATCCCACATGCTGCAACTAAAGATCACACATGCCTCAACTATAGAGCCCGCGTGCTGCAACTAAGACCCAGCGCAGCCAAATAAATAAATAAATATTTTTTTAAAAAAAAAAGGATAGAGAAGGCTGGGCATGGGGGAGGGGCAAGCCCAGAGTGGAGCTGACCGGCCCATTGCCCGTCCCCAGCTGGTGATGACCGTGGGCCTCCTGGCGGTGGTGGTCTACCTGTACACCGTGGTGGCCTTCAACTTTTTCCGCAAGTTCTACAACAAGAGTGAGGATGAGGACGAGCCTGATATGAAGTGTGACGACATGATGACGGTAAGCCCCTCCCCCCAACACTCTTGGAACAAGTTACTGACCATCCCTGACCCTTAGTTTTCCCATCTGTAAAGGGGGTTAGTAATAGAACCTACCTGTAGACTTATTGTGAGGGTTCAGTGAGCTGACACTTGTGAGGTACTTAGAACAATGCTCAATAAATGGTAGCCACTGTTGTAATAGTATTTGAGTTTTTCAAGCTATCCTTATTGGAAGGGTGCTCAGGCACGGTGCCTGACTTACAAGCCATGTGATTTGGGGTTGGCTGCTCAACCTCTCCATCCTCTGGTGTCCTCACCTGTGAAATGGGTGTATAATAACAGTACCTACATCTTCGGGTTGCTTTTAGGACTCAGTGATGCTCCCTGATCATCTAAGATTTAAAAGTCTTAGAATAGTGCCTGGCAGGTATTAAGGATTCCATAGATGTGAGCTACTATCATCATTATAACGAAGAGTGTCACCCAAAGCATGCTATCCGTGTTTTTATTTTCTCTTCTATTCTAGGAGTGGTGGTCATAACCCAAACTGAGTTGTTGTTTTTTTTTCTAAACTCCATCTTTTTTTTTTTTTTTTTTTTTGCCCTTACCGCACGGCTTGTAGGATCTTAGTTCCCTGACCAGGGATTGAACCTGGGCCCTTGGCAGTGAGCGTGCAGAGTCCTAACCACTGAACCACCAGGGAATTCCACTAGACTCCATCTTTATTTTTATTATACTCCAACTGAACCTTAGCATTTCCTCCACTTGTGAATTTTTTTAACTTTTTATTTATTTGTTTTAAAAAATTTGTTTGGCTGCACTGTGCAGCTTGTGAGATCTTAGTTCTTCGACCAGGGATCGAACCTAGACCCTCGGCAGTGAAACCGCAGAGTCCTAACCACTGGACCGCTAGGGAATTCCCCCCAAATTAAGTTTAACCTACTATAGGCATGGGCCACAGTGGAAAGAATCATCCCAGGGCTTTATCTCAGAGATGGCCTGTAATCTGGCACTGTGCTCGCAGGATCCACTCAGGCTGACATTTGAGGCCCCACCAGACCTGGTCTTGCCACTCAGCCTTGTTCCCGTCAGTCACTGGTCTTAGCTCTTACCCAAGAGAACTGGGTTCTCTCACTTCCCAGGGACACAGAAAGAACAGTGTAAAGTCTTTCCCAAGTGCCAGGCAGACCACGTTCCTCCCTCTGCTCAGAACCTTCTTGTGGTTTCCCGATGCCTTCACCATGGCTTACAAAGCCAGGGAAAAACCAGCCTGGCCTGAGTCTAACCAGAGTCCTTCTTGCTTTTTGCTCTCTGGCTGCCTGGTCCTCCTTCAGTTCCCCTAAGATCATGTGTTTCCTCCCAACCCAAGCCCTTTGCATCTGACATTCTCTCTTCCTCCCTTCCCCGGCCCTATGTACACACACCTCTTCACTTGATGCTTCACCTTCAACTTAAATGCTGCCTCCTACAGGAAGCCCTCCATTACCATTGGCTGGACCTCATTTATCTCCCTGCTCTTGCCCACAGCAACTCTATTTTCCAGCTTCACTGAACCTCTTTCAGTTCCTCACAAGAGCAAGATGCATTCTTTCCTCCCCAAATGGTGATGAAGCACATGTGGTTTTCTCTGCCTGGAACTCTCTCCCCCGCCTAACATTTTCTTCACGTTCCAGCTCACACATGTCCCCTCTTCTAGGAAGCCTTGCCCCATCACCGCAGGCTGGGTCAGGCTTTCAAAGCTTCAACGCTTCCTGTGCTTCCCCCATCTCACCCCTGATTACACTGTGCTTTCACTGTCCTGGCCCTGAGCCCTCCCTATCACAGCCCCGATCATTTCTGGGCTGTCATTGTCTGATGCCAAGTTTGTGAGCCCTGTGAGAGGAAGGTTCAGGGCTGTCTCAGTCATTGCCATGTGTGCCCTGCTGCAACTAGCCCAAGGCCCTGTAGGTAGTGGGTGAATGTCGAATGATTGAATGCATGACTAATGTGCTTCTCACCCTGCCCCCGCAGTGTTACCTGTTTCACATGTATGTGGGTGTCCGAGCTGGTGGGGGCATTGGGGACGAGATTGAGGACCCAGCAGGCGATGAATACGAGCTGTACCGGGTGGTCTTCGACATCACCTTCTTCTTCTTTGTCATCGTCATCCTGTTGGCCATCATCCAGGGTCAGTGCTTGTCGGGGGTGTGGGAGTGGGGGCTCTGTGCCCAGAGGCAGACTAGCTCATTTAAGAGTGCAGGCCCAGGATCACATCAGCCTGGATTCATATCCTGGCTCTGCCTCTCCCTGCTGTGAGACTTTGGGCAAGTCACCACTCTGAGCCTCAGTTTCTCCATCTGTAAAATGGGGGGTTTAATTATACTAGCCTCATCGCGTTGTTGTGAGAATTCAATCAATTCATAGGTGGTAAATGCCTGGCTCATGATAAGTGCTCAATAAATGCTAGGTATTATTATTTTTAGGAAACAGGGTGTGATTAGGGGGATGAGGGTGGGAGGCAGGACTCAGAGGTAGGTAGCCAGAAGAGGAGGGAGTCTGAACTCGGTCAGAGGTTGGGCACTGACTTGCGCCCTGCCACCCCAGGTCTGATCATTGACGCTTTTGGTGAGCTCCGAGACCAACAAGAGCAAGTGAAGGAAGATATGGAGGTAGGTCATATCTGGGGGGCGACCCAGAGGGATCATGGGACCCTGGGGGGTTGAATGGGCCTTGACTCTGATGTCTCCTGCCATGCACAGACCAAGTGCTTCATCTGTGGTATCGGCAGCGATTACTTTGATTCAACACCGCATGGGTTCGAGACTCACACACTAGAGGAGCACAACCTGGCCAATTACATGTGAGTGTGGGCCCACTGGCCAATCAGGAGGGTGGGGGCGTGGCTGCCGCCAGCCAGGCCGAGATACTGGCCAGTTAGGGGAGGGGGGATGGTGTCCATGTGGGTGGATTCCCAGCCAGCCAATCAGGAGCAAGTAAGGGTGATTGCGACCTGTCTACCGCTGCCTCCCATCCCCAGGTTTTTCCTGATGTATCTGATAAACAAGGACGAGACCGAACACACGGGTCAGGTAAGGGTGTGTTCATGGGACGACAATGGGCAGAGACATGGTGAATTTTAATATAAGGTCCATCAGCAGGTGACAGTAAAAAGCTCATATCAATGTGAAGCATTTGAAGATGTGACCAACCAACCCTTCCCCATCCCCCACCCCTAGGAGTCTTACGTCTGGAAGATGTACCAAGAGAGATGTTGGGATTTCTTCCCGGCTGGCGATTGTTTCCGCAAGCAGTATGAGGACCAGCTTAGCTGAGACACCCCCAGCTGGCCCTTCACCCCCACCTCGAAGGTCCTTATTCTCACAGCAAGCCCCTTAGCCCCCAAATCCCTCCCCGCAAGGCAGCTGGGGGAGGGTGACCATGTACTGGCAAAATAAAGTCTGTGCTACACCCCTGACATCATTGTGCTGGATTGTTGACATTGGGGGGTAGGTGGGCATACAGGAATTCTGCCCTCCTCTCCCCCGCCAACCCAAGAAAACCAAGACAGCAGCAGAGACTGAAGTCATGTTTATTCAGAGACAGGGGCGTGTCGTGATCACTAATGTGTGTGCGCTGGGGAGGGAGGTGTGGGGACTGGTTCCTAACACCCCGTCAGGGGCTCATTCCTGGATGTAGAGGTTGCTGGGGGCAGTAGGATCATCTGCTGGGCGTGTCTCCACCACCACAGGCCTGGGAAAGGAAGAGAGAAGTCAGTTCATTCATGCATTTGTTCGTTCCTTCATCTGCAGAGGAGTTTATAGAGTCTTTGCCAGCACAGTGCTGGGCTATAGCAGTGAATGAGCACACATGGCCCCTGCCCTCGGGGAGCTCAATCTAGAGCAGGAGACCAACATGAATCAGTGAATCAGATGAATGCAAAGAAGCATGAGGCACATAACGGGGAAACTTAGCCCAAGGCGTCAGCCAAGGTGCCCCCAAAGAATGGATGGTGGAGCCTGAAAGAGGCTCAGGAGGGAACTTGGTGAAAAGGCAGGGAAGAGTGTTCTGGGCAGAGAGAACAGCCTGTGCAAAGGCCTTGAGGTGGGAGAGAGCCTGGGGTTTGACTGCAGAAGTCATGGTTTGTGAGCTATGACCAGGATTTGGTATTTATCCTGAGGTCACGGGAAGGATTTAAGCAGGTGGAGAGTGACACAATCAGATCTGGATTTTAAAAGACCCCTCTGGGCTTCCCTGGTGGCGCAGTGGTTAAGAATCCTCCTGCCAATGCAGAGGACACAGGTTCAAGCCCTGGTCCAGGAAGATCCCACATGCCATGGAGCAACTAAGCCCGTGCGCCACAACTACCGAGCCTGCGCTCTAGAGGCCGTGAGCCACAACTACTGAGCCCATGCACCACAACTACTGAAGCCTGCGCGCCTAGAGCCCGCGCTCTGCAACAAGAGAAGCCACCGCAATGAGAAGCCCACGCACTGCAACCAAGAGTAGCCCCCGCTCGCCGCAACTAGAGAAAGCCCGCGCGCAGCAACGAAGACCCAACACAGCCAAAAATAAAGAAAGAAAAAAAAGATAACATCCCCAGTAATGGGACAAAACATGTGCTTCCTGATCTGATGCAGTGAAAGGACACCCCATCATTTCTGTGGTATTCCTGCCCCAAACTCTTAACCTGGAAACCTCAAACCCAGTTGAGGGACATTCTGTAAAACAAATTTCCTGTACTCTTCAAAAGTGTCAAGGTTATGAAAAGCCAGGAAAGTCTGAAGAATTGTCCTAGGCTCAAGACTAAAGAAACATTACTCCAAAATGCAGCCCATCATCCTGGATTATATCCTGGACGAGAAAAATAGTATTATTTTTTGGTTATAAAGAACAAGAGCATCATTGGAACAACTGGTGAGACTTGAACGAGCGTGTGAATTAGAAGGTAGTGATATTTCACTGTTATTTTCTTGATTTTGACAGCTGTATTGTGGTTTGTAAGAGTATGTCCTGGCCTTCATTTAGGAAACATACACTGAAGTACTTAGGGGTAAATTGGCATCACGTCTGCAATTCACATGCAAATAGAAAAAAATTATACATATATGAAAGGGAAGAATAAAGCAAATGTGGCTAAGACATAATATATGGGGAATCTGGGTGAAGGGGATACACAATTTTTAAATTTATTTTTGCAACTTCTCTGAGAGTCTAAAATTATGTCAAAATAAAAATTTACGACAAAAATTAAAAAATGAAAATTCCACCTTGGCTGCTGTGTGGGGAATGGACTATAGGGGGCAGAGATGGAAGCAGGGAGACCAGGTGAGAGGATGTCCAGGCCACAGATACAGGTGGCTGGGGATACCTCCGGATGCCCTCTCCACATCAGAAGCCCCCCGTTCCCGAGTTCATACCTGGGGGAGCCAAGCAGACGGAAGGTGAGGGTGGGGTCTCTCAGCTCCTGCAGCAGCTGGGGGAAAAGATGCTGTGTCAGTGTCTCTCCTTTAAAGAGAGCAGGGGACGAGGTCTCTGAACTCCTCAGGTCCAGAAATAATCATTCTTGCTAACACCGCTCATCAGCTGTGTGACGTCAGGCGAGTTACTTAACCTCTCTGCACCTCAGAGTACTAACCTTTGAAATCATAGTACCTACCTGATAGGCAATCACGAAGATTAAGTAAAATACAAAACTGTAAGGGCAGAGCCTGACACATGGTGTTCTGTGAGGTAAGCACCATTTTTCACTCCATTTTCCGGATGAGAAAAGTGAGGCACAGGAAGATTAAGTCATTTGCCTAAGGTCATTCAGCTGGATTCCAACCCAGGCAGTCTGGGCCATGCTCTTAACCCACATATCTCTACAGTGACCCTGGATGAGGTCTGGACCTAAGCGACACTGGGGTAGAGAAGGGGACCCGTCTGAACTGAGCCTAGAGAAAGCTTCTCCTCCAGGACTTCACACCCTGACTCAGTTCTCCCAGTCCATCTGATGAATGAGAAGACTGACATGGGAGGGGCTGGATTGCGGGGGCTGGGATGGAGGAGCTTACCTGGTCCGAGCCTAGAGCCCACACCTGCACTCCATGCTTCCAGAAGGCCTGGAGCCGACCCCCGACCATAGCTGGGAGGAAAGCAGTGCCTGTTACCCTTGGATTTCCCTTAAGCCTCCAACCTGGACCCCGGACCCTATCATCCCGGCACATACCCACGGCCTCCACTGCTTCAGTCATGGGGATCTCTGGAGTTCGAAGCCCCCTGACTGGGGCCCCCTCTGGGGTCACCAGCTTCAGAGACCCTAGAAGGAGGTAGAGCGGGGTCTTTAAGAGCAGTAAGCGGGACTTAGAAGGTTATGGAGGGACCAGACAATAAATTCAGCGTGAGAAGCAAAGCAGGATGGACAAGGACTGGAGGGGCTCAGCGTTTCTGAGAGAGGTACAGGTTCTGGGGTTCGGAGATCTAGGAATAGTGGGGGAAAGGGAGGGAGGAAGGTTCTTACCGTCCATCAACACCATCACCTTGTCTTCCTCGACCTGAGTCACCTGTACTGGTCCCTTGTGCTCTGCTTGAGAGGCGGGGGTTCAAGGACCAATTCCACCTCACTTCGCCTTTCTCAAGCAAGCGGGCTAGGCACCCTCTCCATTCCCAAGCAAAAGGGCTAAACCTCGCCCATCATAGAGTTCCCCAGTCCCCTATCATCAATCTCACCAATTATATATACCCAATGTTCTCCCGTCCCCTCTCGTTTCAACCCCTTTCTCAATTACGCCTCAGGCTAAGCACCGCCCAGCCACCCAGACCCAACCCTCCCAAACTGATAAGCCCCACCCCTCCCAGAGCCTGCACCTGTGCTCATCTCGCCCAGCCAGCAGGAGAGCGCGCCGAAGCGCACGGTGTGGAAGAGCACCGACTTCGCAGGCCGCCCGGGGCTCACGCCGATGCACACGGCGGGCAGCTCGGAGCCTGGCCCGGTCAGCAGTGCAAACACCGGCAGAGGCGTAGGTAGCGGGAACAGCACCTGCTGCGGAACGCGCAGGGAGGGGCGGGCTCAGAGAAGGCTTGGGGCGGGGCCTGAGAGGGGGCGGGGTCTTGGAGGACAGTGGGCGTGGGGCTTCCGAAGTATTTCCTAAGTATTCCCTTGCCAAGAAACTTCAGGGGGTGAAGCCTCAGAGGGCTTAGAAATTGACGGATGTGCCCTCAGAGTGGGCGTGGCTTCCGTTGGGGGGCGTGCCGCCTTGGCGACAGAGAGGCAGGGCCCCCGGGGGCTGTGGCCCCAAAGGCAGCAAAGTCTCCTTAGAGACTCAAAGAACCTGAATGGGGTCTCCTTAGAGGTGGGGGGAAGGGCATAGGGCCTGAAGAATAATTAGGCCAGGGGTGAGGAGCGGAGCTGAAAGATCAGTGAGGAGCCTCCAGGTGGGCGGGGCCTTGGGGAGATTGGGGCGGGGCCTCGGGTGGAAGGCCGGATTCGTGGAGCTCTCAACAGAAGCGTAGAGTGGATGGCCCTGGCCACCCAATCTGACAAAGTCCCCAGCGTCTGCAGGCTCCCTACCCGGACCAGCAGGAACTTGTTCATGGGCTGGTACCACTGAAGCAGGACCACGGATGTCTCCAATGCCCCACACAGGAACGGGCCCCCGGAGCTCACGCCCTCTGCTGTGGAGGTAAGGATACATCTTTCCCCGGGCTCTGTTCACCCTGCCTTAACTCTGCAATCCTCTCGGGTCGAGAGGGAGTCCAAGTCCCGCCCCTGGTCCCGCCCCCTCTCTGCACACCCATGGGGTTTTCTCTCACCCACACAGCACGCCCGGCAGCCTTTGGTGTCCTGGATCTTAGTGGAGACCATGTTCTTCCTGCAGAAGAAGGGAGGCGTGAATGGGGGCAGGGACGGCAGAAATGAGGCATTAGAGGGGTCAGAGGTGCCACTGCGGGCTGGTACCTTGCCAGTAGCCGGTGGGGGCTAATGTGAGCGATGGGGCTTCCTGTTCTGGCCTCTTTCCGTTCCAGTAGGCCCAAGATGCTATGAGAATACAGGTGGGGGGTCTTTCCTGCAGTGTGTGTATGTAGGGGAAGCAGGCAGTTATAGGACACTGCACACTCCCACCTTTTCCCTATCCCATCACTTGGCCCCATCCCTTTAAAATGCCCAAGCCCTCCAGTCTCAAGCACCTTTATTTGCTCATTTTTCATGCAACATATTTTAAATGCCCACTTTAGGCCAGGCACTGTGCTTGGCTCTGGTGAACCATTAATGGTGAGTAAAATAATTACGTTCCCTACCCTCATGGTGCTTGTAGCCACATGACAAATGATGGACACTTAACCAGTCAGATGAAGTTACACACATTACAAAATTTAAGAAAAAACATATCTACAAATTCTGCAAAAGTCTGTCATCACAAACTTTTGGCTTGGGGTCTCCTCATAAATTAGAAATTCTTTTACACAAAGTGTTTATAAAACAATGACACATCATTTTAATCTACAACTTGCTCGCTCTATTTTAGTAAAGCATGGAACAAGTACTAACTGTCATCTGAACATCAAAGAAATGTAAAGACTGACTTCTTGTGGAAATTACCTCAAAACTGACTTGAGAGGTGGGCACTACTGTGAGCCCCATTTTACAGATGGGGAAACTGAGGCTCAGGGAGAAGTCTCTTGCCCCAAGTCCCACAGTGGAAAAGTGGCTGGAATTTGAACTGTAGGCTCTGTGAAGGGGGAGCCTAATTTTTTTTTTCAGCCATGCCCAGCTATCTCCCAACCCCTTGACTCCTTAAGTTCTGACTCCCCACCCTCCCACCCAGCCATAACCAGACCTGAGAGAGACATGAGGACATTGTTGATAGAGTATACCCAGGTAGTCCGGCTAGAAAAAAGCTGCAGAGGAAGGGGAGATGGCTCCTGTAAGACCCCAGCAACCCCAACTCCAGCCCCCACCCTTGGCCCATCCTAGGTGCTGCCCCTCACCATCTCCAGTGTGGCCTCCTGATCATTTCGGTTCAGGATGAAAATGCCTTCCTCGGCCCCCAGGAGCAGGTGCTGGTCTGGGGAGCACAGACATGAGGATGCTGGGACCTGCCTCATAGTGGGGGACTTCCCAGACCCCCCTATGGCCCCAAACACTGGTACTCTGTTCGCCAGCCCTGACCCTCAATTCTCTGCTCTCCCTCCAAACTGACACTTCCGGCCTCTGTTTCCCCAAATCTGAACTCAAACCCTGACCAGTTCCCCTGAGCTGATCTCACTCTTACCAGCCTCTGACCACCACTGGTTCTGGTGGTTCTTCCATCCCTGACTCGCAAATCCTGACCCTCTGTCCCCTCAATTCTGCCCCCAACATTAGATGTGACTCCCCGAATAGCCCTCTAAATTCTTTCCCTCTTTCTCCCCAGTTCTGGTCCCTGAATGCTAATCCTATCTCAACACTGATCCTCAAATTCAGACAGCCCTCCATATGGCTTTTTCTGTCTAGTGTGACCCCGAAAACTCTAATACTGTTTCCTTAACATTTATCCCTCACTGACCTTGTCTCCACATCTTTGATCCCCAAACTCTCTCCCCTTCTGCTACATTCTAATCCCCAAAACTCCTGGCCCCCAAATCCTGATCCCAGTCTCTCTACCATTAACCTACAACCGAGGTTAATGGGGTCCAACTGTCCTGGATCTTGTACCCCAAACTCTGACCTTTCTGCTATATCTGACACTCCTTTTTAAAAATTTATTTATTTTTTATTTTGGCCACACCTCACAGCATGTGGGACCTTAGTTCCCCGACCAGGGATCGAACCCCTGCCCCCTGTGGTGGAAGCGCGGAGTCTTAACCACTGGACCCCCAGGGAAGTCCCATATCTGACACTCCCGGCCTCCAAACTCTAATTTTCCTAGTCTTCACTCTCAAACCCATCTTCACTCTACCCATCTTTGATCCCTCAACTCCACCTGTAACTCCTGGCTGTGCCCCTGCCTCAGCTCTGCCACTCCCTCCCCTCCCCTGTCCCTGCCTTTGTGCCTTCCATTAAGGGCCCTCCCCGTCCCCGCCACATTCTCCATGACCCTCCTGAATGCTCACCCTTGGTGGAGGGGTGCGTCCAGGCTGCCGTGCTGTGGATCCGGAGGGGGCAGCCATTGAATAACTTTACTAGAAGGGCACATCCCTGGGTGGGCCATGGGGGCGGGGCAACAGCAGATCCAGCAAAAGGGAGGAGGGGACAGGAAGGCGTGGTGGTTAAGATTTGGAAGCAAGAGTGCCAAGGTTCAAATCCTGCCTCTGCTTCCTCAAAGGTTCATACCTTGGAAAGCTACTTACCTCTCTGTGCCTCAGTTTCCCCAGTTTGAAATGGGGGATAACACCTATCTCTACGACATCTACCTCTTTCTGTGAAGGTATACACCTTGTAAAGACACGATATCAGTGTCTGGCACAGAGGAAATGCTCAACGTATGTCACCTGTTATATTATTAGTCTTCCCAGCCCAACCCCCCCACTCCCACCATGCATCCCCAGCCCCATCCAGAGGTGTGAGTCCTCAGCACGGCTGGCCTCACCTTTCTCTTCATCTTTTCCTTCTTGGGGGGCAACAGTGGGGGCTGGTCAGGCTCCCAGGGGGCTGGGTTCCAGAGTGAGGGTTCTGAGATGGGGTGGGGAAAATCAGCCCCCAAACCCCCCTAACCCTGCCACACCCCACCTCTACCCACCTCCCACCCCAGCCTGCCCTGTCACCTGAGTGGGCAGTTAGGTAGGGGCTTCGCGTGGCTGGGGGAGGCCCAAGATGTGGGGTCCGTGGGGGAGGCCCACTGGCACATCGGACCAGCACCCCCGGGCTCAGCTGTCCCTCATCCCCAGTTTCCCCAGGACCCTCGTCCGATGGAGAACGGAACTTGGGCTTTGGAGAGAGAGAAGGACGGTGGGGGAATACATTAGATGATCTGAGAGAGAGGGCGCCCTTCAATCTGCCTCCACCAGAACTGACAGTAAGTAGGTCATGGCTCTGACCTTCCCCATGATGTCCGACCACCACTCCAGCCTTCCCCTCTAACCCACGCCCAACATCGACACACGCCAGCAACTAAAGGGTGAGTGCTGGGTGCAGCAGGCGTTTCCAAGGACCAGCTACTGACCAGTGTCCATTGGGCTAAATATTCTGAGTCCCACCCCTAGGGTCGGGGTTACTACTTCCAGATCCCAATGTGCTTATCGTTCCAGTCTTCCCAGAATTCAAAGGACCCGGCATCCCAGACTCCAGCCCTAGAGGGCTCAGTATCCCAGCATCTATGGACTCTGGCCTCCTGGCCCCGTGGCCCCCAGCTCTGACCCAGGGCCTTACCTTGGGGGGCAGCGGAGGAGGTGTGTCTTCTGCAGGGGTGGGGCTGGAACACAATGATGGGGTAAGCAGGTGTGGGTGTGGGGAACAAGCACTGGGGAAGGTTGGGGCCAGAGGTCTGAGCTCAGGAGGCTCAGAGGGCGACGCGGTCTGGGCTGGGGCCAAGGGCTAAAGGACTGATAAGCATGATGTTAACAGTAACAGCAACTCTTGGATATCGAGTGCTGACAATGCATCAAGTCTCTGCCTCTTCACGCCCGCCTAGGAACACAGATCATATGAGCTCCTGGGGGTCAGGTTCTCACTTGGTGCCGGGCGCGCTGCCCGTGAGCCCATGACAGACGAGACGTGTGGGATGGATGGGTGGGCCCTGAGGCTGACACAGGCCTGGGGCTGGGGGAGATGGGGGCCTGGGCCGACTGCTGGGGCTGAGGGCCTGACATGGGGGAAAGGTTCAGCCTGAGGCTGGGTGAGATGAAGAAAGATGAGGGCCGGGGGTTGAGGGTTAGGACTGCAGTTGAGATCTGGGGGTGGGAGCAACCTCTGGCCGGAGCCGGGGACTGAGATGTAGCAGGGGGCCCAGGGTTGAGGTGGGGTGGGGTTGAGGGTCAGGGGTCCGGCGTGAAGGAAGGTGGAGGCATTGAGGGTCCAGTCAGGGGTCAGGGGTCAGCGCTGAGTGGTAGAAGGAAAGCAGGGGCTGAGGCTGGGGTCGGGGTGGAAGGAAGGCGGGGTGGTAGGAAGGTGGGAGCTGGGTGGGGGCCCGTGGAGCTGTCTTACATGTCCACGTCGTCGTAGTCGTCATCAGACTCCGACAGGTGCCTCCTGAGGAGGGACAGGTATGAGCCTCGGGTAGTCCCCACGTGTAGCCCAGCCTGCCTCCCACCCTGAGGGTCCCTGACCTAGGACTGCTGCTCTTGAAGTCTCCAGGGGGCTGTAAGCGAGCCTGCGGGATAGTAAAGGGTCAGCAGTGGCCCAGTGGGAGGGGAGGGGAGGGTGGCTGGGCGGCAGGGGAGGCATCTCACCGTGTCGGCTGTGGGTCTGGACTCCATGCCTCTGAGCTTCCTGAACTCCATGTGCCGCCCTGGGGGTAACACACAGTGAGCTGGGGACGTGGATTTGGGAACAAAAAGAGTAGAATTGGGGGTGGGGTCTGGGATCAGGGTCTTAGGACTGGAGCTGTCGCTACAGGGGAGGGATCTTGGTTTACAGGGGTCTCATTTGGGGGTCAGGGTTTGAGATCAGAGAGCTGGGGGCTCAGAATGGTTACAGAGTGTTTGTTTTGAGGTTCCACCTGGGTACCAAGGATCAGACAAAGATTTCTGAGGTCTCTGGGAGTCCTGGTGGTTGTGGGAAGTCTCAGGGGGTCTGTCTGCAGGACAGAGAGGTAGGGGTCTCTAGAGTCACTTTGTAGATCAGGTGGTGATGAGGTTTTCTCTGGGGTCTCCTGTGGGGTCAGATGGTGATGGGGTTCTCTGGGGCCTCTGGCCATCTGATGAGGGGGCATCTCTTGGCTTATAGGGTCAGGTGTCCCCGGACGTAGGGATTCTCTACTCACGACAGCAATCCGCGTCTGGGATCCCCAGAGAGCTGGAGCGATGGGTGGATCTGATCCGCCGAGGGATGGCGGGGGGGAGCTGGGCAGAGCGGTGGCTGCATCAGGACCATGCCCTCTAGCAGCCCTCACCACCCTGTGGGCCCAGCTTGGAGCCCTTGGTCCTCCCATAACCTCTGTGCCTCCAGCCCTGCGCCAAGCTCCCCATGCTCACTGGCTTTTTTCCTTCTAAGACAGGCAGCAAGGGGGTGCTCCAGGCAGGGGAACAGCGTGAGCGAAGTGGGGGGGCGGGTCCCTCACCTCAGGCTCCTCATCTTCAATCTCGCCAACAGGGGCCCCCTTCCCTGGGTTCCTCAGTTTGTCAAGAAGATCTACGATCAGGCCTCTGTTTAGCCCAGGCTGGGAAACCAGTTGATGCTGGGGGAGGGGAGGAGGGTGTCAGCAGACAGAGGGCTGGGCTGGAGAGAGAGGGTTGGGACGAGGGGCTGGAGAACCCATCTAAGGGAATCTGGTGGGGAAGTCGCCAACAGAGGAAGACGCAGGGAATTCTGGGGACCTGGGGGATTCTGAGGAGTCTGACGGGATTAGATAAACTTAGGGTAGGGGACTTCCCTGGCGGTCCAGTGGTTAAGAGTCCCCGCTTCCACTACAGGGGGCACGGGCTCGATCGCTACTCAAGGAAATAAGATCCCTCATGCGCGCATCGCGGCCAAAAAAGAAAAAAGAAAAAATAGGGTAGTTGGAGAATTCCAAAGGTGTCTTAGAGGGGACTCGAGTTTCCCTGGAATTCCAAAGCACACCCAGGAATGGGTCCTGAAGCCCTTGGGAATTTGTGAGTTTTAAGAACTCAGCGTATCTTGGGAAAAGGTCTGGGATATAATTTGCAGAGTCTTGGGGATCCCTGGGGAATTCGGAGGGACTAGGGACTTTGAAAGGGCCATGGGGGTTCTGTGGAATGAAATTATCAACGTTCTAGGGAGCTGTGGGAGGCCCTGGGGGATTCCGGGGGTGAGTCTGGGAAGGCTTCTCTGGGAGGGGAGGTTTACAGTGAGCATCTTGGTGGCGCCGGGTCGTTTCTTGGGGCTCTTAGTGAGGGTGACTTTGACAAAGTTGTGGAAGGCAGCCGACCTTGGGAGGAAGAAGGCAAGTTCTGCGGTGAGGGCACCAGACCTTCCCATCAGACCATCGCCCCTGGCTCCACCCTCCCTCTCCCTCCTTCCCATCAACCTCTCCTACCATTTGCCTTTTTCCTTTAGCCTTGGGGGCTGGTAGCCACTCTTGGTCATGAGGAAGAGAACTCTATAAGGGTAGGACAGAATATGGGAATCAGACTTTCCAGTGGAGGTCAGACCTCGTGGCTCAAGGGAACCCCGATAGCACTAAGATCAGCAGAGAGCCAAGTGGGGGACAGAATGAGAACGAGGGTTAGGATTTACAAGGCACGGGATGCCACTTCTAGGGGATACTGCTTATCGCATTACAGAGCTCCTGCAGTCTCGCAGGGAGCCTCAAGATGGCGCTCCCCGTGTTGGGGGCTCCTGGTGTGGAGGGCTGGAGAAAAGGCTTTCTGGGCTCAGGGGAGCCTGAGGGTCTCGGATGGAGCTCAGAGCAAGGGGGTGTCTCCTGTAGGGGGTCTCGTGGTGGGGAAGCAGGTTGGGGGCTGGCGTCCAGGGTCAGAGTTGAGTGGGGTCTCTGGGACTAGGGGGACATGCCCACATCTGCCTACCTGAGAGGGTGCACGTCAAAGAGCGGTGGTTGTAGCTCGGCTAATTCGATGGCTGTGACGCCCAGGGACCAGATGTCACACAGCTCATTGTATCCCCCCTTCAGGGCCACGGCCGCCACCTCTGGAGCCATCCTGGGGGCAGAGACCCTCAGAGAGCCAGGGCTGACACAGGAGGACGAGGGGAGACTTTTGTGGCGGGGGTAGGAGAGAGACAAGGAGAACGAGGCATACAGAGAGACAGATGCAGGGAGAAACATAAAGATGGAGAGAGACAGACATAAAGACGGAGCGAGGTAAAGGCAGAGAGACAGAGACAGAGAGAGAGAGAGGGAGGCAAACGTGGACAGATATGGAAAGACAGAGAGATCAGGATAAAAATCAACACAAACACTGAGAGGAACAGGTAGAGGGGGCACAGAGAGCCCTAGGTAAATGGAAAACTCAAAAGGGAGCCCAAGAGAAGACAGAACATTCAACAGAACAAGGTAGAGGCAGGGCAAAAAGCCAGGATGGAGATTCCCAGAGATCCAGGCTGGGAAAAGCTGCTGCCCCCTGTACCACCCCCAGCTGCCAGCCAGGCACCCCTCACCAGTAGGGTGTCCCAATGAAAGAGAGGCGTCGAGCCAGCGTTGCCCCGATCTGGGCCGAGATACCAAAGTCAGCTGGAGGCAGAGGGAGAGATATAGTGACCTCTCCTGTCCCCTTGGGCCCCCAGCCAGTCCCCCTCCAGAGCCCCACCAGCCACACTCACCCAGTCTGACCTCCCCAGCATCATTGATGAGGATGTTGGCTCCCTGGGGAAGAGGGGGCGATTAGAGGCTGTCAGAGATACCCCCCAAGCCCAATGCTGCCGCCACTCCCTGGTCCCACACCACCCCGAGCCCTCCAAGCACCACTCCCATATCCTGGGCTCCCCACCCACCAAGGCCACCTTTCTGCCCCTAGACCACCTTGATGTCCCGGTGTATCTTCTTCTGTGAGTGGAGATAGGCCAGTCCCTGGGGAGGAGGGTGGACACGGGGGCTGTAAGTGTCCGGGGGCTGGAGCAGGGCCCTGCCCCTACCCAAGCCCACAGAGCATCTCCTCACCTGGAGCACTTCCCGGCAGACATAGCTGATCTGGAGCTCTGACAGGGGGCCTGTCACTGCAAAGGTCACCCCGGTGCGGTGTTGGGTGCGGGCCAGGCCCCTGGCCGCCACCCACACCAGCTGAGAGGGTGCCACATAGGGAGGGGGAAACAGGATGGGACAAGTAGGGGGAGGAGGCAAAGGGGTGGTCAGCAACAGAGAGAGGGGCAGCGATGCAGGGAACCAGAGGCCAGAGGGAGAGAGATTCGTTCAACAGATATTTACCATGTGTCTACTGTGTGCCAGCCACCGTGGCAGGCACCGGGGATACAGCTGTGGACAAAAGAGGCAGAGATCCCTGCCCTCATGAGAGAACATTCCGGTGGGGGAGATGGACAGTAGACAAGATAAACAGGTAAGATATACAGTACGTGAGATGCTAATAAATAGTAAGAAGAAAAATAAAGCAAGAAAAGACAACAGGAAATATGTGTGGGAAGGGGTATGACATTTTACACAGGGTGATCATCCCTGAGAAGGTGACGGGGGTGAAGATGGGAGCAGCAAGTGCAAAGGCCTGGAGGCAGGAGAGTGCCTGGTGGGTCTGGAAAGCAGTAAAGTGGATGGAGCGGAGATGAGGTGTGTCCGCTTGGGGTGTGCCAGTGGGGGTCAGACTTGCCGGCTGTGATGAGAAATTTGGGCTTGGCTTTGGAGGGAACTGGAATGTATGGAAGGGCTCTGAGCAGGGGGTGATGTCACTTTGTAAAATGAGGAAAGGCAGAGAGAGACAGGGAGAGAGACAGAGAGAGAAAGAGAATCAGGAACAGACCCAAATTTAGGCAGAGAAAGAAAGACATGGTCAGAGAACAAAAAGTGGGAAAACAGACATGGTGAGAAAGAGAGACACAAAGGGGTGAAGAGGATACACTAGAGAGAGACAGTAGGCAGAGGGGTTAGAGACCAGGTCTGATGGGCTGGCAGGGTGAGTCACTTCCTCTCTGTGGGCCTCAGTTTCCCCCTCTGAGGACTTCTTAATGAAGTCCTTCCTTCCTGGCATTTGAGGTCTGAGGCCGGAGCAAGACCGGGAGATGGTCGAAGATAGAGGTGCGCAAGAGAAATCTCGAAGTGATCAGAGGCCCACCCCACCCACACCCTCCAATGCTCCAAGAGAGTGAAAAGCAGGCTAAGAGAATCAGAAATGCATTCACTATTAAATGAACATGTGGGCACTGAGGATGAGCCAGAAATGCAGAAATACTCAAACGCATGAATACACCTTGGTGAGAAAATGCAGACACGGGGAAGATGGGGCAGGAGAAGTAGAGGGGATCATTGCATGCAGAAAGACTGGGGCTGGACTCTCAGGTCCTGGAGGACAGGGCTCAGTGCCCGCTCGGTCACCACAGTATCCCCAGCATCATACAGGCCAGGCCAGGCCCAGAGGAGGGGCTGGCTTACTGTGTGAAATATGGACCGTAAAGACAGTCCCAGGAGACACAAAGGCAGAGAGACAGGACAGGCGAATTGGGGGGAATGGGGCTACCTGGATCCCCGTGCCCTTCCTCTCACCTTGGTAGATGTCCTGGAGAGAACCAGCCCCACAGAATTCCATGCAGATCCAGAGCTTCTGCAGCCTGTAACAGTTCAAAAGCAATACTAATAACAGCAGTAATAAATGATTATAGGATACCTCCTGGCTCACTGTCCATCTTATTCTAGTTCAACAAGAACTTTAATGTAAGAGCTGTCATCTCTCTATTGCCCACTACAGTGAGAGCATCCCATTTTATAGATGGGGAAGTTGAGGCTCAGAGAGGAAATATATGTTTAGGGTTAACTGGAGTGGAACCCAGGTCTTTGGGCTCCTGACCCATGGCATCCTCTGTCGTCCCATGCTAACCTAGGAGACAGGGTAGAGACCTCACAGGTTGTGGAAGTTCGGAGGGGACAGAGGAGCTAGGATACCAGGTCTGGGGGACAGAGGACATTATTGGGGCATCTGGGATCTTAATTTGGGGGTCAGGGAATTTAGGGGTTCGTATTAAAGGAAATGAAAGTGAAACTAGGGGACCCGAAGGGCAAGATGATGAAAGATTAGTTTTAGGGGACTTGGTTTCAGGTTTGGTTGCTCTGAAGGGGTCAGTTTGGTGGACCCCTAGTCAGAAATGGGAGTTATTTATTGGAGATTAGATTTGGGGGTGCTCTGGTCAAAAAAGTGGGACTTTGGGCTGGGGATCAAGTTAGGAGTGCCCCAGTTAAAAATGGGGGTCCAGGATTAGAGGTCAGGTTAGGGGGTACCCTGGTCAGGAATGGGAGCTCGCAGGTAGGGGCTGGGCTGGGTGTCAGGGCAGGTCTGAGGCTCATCACCAGAGATAACTCCCATGGTAGGCAACGATGTTGGCGTGCCGACAAGTTTTCAAGATGAGGATTTCCTTCTGAAGTGTGGAAACATCATCGTCTGCAAGGAGGGACAGAGAGAAAAGGCTGCTACAGGGAGGGAGTATGGGGGAGATCCCAGTGTCCCAGGAGGTGGGCATGTGGGGAAGAAGCTCCTGAGGTCCTCTCCTCACCAGGCTCCATCTTCACCATCTTCAACGCCACCAGGTCCCCCGTCACCTTGTCTCGAGCCTTGTAAAGGGGAAGTTGGCAGTCAGGAAGGCTCCATTCGCCTGAGTTCCTCCTCAGCATCCCCGAACCAAAGCCAAGGACTGGGACCCTCTTACATCCCCTTCCCTTCTTGGGCCTCACCCCAAAGGTCACCGGTTTGAGGGTGATGGAGAATGAGGGGGTTCCTCACCTTGAAGACTTCCCCATAGGTGCCACCACCCAGCCGCTGTAGCAGGTCATAGTGGTCCCGGGGATCCCTATTAAAGATGTCAGGGTCCACGAGGTCCATTCCTGGGGCCCGGAGCTGGGCCTGCGCCCAGTGGCCAGCAGGGCCTCAGGGCTCGGAGTGCTGTCACCTCCCTCCCTCCCCACACGCCCTGCACCCGCCTTGCCTCCGCAGGCTGTGGCCTCCCCCCTCCCCACTCTCGCTTCCTGCCCCAGCACAGAGCTGTGCAGCCGGCTCCACCCCCTGTCCCCTGGGCCCTAAGAGCCTGTGAGGGGCAGCTTGCCTTGGGACCCAGGGGACACCCCCTCCACTTCCAGGGCTCTGGGCTGCATGTAAACCAGATGCAAACTATCTTAATTGTGACCTGGAGGGGTGCCCTAACACTCCCTCCCCCGTTCTGGGCAGCGGCTAAAAACTACAGCTGAACCTCTGCTGAGTGCTTGAGTGCTGGGCCACAACTCAGAGATGGCAGGTCTGCACAGAGACGGCCATGCAATGTATATCACTGCTCACCGGGGGCACATACATGCACTTAGTGGTAACCTCCTGTGCGGTGCGAAGACCAGTCGACATGCAAATGCCTGGATATCCGTGTGCACATATGTGGATGTACCCAGAGCATATACATAAGTGATACATGCATGTGTATCCATGCCTGCAGTGTGCAGAATCTGTTCACACATCTCATGACGCCACACACGGGGCACTCGCTTTCACCCACAAAACGAGCCGGAGGGGTCCAGGAACCCCCTCACCCCGCCCCTGCCGGGCAGAGAATAACGGCTCTGCGGGCCGCAACCCCCGGCGTTAGAATGGGGTGCGAGGAGCTCAGGATCCTGCCTCAGGGGCCGAGGCCTGGGACAAAAGGGGACCTCAGAGAGCACCTTCCTCGGCACTTGGCCACGGCCCAAAAGGAATCTATCTAACACGTGCATTCCAACACAGTTTTGAGTTCACGGCCGCGCGCAATGCGACGTGGGTGCAAGCCGCCAGTAAACAGTCTCCTTCACTGGGAGTTCCCGCGCACTTCCCAAGGACTGGAACTAGATACGCGAGGCCCCGGAAAACCTTAGCCCCGCCTCCTCGCCTCTAGGGCGCCTGCGCACTGGGCTAGACTAGGTCTTTTCTCGCGCCGTTGGTTCTGCTCGGGTAGAGCGTATGCGCACGCGCTAACTGCGCCGCTGGGAAGAAGTCACGCGGCAGCCGGAAAGCGTGGCAGTAGCCTCCAGAGCTTCCCCACACCTTCACCGCCACTCGGGCTGGAGAGAAAACAAAGACGTAGTTTCCGTTTCCACCAGCTCTTCCTCTTCCAGTTCTCGGGGACGCAGTGCCGGCCGGGACTTCGGCTGTAGCCCTGGTGTGGGAGGCGACAACAGTCATGGCGATGTTCGAGCAGATGAGAGCGAACGTGGGCAAGTTGCTTAAGGGGATCGACAGGTCTGAGCCTGGTCGGAGGGAGCGCTTCTGGCCAAGAGGGGTGGAGGAGAGGGTTTTCTGGAGACAGCAAGGGGTGGGATTTTTCAGTCATGCTGGAGGACATGTTTAAGGAAAGCACTGTAAAGGCCTAAAGGCAGGAGGTAGCCGTGCCTACCGCTCAGTCTCCCCCTCTTTAATTGCTTTAAGCCCGCCCTCTCTGCTTCTCAGCTTTCCCTCTATCAGCCCCTCAGTTTCCTCTCTCTGTTCCTCAGTCTCACTGTGTCTCTCAGTGCCTCTTTATTGCTCTCCCTTTTTTTCCTCATGTCATTCATTGAACACATGTTTACTAAAATCTACTCGGTCAGTTCTGGGCAATGCTGCGGACCAGAGGTGACCAAAAACAGCCAAAGGTCATGCTTTCATGCAGTTCCTAGTTCAGAGTCCAGGCAGACCAGACAATAGACAGTGATAGCCAGGAGTGGTCAGAGCGGTGATGGGGGAAGCACAGGTAGGTTGGTCGGGGCTGGGATGAGGGAAGCTAGGCAGGAGACGATGGGGCTAGACCACAGTGGGGTTTGGGGACAGAAGGAAGGGGTGGGTGGCGAAGATGTCCAGGGGACCAGGTATACAGGCTGCAAGGGCTGGTTGGCTGAGAGATTGAGGAGGTATCCTAGAAAAGACTCCAGGGTTCTGACGGGGTTTAGAGGTTACGCTTAGGTCTGGGTCGTGGATAAGCTTCAGTAGAGGTTATGGAGGTGATTCAGTATTTGAGTAGAGCAAATGGCCAGTGACAGGTGTAGAGGGAGGGAAGAAAGGAAGAGGGAGGAGCAGGCTACAGTGCCCTCCACCCCCCACCGGGTTCCATAGAGTGACGGGCCTCAGCTCTTGTCTCCTCTTTGCTTACCCATCTTGTTTCTCCTCTACTCTAGGTACAATCCTGAGAATCTGGCCACCCTGGAGCGCTATGTGGAGACACAAGCCAAGGAGAATGCCTATGATCTGGAAGCCAACCTGGCTGTCCTGAAGCTGTGAGTGTCTGCCTCCATTCCCACCCCCATGCCAGTAGCCAGCACTCCCAGCACTGGGTGGGTTGGGAGTTGGGGGTGGCCTGCAGGATGTGGCTTCTCTCTCTTTTTCAGAGTTGAAGTATAGTTGATTTACAATGTTGTATTAGTTTCAGGTGTACAACATAGTGTTTGGATATTTTTATAGATTATGCTCCGTTTAAAGTTATTATAAAATATTGGTTATATTCTCTGTGTTGTACATTACATCCTTGTATCTTATTTATTTTATACATTGTAGTTTGTACCTCTTAATCCCCTATCTTCCCCTATTTTGCCACTCCCCCACCCCACTCCCCTCTGTTAACCACTAGCTTGTTCTCTGTACCTATGAGTCTGTTTGTTTTGTTGTATTCATTCGTTTTATTTTTTAGATTGCACATAGAAGTGAAAACATATGGTATTTGCCTTTCCTTGTCTGACTTACATCACTAAGCATGATATCCTCTAGGTCCAACCATGTTGTTGCAAATGGCAAATTTCCATTCTTTTTTTTTTTTCTTTAAATGGATGAGTAATATTCCATTGTGTGTATGTGTTTATATGTACCACATTTTCTTTATCCATTCATCTGTTGATGGACAGTTAGGTTGCTTCCAGATCTTGGCTATTGTAAATGGTGCTGCTCTGAACATTGGGGTGCATGTATCTTTCGAATTAGTGTTTTTATTTTCTTCAGATATATACCCAAGAGTGGAATTGCTGGATCATATAGTAGTTCTATTTTTAATTTTGGGGGGAAGCTCCATACTGTTTTCCATAGTGACTGCACCAATTTACATCACACTAACAACCTACGAGAGTTCTCTCTTCTCCACATCCTCGCCAATGCTTTGTTATTTTTTGATGATGGCCATTCTGACAGATGTGAAGTGATATCTCATTGTGGTTTTGATTTGCATTTTCCTGATGATTAGCAATGTTGAGCCTCTCTTCATGTGCCTGTTGGCCATCTGTATGTCTTCTTTGGAAAAATGTCTGTTCAGGTCTTCTGCCCATTTTTGAATAGGGCTGTTTGTTTGTTGGTATTGAGTTGTATGAGCTCTTTATATATTGATACTTTGGATAGGATGTGGTTTCTCTTAATGTGCAAGACTAGGAAGCCAGAGAAGTTGGGGCTGGAGGAGGGATGGCTTTTAAATAAAAACACACATACAGGCTAGTACATAAAACGAATGTATAGTTTAACAAGCGATTATAAATGAACACCTATGTAATCACCATCCAAATTGAAAAACTGAGTGTTGCTAGCGCCCCTGGTCCTTTGCCCCATATGCTTTGTGCCAACCACCCTGACCCTGGTAGCCACTCTCGTGGTGTGCTCTCATGGCCTGGCTTTATGTGAATTCACTGCATGTGCACGTACACACGCACACATACACACGCATCCTGATTAGCTTAGTTCAGGTTTGCCTGTTTGGACCTTGACATAAGTGTAATTATACAGCTGGAGCTCTTCTGCGTCTGGCATCTTCCACTTGGCCCTGGGTTTGTGAGCTCCATCCTTTTTCTGTGTGGCTGCAGTTTGTTTGTTGTCATTGCTGTATAGTGTTCCACGTGTGTCTGTGTCTTAATTATCTGTTCTCCTGTTAGTGGGCGTTTGGGTTCTTCCTCCTCAGTGCTTTATTGACATACTACCAGCTGTGTAATTTTTTTTTTTTTTTTTGCGGTACGCGGGCCTCTCACTGTTGTGGCCTCTCCCGTTGCGGAGCACAGATTCCGGACGCACAGGCTCAGCGGCCGTGGCTCACGGGCCCAGCTGCTCCGCGGCACGTGGGATCTTCCCGGACCGGAGCATGAACCCGCGTCCCCTGCATCGGCAGGCGGACTCTCAACCACTGCGCCACCAGGGA
>NW_021703766.1:45121209-45128678 GCF_005190385.1 Monodon monoceros
CCCCCTCCCCTCCCCCTCCCCTCCCCCCACGTTCTAACAGTAAAAGTCCTCCATCCTCTAAATACTCTTCCCCCCTTTCCTTGCTCTAACTGAGCCTGGCCTCCCACTCCTGCAGCTTCCCAAGTGAGAGGCCAGGTGGCCTCCTAGCTTCTCACTGCCACTCCCAGACCCATCTCCCCTCCCCCAGCCCCCAGCCCCAAAGCGCCTGTGATAGCACTTCCTGCCCTACTTTGTTGGTATCAGCACCCCCCTGCCCGCCCCCCATGACTGCTCCTCATTTTTGTGAAGAATTTAGCTCACTGCCACTCTTTACCAGTGCTGTCTTTCTTCTCAGATACTTGAAAGGGCAGATCCGTCATCCTTCCACCACCCTGACTTCTCAGTTTCCGGATTTCTTGTCCTACCTGTGTCCCGAGCCCCTCACATCCTAGACCGGTTCTCAGCACATTGGACCCCTGAGGAATTAAAAAAACAAATACGAACACGTGAATCCTGCCTTCACAGAATCTGATGTAATTGGTCCAGGTGTGGTCTAGGCTTAGGGATTTTAAACACTTATCCTTGGTGATTCTGATCGCCGGCTAAGGCTGGGAACCACCGGCCTGTACTCAATTGCCTCCTCTTCTGCCCATGAATGTCAAACGTTTCCACCCTCCGACCACTCCCTCCTCGCTTCCCAGCTCGCCCCCATGAGGTCAAGTCTCCGACCCGACATTCTTGGGCCTGGCCAGCAGCCCCAGTCCTCTGTTCTGCTTCCTCCTTCAGCGCAAGGTATGCGCTTCTCCCCTCGACACCTGTGTCTTAGGGGATGCTCCAGGCTGGAAAAGACCCAGCAAGCGACCCAGACCCGCTCTTCAGCTCCTCCTGGCCTGGGGCCTTGCTTCTTCCCTCCCCCTCGCCTGGACAGCTCTTCACAGCTGCCCATCACCACCACTTTCTCCCCACCTCAGCTTACAATCGGGCTTCTCATTTCATGGGAAAATAGAAGCAGCCAAAGCAGAACTTCCTGCCCCTGGCCAGACGTCTACCGGCAGCTGACAGAGCACTTTTCTCTTTTCGTCGGCGACCTGTCCCTCCTCCCGTCACAGGCACCCCTGCTCCGGTGCACCGACCCCCTTCCCTCTGGCCCACTCAGCAGCATCACCCAAGCCGTTCTCCCCAGTCTCTGATAGCAGCAAACTTGGCCTTCCTGCACTGTTTCTGTCACCACGGAACACGTCCACCCTGCAGTGAGTTCTAGCCTAAAAAAGAGAATGCTCCCTGGACCTCCACACTCCCCACCAGCTCTGCCTCTCGCCCGCTCCCTCTGCTCCCCTTCCAGCCATGCTCCCGCCTGGGGCACTGGCTGGCCCAGTTTGCCCAGGGCTTTTCTGGTTTTCAAGCTGAAAGTCTCACATCCCAGGAAACCCTCAGTCTCAGGTGAATCGGGACTGTTGGTCGGCCCGCCCCTGGGCCAGGTTGCCTGTGCTCAGCCTCCCCTCTCCCCCTGCTCACATGAACTCAACGCCGTTCAGTGCATTCAGGCTTTTATGACCAAGACTCTGCCCCCCGAACCCACACGCAGGCCGTGGAACCACTCTTGTTGAGACCCACAGTGACGTCCCCATTGCTAGGTCCAGTAGGAAGTTCTCAGGCCCCGGCTCAGCTGCCTGGCCAGCGTCTCTTGGCCTCCGGGACAGCTGCTCTCCTGGCTTTCCTCCCGCTGCACCGGCTGCTCCTTCCCGTTGTCCTTGCAGGTTCCTCATTTCTCACACTGAGGTTGGGGGGCGCCCTGGCTGGGAAGGTGGCATTTGAGCAGAGGCCTGAAGGAGGTGGGAGTGGTAGCCGTGGGGGAAGAGAGTTCCAGCCCCCAAGGCAGCCAGCGCAGAGACCTTGAGGTGGGCGGGTGTCTGGAATTTCTAAGGGGCAGTGAGGAGCCCCAGTGGCTGGAGTGAGGGGGTGAGTGGGAGGAGGTGGTGGGCAGATCCTGGGGGGGCCTCGTGGGCTGTGGTAGAACCGTTGCCCTTTTCTCGGAGATGGGAGCCAAGAGGAGGTAGTGAGTGTAGGTAGCTAATCTGTATCTGTCTCCTCTCTTGGGACTGTGGTTTCTGCCTGCCAGGTTCAAACCCCAGCTCTGTGACTTTGGGCAAATCACTTAGCTGCTCTGAGCTTTGATTTCCTCATCTCTAAAATGGGCAAGGGACTTCCCTGGCGGTCGAGTGGTTAAGACTCTGTACTTCCACTACAGGGGGTGCGGGTTCGATCCCTGGTCAGGGAACTAAGATCCCACATGCCGTGTGGTGCAGCCAGAGAGAAAAATAAAATGGGCAAAATAACAGCAACTGTTCCATCATAAGGTTGCACACAGAAGAAGGGCTGGCATGTGGGGTGAATGCTGGGGTGTTCACTTCTGCTATTGTCAGTGTTAATATTCTTGACATTATTGATGTTAATGTTATCTCAACATTGTAAATCCCCTCACAGCAAGCCCTGGATGAAAACATGGACCTCTTGGAAGGTATAACTGGCTTTGAAGACTCTGTCCGAAAATGTAAGTTCCTCTCTGAGCTTGGGCTCCCTGCTTGCGGGGGAGGGAGTGGCAGCAGGGTCTTGGGGCTGGCCCTTCATCGTCTTTGTCCCGAATTTCTACAGTTATCTGCCATGTTGTGGGCATTACTTATCAGCACATTGATCGCTGGCTGCTGGCCGAGATGCTCGGGGATCTGACAGGTAAGGCCCCCTCTGGGTCCCTAGTGCCCGTTTAGGAGGTTGGGAGTGAGGAGGGTGGTGGGCCTCAGCCAGCTTCTCAGATGGGCCCACCCCTGCCTCGCCAGGTCATTATTGAAGGCCCAGGGAGGGAATAAGGAATTAGTATAAAATGTTCCCTTCTTTGGCGGGGATCCTATGGCATTCATTCATTTATTCTGCGTGAATTAATTCAACGCCTATTTTGTGTTCAAGGCCCTGGGGCCACAGCAGTGAACAACACAGAATGACTCAGATTCGTTCTTGTGGAGTTGGCAAAGCAGATGACAAATGAAGACGTACATGTCCAGTGGGAATTCATGCATGACAGCCCCTAGAGAGGGCTGGGGTGGGCGAGGGGCGGGGGGACAGGAGGCACATGGAAGTGAGGAGGTGCAGCATCTGAACGGTTACAGCCTGAGGGCAGAGCCAATGTGAGGATCCTGTGTCCTCACAGAGCAGCCAGGAAGCCCTAGGCCGGAGCAGGGTGAGTGAGGGGGCTTAGCTGAGGGCAGAGAGGTGGTGGTGGGAGGGGCTTCAGATACTGAGGAGTCTCCTGCCTGAGGACTTTGTCCTTTACCCTGAGTGAGATGGAGCCACTGGAGGATCTGAGCAGAGAGGGACCTGATCAGATTTATGTTTTTAAAGATCCCTCCAAGGGCTTCCCAGGTGGAGCAGTGGTTGAGAGTCCGCCTGCCGATGCAGGGGACACGGGTTCATGCCCCGGTCCGGGAAGATCCCACATGCCGCGGAGCGGCTGGGCCCGTGAGCCATGGCCGCTTGGCCTGTGCGTCTGGAGCCTGTGCTCCGCAACGGGAGAGGCCACAGCAGTGAGAGGCCCGCGTACCGCAAAAAAAAAAAAAAAGATTCCTCCAAAAAGAAAAAAAAAAAGTGTGTGTATTTGCTCATTTTGCAAAAAGAAACGCAAGAAGGAAAAATAAAAGAACTAAGGAAAATGGTTACTCCCTGGGGGCCAAAAGTGAGAACAGGGAGGAGAGTGGTGGGTTGGGGGAGAGATTTCTCTAAGTACCGTCTTGGGTAGTTTTGCCTTTTGAGCCAGGTGGGTTTTTGGTGGGATGTTTGTTCGTTTTCAGTGGAAGCTAACTTTTAGTGGGCACTTTGAGTCAGGCACTATACTAAGTGCTTTACCTCGGATAGATGTTTTACATATTTAAAAGTGAAATTAAATCAAAAGGGGATGAAACAACCCTTAGAATTGAATGTAAAGAGAAACATGAATAATAGTCATACAGAAAAGAGTTATTTCAAGGAACAGAACACTTCTCTGGCTGGACAACCTTACAGGCATATTTTCTAAAGGCAAAAAACAGTTGCAAAGAAATGCTTAAACCTGGTGCCATAAGCTTATTGTTAGTGGTAATGATGACATCCTAACTTTGAAGCCATTTCATGTAGATTGTGGGGAAGGGCAGGTAAGTACACTGCTGTCATTAGGAGCTGAGCTTCAAACTGGGAGAGGTAAATAGAAAATGAAAGGAGGCTAAGACAAAAGCCCTGTAATGGGAAGGATGAGAAGGCTAAAAGGCTCCCTCTGGCTGCTGTTCGGAGAATGAACTATAGAAGCACCAGGCCGGCAGCAGGAGACCAGGTCGGCTGAAGGCAGGGAAGGAGGACACCTTGGCCCCCCGGTGCTGTGGGATCAGAGTGCGCAAAGCCCCTGTGCTGCTGTGTCCCCTGCAGACAGCCAGCTAAAGGTGTGGATGAGCAAGTACGGCTGGAGCACCGATGAGTCGGGCCAGATCTTCATCTGTAGCCAGGAAGAGAGCATTAAGCCCAAGAATATCGTGGAGAAGATCGACTTTGACAGTGAGTGGTGGCCTGAGGCCTCAGGCTGTAGGCCTGAGGAGGTGCCCTTTGACAGACCAGGGCTGGGGCCCCAAAGGACCCAGGTAAATAGGTTCTGGTTCAAGGCCAGGAAATTGGCATCTGCCAGACTCCCCTGACCTCTTCCGTCCCAAGCCGCCTGCCCAGGGAGGGATGGCAGAGGATGCTGGGTGTCCTCCCCTGGAATTCTGGGTACTATATCCTGCCCTGAAGCACTCAGTAAGACTTCCCGGGGTCTGGAGGGGCCTTGCAGGGTGTCCCCGCACCTTCACTGATCCCAGGGCCCTCGGGGCCTCAGCCCCGCATCTGCTAAAACGCAGCAAAACACCAACCAGGAAGTGCAGGCTCTGCAGTCCGGCTAGCTGGGTGGGATCTTGGTTCTTTATTTCATAGCTGTGTAACTTTGGGCAAGAGATTTTTACTTCTCTGTGCCTCGGTTTTCTTACATATAAAGGGGGGATGATGGCACCAATGATTATAACAAACACTGTGTAGTCCTTTACACTTTTTAAGTCATTGGTCCTCAGGTCACCCCCGTAAGGTAGGTGCCGTTATTGTAAGTAACTGAACACCACCACGATAGGCACCTCATGGAGGTGTGAGTGTGAAGTGAAGCAATCCACGTGCACCACTTAGCAAAGAACCAGTCCCACAGCTCACTGAAGGTTACCCTTGTTGTCACCATCACGTATACATTACCTAACACAGACTCCACTGGCTGCTCAACTGGAGCAAACTTGCTGTTCCACTAGCACGCGCTCTCTCATCTTTGCGCTGCATGGATGTCTTGGAGTAAGAGAGAACCGGGGGACAGGGAAGGGCTGCTTCCTTAGGCCCTGGGTCTCGAGTGTGATTCTGGTGTTTGAAAGATACGGACTGGTGTGGTATAGCCTCTGAGTACAAACCAAGTTGCTACTTAATCGAGAAACAAGATTGAGCGGGCAGTCATCTCCACATTTGGGGGCTGTGGACCCTCACTCTAAATGAGATGTGCCCACTGGGTGGGGTTCTCTGAGAGAACTCACTGGAGCAAAGGGTCCTGCAGTGAGGAGATATAAGTTCAGTGCCCAGAGTGTCTTGCAAACAGTACGTAATAAATGTTACTATGAG
Organism: Monodon monoceros; assembly: GCF_005190385.1. Lineage (NCBI taxonomy): Eukaryota > Metazoa > Chordata > Mammalia > Artiodactyla > Monodontidae > Monodon > Monodon monoceros. The sequence goes on from NW_021703766.1 coordinate 45,126,889, forward strand.
CCACACTTACTTAGTAACAGGCATTGTTCTAAGGCCGTCATTTAATCCCATAGGGTAGATGGTTCTTACAGGTGGGAAACTGAGTTTAGTGACTTGCTTGAGGTCCCCCCCCCCCCGCGACCCTGCCCCCGGTACAGGGTGGAGCCGCGACCTGAACCTAGGCCTCCTTGTTCCAGACTCCAGACTTTTAACTCGACTGCCTTTGTGATGGTGCCTGAGGGGGTCTGTGCTCATCTGCCCCTGAGCAATCGTGGGTGCTGTGGTTGGTGACCAGAGGTTCGCCTCCCATTCTGCTCACTGACCCTGGCCTTCCCTTTCAACAGGTGTGTCCAGCATCATGGCCTCCTCCCAGTAACTTTGCAGGCACTTAATAAAGACTTGTTGACTTCTTAGCCCTGTTATCTTCTTGTTGGCTTCCTGACTCTGCCCCTCTCCCCCCGGGGGAGCAGGCCTCGCATGGCCCTGTGCTGGGGCCACCTCTGTTCTGGCTGCCCACACCCACGTCCACCAGCAGCCAAGCTTCCTTTGATCTCCTCCTCTGCCCGGACCCAGCAACTGACCTCCATCGCCACCTTCCTGACCTGTCAGGTCACAAGTGGAGGGCACGCAGCCATGAATCAGCAAGGAGGGTGTGAATGGACTGTGGGTGAGTCAGCAAGGAGGAGGGTGTGAATGGGCTGTGGGTGAGTCAGCAAGGAGGAGGGTGTGAATGGGATATAGGAGCCCAGCCCTGCACCTGGGGCCAGCTTGGGCTCTTCTGTCCTCTTGAAAACCTAGGTGAACAGGTGTGGGCACTGGGTTCCTGGTGAGGGAGAGGCACCGGTTGCCCTTGGCCCTCACACCTGCAGCCACTAGTGGCCCTGAGGCAGTGGCTGGAGGGGTGAGTTTGCGGGGGGGGGGGGGGGGGGGGGCGGTATTCTGGCTGCTTGCTCAAGAGGTTTTGTGTCCTTGCTTTCTGTTCCTCAGTTTCCTCATCTGTGAAAGGGGGAGAATAATGCACCCTTGTCAGAATCATGAGGATTCTGTGAGCTCTGGCTGGTAAATTCCTCAGATCAGGACCTAGCCTGATTTTGGCGCTTAGAAAACTGGAGTCGTTAATTTCAGAGTCAGAAGAGTTTGTCCCCAGTGTTGCAAACTAGTCCCCAGCACTCTTCTGTTTGGTGAGACTTTATAAGAAAATTGGGATTTGAGGCCAGGCCATTCCACCCCTACCCCATGCCAAGTCCCAGCCTACAGTGGCCAGGAGGCCTAGCACACGTCACATGATCCTTAGTTGGGTTGGTTATTCGCATTTTACAAAGTATTCCAGACATTCTGGCAGAGTGACCTTAGGTTGGTTATTCGCATTTTATAAGGTATTCCAGACTTTCAGGTGGAGTGACTTTGGGCAGGTGTCTTCACCTGTGAGCCTGTTGCCTGCAGGAAGGAGTGGGGACAGCAGTGACTGGGGAAAATGGAGGAAATCAAATGCCACAATAGATGCACATCCCTTTACATAGATTGCTGGTGCCCCTGAGGGAGCGCCTCATTCTCAAATGACCATATGTGTGGACTCTGCCCACGGAAAGGGCAGGTGAGCCTGAGCTGCCAGCCTTCCCAGCCCTCCCCACTTGCCAGCACTCACACCCATCGTTCTCTGAGGGCCCTGACTTGGGGAGCCAGGGCCGGATGGGACACCCTTTGCCCTGGGATCAGACCTGAGCAGGATCCAGGAACTAGGGCATACCCAAACCCTGGGGACAAAGGGTGCTTTTGCAGCTCAGGAATTGGGAGCTAGCTCTAGGGGGGGG
>NW_021703766.1:45128688-45135929 GCF_005190385.1 Monodon monoceros
CCCCCCCAAAAGCAATCAAATCCACAACCTAATAAGGCAAAAGAATGAGGAGAATGTCCACCTCCCAGCCTCTCCCCTAACAGGGCGCAGGCCCGAAGCGAATTTGGAAAATATTACGACAACGGGAAGGACAACTGACTGGTGGGGGTTGGGGGGGCCCATTTTCTGGAGCTGCCCATTGTCCGCAGCAGGAGGGACCCTGCGGGAGGGCCACCTGGTTTGCGCTTTCCAAATCAGGCGGTTGACGCCCCTTTCGCCCACAAGAGTGTGTGGAAAGTAACAGGCGAGGGTCAGGCGCACCTGCCGCGCCTTGGGGACGTGAAAGCACAACCTGACGAGTCCACTCGGAGACACCTCCCCTCCATCGCAACTGGGACTCTGCAAATCGAAACACTTTTTGCCTCTGAGATGAGCAGTTTTCTTCCCCTCGATGGTGCCAGGGTTAAATTAGCCCTGGCGTTAATGAAAACTTGTCGACACTTAGAGCCCCAGAAACCTGTCACCCCTCTTACATCGTTATCCTGGAAAAATCAACCCTCTCCCGACTCAGTTTCCATTCTCCATTCTCTCCATGGAGAAGGAGGGACAAGCCCCTCTCTGCTGAGCCAGACCTACTTGTTTTGGAAGGTCAAGCTTAGTAATTAACCTGAACGCTTCTGGGAGGGGATGAAGGAGAAGGAACCAGGTCTAGGGATGTGCCGGGTCTTTCAAATCACTAATTATCTGCAGGCATGAGGTCATCCATAAATATATCTAATTCTTTTGCTATAATTAAGGTGCTCATTAAAAGGGCAGGGAAGTTTTATTTCTTTTAAGGAAAAAACACAAAAAAGCCTTTGTTTTGACTTGACAGGATGGCTTAGAACAGGCGGAGGACTCAAGGCACAGGACTAGTTTCCTGTCTTAAGAGCCTTTACAGGAAATTCACTGCAAACAATATTGGTGACCCTGCCAAAGAGGCAAACCTGGGGTGATGTCATTGTTCGAAGCTGTCACCACCAAGCCTGGCCTTGGGGGAGGAGGAGGGTTGGTGGGATTAGAAGAGTGTGTGTGTGTGTGTGTGTGTGTGTGTGTGTGTGTGTGTGTGTTGTCTCTAAAAGAGGGAAGTCAATTGAAAATCTGGGTGGGAGAGAAATCACAAGTGGGGGTCTTTGAAATATTCTTAGCTAGGTTCAACTTTCCTTGTTTTTCCAAGTTTAAAAAAATTCTCTGTTACTATTTTTGCTCCTCAAAATGCTGTTGCTTTTTCAGACACAGCCTTTTCTGAGCCATTCCTCATTTAATGCTTTCTTGGGTAACTGGCTGTTACAGTCTGGGATTTGTGGCCCACAAGGCAGGGAGTTAGGCACCAGGTAAATGCTCACTACTGCTTTTCTCAGGACGAGAGTCCGTTGCTAAGAAATGTGGAAATGGAGACACAGGACTAGGTTAATGTTCCTATCTCTTCCACAAAAATCATTTTGGAAAACCACCCAGTGCCAGTGAGTTGGCATCTATGAGTTGTTAACCTTCCCATGTGCCTCCAGGAAGCGTCTGGAGCATCTCTGAAAAAAAGGACAAACTTTGCATCTTGTCATTCTTCTTCTGGCTGGAAGTCTAACAGAGAGGCATAAACAGAGTCTTAAAATGAAAGCAACAAAAATAAACTCAAACCAGCCCCGCGTGAAGACATTAATGCCAAATATGCAAGCTGACTTACTATTTATAAGGCAGAAGGCAATCATAAGGAGATCTAGGCCTGGCTAAGGAGGGTTATGTCTTTTGAGGTGCCTGTTCCTTAGAATTCCAAATAACCCATGGGTGATTTACTCAGATGGGGTTGAAATGCAGTGTCTTGTTTCATGCTTTGCACAGTTCAGTCTCTTGCTGAAACTTCTGAAATGCTAATGCAGGATCAGGATACAGTTTAGAGTGCCCCACTGCACCCTCCCCTCCTTAAAAAACATCCTAACAGCTTCAGAAGGAAGTTTGAGGATTGAATAAGAGAGCCATAAGTTTCCTGTGGTTCACATCCTGTGATCTGTTAGTGTTCTTTTTTTTTTTTTCTCACTCGGCTGACATTTACCCAGACATTCACAGGGTTAGATTTAGAGATACAGTGGGAAAGAAAACCAACCTAGCTCCTGTCCTCATAGTAGTTCCATTCTGGAGGGGAAGGTGGACAATAGGTTGAATGAGTTTGCAGTCTAACTTAAATAGGCCCATTGACATTGCCTCCCTGGGTTCAGAAAGGATCTTCCCAACGAGCCATGTGTGACTAGGAGCTCAGGTGTTCAGGCTACCTCTCTAATAAATCCACCGCCAGCTGAATCCTGAGTGTTTGGTTCTTGGTGTGCAGTTTCATAAGTTCCCCAGGGCTGAGGAGTCGCCTTGGGATCCAGCTTTTCCTGGAACTATCCTGGCTTAGGGCACATTGCTGGAAAGGGCTGACAGACCTAGGCAAGAAGGATGCATCTCCTGGCCAAGGAAACCAGAGTTTGCAGGTGTCCCCCATCAGTGGCATCTCTAGAACTTCTGTGTGGGAAAAGCTTCAGTGGCCCAGTCTGGTCTGGAGTGGGTGAACAGGGGCCTGGTCTAGAAGCTGCAGACCTGCTGTTTTTGCTAAGACGGAGTGTGTATAGGAGGCAGCTGGGGAGGAGCTGGTGGAGATGGTGATGGGGGTGGTGGCAGATGCCACAACCATTGCCTGGGGAGATGGTTGCCCTTGGGTTGCTCGAGCTGCTGCTCCATTCCGGAGCTGCCTTGTGCACTTAGAGCCATGGTTTTGTGGTAACTACCAGGAAGCTGAGCCCCGTGTGGCCTCAGGAAGTTGGTGAGGTTAGTACTGCTTTCTGAGGGGCTGGGGACAGTACCAGCACTGACACCCCGTGGGCGTAGCCCCGGGATTTTGTTCTTTGGGGACACTGTGGAAATCGTCTCTTGGAATGCTGGCTCACTTGCTCATTAGGTATCTTGAAGCAAGAGTTGAGGGAAGGGGGAGAGGTAATAGTTGCAGCCCGGCCAAAAATCTCCAATGTATAAAACTTTAGTGCTTTTCTGATCTTTCGTGGCAAGAGCTGTTCGCTCTTAGCACCAATTGGAAACTGTTGGCAGCTAAAGGGGGTCGTTCCTCCAGGGCCCGTTGGAGCTGATATATCTGGTGTTCCTAACGTTTTCCTGACCATGCCTTTCTTTTCCATTTGTCCCATGTCAGCCTCCCAGCCCCATCATTTGGATAGAGTGCCTGGAAAGCATGTCTTCTAGGTCCCCCAGGAAATTTAGTGTTTCTGCTTGGGGGAGTTGGGGACCACATAACACCCTCTACCCCCACCCGGGGTTTCAGGCTGTATGTGGACGCATAGGAGATGGTGGGATCCAGGAGGGAGGGTCAGAGGAGGCTGGAAGCTGAGTGGGGGCAGCTCTGCCCTCAGTCCTCTTTCATGAATAGTGAGGACAGGGCTGGCTCTGTCCTGGCATGTAGCTTGTCACTCCGGGTGGGTGGCCGTGTCACTTGGGCCTTGCTGGAATGGGTGTGAGGGCTCCTGGTTTTCTTCTGGAGCGGAGAGACTGCTGTCTCGGGTTATCGTAGGGCAGGTGACAAAAACCAGTAAAGTAGCCTGGGTGGGGACAGGGGCAGCCACTACTCAGCTTCCGCTTGTGGGCCTCTGGGACTTTATTTTCCAGAAGTTTGGAAATCCAGAGTTTTATGGGGCAATTAATTCAGCTTAAAAAACAAAACTCCAAATCTGCAGGCCATACAAAATGGGGCCTATTTGGTCCCCAGAGGTACCCATTTGTGACCTCTGACCTTGAACATTTGCATGGTCTTGATTTTGTCTCTGACTCTCCTTTAGTTTCTTCTTTCCTCTTGACTGGATTGCTGCTGCTTAATCTCTTACTGGGAGGGAGAAAATCCATTTTCTTTTGCTCCTTGGTGACAGCTCTGATAAACGGTGGTTGAAATGAATGGTGGTAAAAAGGGCTTGCCCTGGCTGGTTTTCCATCTCCGGACTCTTTCCTTTTTCCCATTACTGTAGATAAAAGAGTTGGCTCCTCAGAATCTCTCTCACCATATACATATTTTTAGGACCTGGCTCCACGTTTCTGTGAACAGAAATAGTGGAAAGTTTTTTTCATTTGTTTTTGTTTTAGAAGGCCCCAAACAATTTTCCTACAAAGGCAGCTATTCTGCGCACACAATAACCTGGTGAACAATGCCAGCCTTCAAAATTACCTGCCAGTTCAAATTTTGCACCCAAGTGGCAGTTGTGCAGAAATGCTCATTTAGGATTGTTCAGCTAAACTTGACTTCTGGAAGATATTGGCAGTCCGGGTCTTGTGAAAGAGATCAATTCTAAGGTCTGTGTAGACAGAAAAGCCAGAACGCAGCACTAATCGCTGATGAGAGAGTTGGTGGATTTCAGGAAAACGGGATCTACTAGGTGTGCGATAAATTTGTTAACTTTTGGAAAAAAAAAAAAAAGACACTTATCCGTGAAGAGTTCATGCAGCTTTTTTTCCTAAGCTCTAATTAAGTTCCCTGTTTATTGGATTAATGGCCCCACAGAGAAAGATCCTTATCAAACTTTGCATTGGATCTGTCTGTCTGGGAAAATCCAGGAAACTCCCCATAAAGGCATTGCCCTCAACTTTAATTTTTTTGGGCTCCGTTGCCTCCTTGCTGGTTTGAGTATTTCCTGGCTCAATTGTTTTCTCAAGCTGGCCTTGAGTCCTTAGATGTTATTTGTGTGCCTAGAAATAGCTGGAGGAAAAATGGTTGTAATACTTCACATTGCTCACTGCCTCTCCGGTGGATGGAAACTCTCTCCGCAAGGGAAAGGGCTTTCCACCCAGGAAAAGAGCTGGGTGGAGAAGACTTCAGTCACCCCTTCTGGCCATCACGTTATTCCAGCAGGGCTCTCGCTGTACCATAGTGACTGGGCTGAGAAAGTTTACAGCTCACCGCAGATTGGCAGCCCAAGGTGCGTTAGGGTAGAGACCAAACTGGTAGGAGTTCTCATAAATGGGCTTCGCTGCTAGCCATGTGGACCACCCAGGGGTGTTTGTTACACGAGGTTCTGTTTTTTTGATCTGTGTCCTTTTTGGTGGATTTGGAATGAGTGGAGGAGGAAGGAAATTAATTATGGAGGGGAGGAGAGGTTGGGCAACAGACTGATAAGGAAGAGAAGCCCTCTCACCAGTTTTAAATAATTGATCCCAGCACAATTGATGAAGAAGATGGCGTTGTCCATGCACTCAGCATTTACTGAGCATTAATCCAGTACGTGCCATAAACAAGATACTGGGTAAAGAGATGTGAACAAAATAGTCCTCTTTGTCCTCATGGAGCTTACGGCCCAGTGGGGAAGATAGGCATTAAACAGCAGCAAAAACAACAAAAACCCCAAATATATAGTGTTCCAAATTGTGGTCCTTGTTTCGAAGGAAAAGAGCAGAGCCCTTTAAGAGGGCACAGTGGGGAACTTGCCATAGATTGGGCAGGAGCCACCCTGGGAGAAGAGTGTCCCGGGCAGGAGGACCTGAGAAGCGTGGGAGGAGAGAATGAGACCAGGGTGCCTGGGGCCGCGAGTGGGAAGGGTGGTGTGAGGTGAGATCAGAAAGGTGACAGCAGCCAGAACATGCCTCCAGTGAGGATCTTAGATTTTCTCCCAAATGAACGAGAAAGCATTGATTCCACAAATATTTACTTCAGGCCAGTCACTGTTTTAGGCACTGGGTATATAATTGTGCGGAAAAAAAAAAAAAAAAAAAAACAGAACCATCCCTGCCCTCATGGGGCTCTCCGTCAAGTGGAACTCCATGGAAGTATGTCCTTTTCTGCTGCTGGGACAGATCCCGCGATAGCTCGTAAAGCGTATAGCACTTTAATATATATTCCTTGAGGGACTTCCCTGGTGGCGCAGTGGTTAAGAATCTGCCTGCCAATGCAGGGGACATGGGTTCGAGCCCTGGTCCAGGAAGATTCCACATGCCGCAGAGCAACTAAGCCCCCATGTGCCACAACTACCTGAGCCTGTGCTCTAGAGCCCGTGAGCCACAACTGCTGAAGCCTGCATGCCACAACTACTGAAGCCCATGTGCCTAGAGCCCATGCTCCGCAACAAGAGAAGCCACCACAATGAGAAGCCCGCTCACTGCAACAAAGAGTAGCCCCCGCTCGCCACAACTAGAGAAACCACATGCGCAACAGGGAAGACCCAACGCAGCCAAAAATAAGTAAATTAATTTTTAAAAATTTTTTCTTAATTAAAATAAATAAATAAAATATATTCCTTGGGACCCTCGTGGTCCAGTGTTTAGGACTCGGGGCTTTCACTGCTGAGGGCATGGGTTCGATCTCTGGTTCGGGAACTAAGATCCTGCAAGCCACACAGTGCTTCCAAAAAAAAAACAAAAAACTGTGTTTTTATCCCCACCTTATGGTTGAGGAGACTGAGATTCAGAGAGGTTATGTGATTTGCCCAGGGTCACTCAGCCAATAAACAACGGAACCAAGAATCAAACCATGCTCTTCGTTCTTTTAGGTTATTTCTCCCATGTCAGGGCTGAGTGATTGATTCTCTTCTTTCTGACTTTATATACCCCTGGTAGTAAGATTCAAGGACTCCTGGTGATGCTTGGACTTCAGGCATATCAAAACACCTACAGCTTGGGGTCCTGCAGGATGGGGTATGGCAAGAGGACAGAGGTGGTGATATCCCTGCTTCAGTAGCCTAGAGCTGTGCATTTCATCTTTACCACAACGTCTTAGGTTGGAGACATTTGACTGACCCCCATGTCTGGGAAAACCTGTCTAAGTGGTGGTGTAGAGCTGGGGAGTGACTTAGCTCTCTGGCCAAACCTTCTGGGTGCAGTCTGCCTATATATGGCCTGGCCTCAAAGAACAGGTGATGGCAGTAGGAGTTGTTTTCTGTGTTCCTGGTGGGAGGTGTCCAGCTACATTCCTTTGTAGACAAGCACAAACTAGATATTTTTGAAACTGAAGGTCTGAAGCCAGCCAAAGAATTAATCCCAGTTTGAAAAGCACATGGTGAGGGTACAGCCAACCTGGCTGGGGTGTCGCCTTCTCAGCTTTGTTGCTTTTTAATAAGCCTAGAAATATCTCTTAAGAGGGAGGATCTTGGGCCCTGGTGGCGCAGTGGTTGAGAGTCCGCATGCCGATGCAGGGGACACGGGTTCATGCCCGGGTCCGGGAAGATCCCACATGCCGCGGAGCGGCTGGGCCCGTGAGCCATGGCCAC
>NW_021703766.1:45136029-45321753 GCF_005190385.1 Monodon monoceros
GCACAGTGGTTGAGAGTCCGCATGCCGATGCAGGGGACACGGGTTCATGCCCGGGTCCGGGAAGATCCCACATGCCGCGGAGCGGCTGGGCCCGTGAGCCATGGCCACTGAGCCTGCGCGTCCGGAGCCTGTGCTCCGCAACAGGAGAGGCCACAACAGTGAGAGGCCCGTGTACCGCAAAAAAAAAAAAAAAAAAAAGAGGGAGGATCTTTGTGAACATCTCCAGCCACTTTCCTTTTCCTTCTAGCTGACAGTGGAGGCCTCCAGCCATCAAGGGCTCAAGTCTGTCTTGCTGTTGTGCACACTTTGGCTAATGAGGTGCAGAGGTTGCAGCCGCTACCAGAGTTTTGTGATGAAGGGTCAGCTGGATGGGCCCAACTCTTCGTCACTCAATCAAGAGGCTTCATAGCAGAGAGAGAGCAAGACCTGGACGCAGGGGCTCCTGCTGTGCACGGCCCTGCCAAGCAGAGGCCGAAGCTGGGTCCCTTCTACAAAATGGGACCGATAATGTATTTACCTTAGGGTCAGGATTTAGTAAGGAGGATCAGTACCTGGCGGCTCTTTTCATTCTTACTCTGTCTACTGGGGTGGGCGGTTGGGATGGAGTCTTTCTGAGGTCTCATCCTGTGGGATCTGGAGCCCCAGTTGGAGTGATTGGTTGGGTGAGTTTGGGGACCAGGGAGCCTTTCTTCAATTAGGAAACTGCAGCCAGAGAATTAAGATAATAGAGCTGTCTTATGGTGTCTAAGTTGAAGCCAGCTGCTCTTTGAAGATTGACCCTGAGATCCAACAAGTTCAACTGCTAGATATGGAAGCATTAAGCGTTTAAGGGGGCCTGGAAGTAAGGTTCCTAGAAAGAGGCAGCAATCTCTTGCTCATCCCTGATTGTCTCAGACCCAGGGTGGAGGACGGAGCCCCTGTGGTTGAGCGGCAGACTCTGGGCGAGAAAACTAAGCCAGGAGGGGCCGAATGCTTTGTACAGCAGTGTCCTGCAAGTGGGCCAGAGTGGGCCCTGCCGGCCCTCAGAGGAGGCTAGATGACTGTGTCCTGCAGAGCGCCCCATGTGTCCTTCCCTCTGGGAAGCCTTCCACCCCGGCAGGGCCTCTGGGGCCGGATGTGAAAGGTAAACAGGCAGCCCTTCTGCTCTGCTTTTCATCTCAGGAAGCCCTGAGGTCCCACCGGCTCCCCTGAAGCAGCCTCATTGTCCCTGTGCAGCAGCAGAACCAGTGTGGCCCAGGCACTGACGCTGAAGCTTGAGCAACAACCCCCGGCCCCTCCCGTCCATTCTCCACATGGGAGCCAGATAATAGCCTGCTTGAAATCTTGATCCGTATCCCAAATCTGGAAGCCTACTGGGCCCTGCAGGATCTGTTCCTTCCTCTCCAGCTTCACCTCTCTCCCCCTCCCATTGTATCACTGTGCTCCAGGCACACCAGCTGCTTCTCTGCTCCATGCTCTTTCCTACCCGTGGAATCCTCTTTCCCTCGCCAAATCCCCACCCAGCTCCTCCTAATTCTTTAGATCTTCCCCACTGTTGGTGAGGAAGTCATACTCAACCCCTCCAGCCTAGGCTAGGTCTCTGTCTTAGGGGCACACTTTTCACCTCCGCTTCTCCTTTTAACTCTAACCATCCTTTGATCTCTCCACCACCCCCACCCCACCCTACGCTGTGAGGGCCATGAGAGTAGAGACAGAGTCTGTTTTGTCCACTGCTATGTCTCTAGCATGTAGAACAATGTCTGACAAATATAGGTGCTCCAGTAAATATATATTTATGGAATGAATGGATTAATAGCAAGCTGATCAGGCAGGTGGAATGGACCTGCCACCCATCTGTTAACCCACTTATTTGAGTGCCTTCTATGGAACAGCTTGGTGTTAGGGGCAAAGATTGATCACCCTCAGTTTCTCTGAGAAACAAGGCACTGACACTCTGCAGGCCAGTCGAGTCCCAACTAAAAGCTGGCCCTGCGGTAAGCTGTGTGCTCTGGAAGGTTATAAGACGTCCTCCCCCAGGACACTTCCAGACCCAGTGGGTCAGCCAGCTGTTCTGACAGAGTTCTGCATCAGTGCCTGCCAGTTACCAGCCACAAACAGGATGCTTTTCAAGTGCAGAAAGGAGGGGAGACATCACTGTCACCTGAAGAGTGGGGAAAACATTGTTAGGATAAAATTCATCCCTTTTTGTGCAAATACCAAGCTAGGTGTCCATGTGTTGTGTGCCAGGCACTGGTCCAAGCATCAGGGATGCAACACAAGAGAAGGCCCCTGCCCTCAAAAAAATGAAACACGAGGCTAAACACAGGGAGAGACCTTTTTAAATTTTTCTTCTTTTAAACTTATCTCTTTTATACAGAGATTGCTACCTATTGCAAATTAACTTAGTATAATAAGAGACAATAAAGTGTTTTGTTTCTAGAGATAGCTACAAACATAAAAACGTAGCCCTGTGGTTTAACTGGCTGCCCACCTTCCTGAAACCCAGCTTACTATGGTACCGTGCTCTGGGGCAGCCCACTCGTCTCCATGTCCTGAGCTGAGCTTGGAGATGCGCAGTACCAGGGAAGGAAGCGCAGTCTGGGCTATCTTTGGTGGCCATTGTTATTTATGGGGCATTGGCAGAGAAGTCAGTACCGTGGAAAATCTAGAGAAAGATAGAGGCTACACGGTGTGGTTGAGCAGAATTCGATAGCTCCTCGGCGCTCTCTGGGCCATGGGACCCAGAACGACACAGCCGCCCTGTCTCTGCTGTCAGGCTTGGCCTTGGGCTTGGTCTGCCACGTCCCTCCACACCTCCTTCGCTGTCGGTGTGAGCGATGCCGGGGAATCAGCCGCTCTGTGTTCCGAATCAGGCCCCTGGGACCTTCTCTCTGTTCGGGAGACAAAACCTGAGACTGTTTCTCCTTTTAAATGCAACTTTGTTCTGCAGGAGAGGAGAAAAGCTGGAAAGAGATGGCTTGTTCGTTTGACGATAGTGAGGTGTACTCCGATATGCCTTTGAAAAGGGCCCGTTTGCCCAGCAGCCTTTGCCACATAATGAGAGGAGAGGAACGCGGGGAAGTTGGTGGGAATCTGAAGCTGGGGGTGGGCATGGGGTGGGGGAGAAGTTCACCTCGGAGCAGCCCGGTCTGTCTCTCTCCTGTAGGAAAGTAGAGTGGTGCTGGATGGCTCACCAGCTGGGTTCTATACTGGGGAGAAGAAATGTGCTTGGCTATTGGCCTTGGTGCATTTAAAAAATGTGTAAGCCTCTGCTGGTTGATTCCATTTCCTCACTTCCCAATTACTTCTCAGCCCCAGCAGCTCCCCTGAGTCTGCCCTCAGAGGTCTCCAGAGACTGGCTAATTACCATCCCTGAGGGTGTGGGCGCAGCACTGCCTAATCTGGATGTGCTTGGCGCCTCCTAAGTGCCAGGCGCTGTATTAGGTGCTGGGGATGCAGGCAGTGGTCCCTGCTGTCTCTTCTCAACCTCTCTGCCAGTGCATGGTCCTTTCAAAAAAGAAAAAAAAACCCAACACATTTATGAACATATACAAAAGTGGAGGGAATCCTTGTGTACCCATCACCCAGCATCAACAATTACCAAAATTTTGCCAAACTTGTTTCATCAGCTTCTCCCAACACACTCCCCGCTCAGACTGTTTAAAGACAACCCAGACATCACCCATAAATGCTTCCGTGTGTTTCTCTAATGGATATGGGTGTCTGTGTTTTTGATGAAACAGCACACCACTGTACTGGATGCTTTTGAGCATGCCTTAAGAAAAAGAAAAGTTCTCCCCTTTGCCTTCCTTGACATCACCTTCTCTACTTCTCCACCATCTCATCCTCTGTCTCTGAATCCTTTCCCTCTTCCCACCTCTGAAATGGGGACATCTCACAACATCCTTTTCCCAGGAGGATTTTATCCCGCCTTCCCCTGGCCTTAGGTCCCACACCAGTGTGGATGACTCCACGTCCCTAGTCCTGACCCCCTTCTCACACTCTGGTGCAATTGTCTGCTAACATGTCTCTGTCCCCTGTTAGACTTGAGGTCTTTCGTGGAGGAACCCTATCTCATTTCTCTTTGTATCCCCAGCACCAGCACCACGCCTGACCCTAGGAGAGGCTCAGGAAATGTTTGAATGAGTGACTGAATGAATGCATGTGCAAACAAATGACCTTTCTGCCGAATCTTAGACATAAGTTTCTGCACACCAACTGGTTGTTCAGCATGTACTTCACTGTCGGCGTGTCCCAAACCAGACTCATTCTCGAGCCCCTCTCCCTGGGTTCACTGTACCCGGGTCCGACATCCAAGCCAGAAACATTGAAATCATCTTTTGACTCCTCACCCCGTCACGGGCACCACATTTTACTTATTTCTTTCTCTCAATTATCTCTCCTCCTTTCCTTTGCTACTGCCATTGTCCTCATGCAGGACCACATAGTAAGTGCTTAAAAGTGCAGATTCTAAAGTCAGACTGCCTGGGTGTAAACTGCAGTGCCGCCATTTCGCTACCTTGAGCTGCGTGACTGCAGGGAAATGCCTTAACCACTCCGTGAGGATAATGTCTGCCTCCACGGCCTGTGGTGAGACTTCGGTGAGTTAATACTGTGTGTCCTTTGCTCCATGCTGGGCACACTGGAAGTGTTCTGACGTTGGCTCCATCATCATCGCCATCACCCCTTGTTATGCCATGTCCGGGTCTCCTGCGGCGGCCTCCTGCTGGCTTCACTCCAGTCTCCTAGTTCATCTCAGTTGCTCCATGAACATTATCTTTCTGAGACCCATATCTAAGCAGGTCACTGAGGAACCTTCCGATACCCAGAGAACAAGTTCTGAGTTCCTCGGCCTTTCTACCTTCTGAGCCCAGCTGACACCATCTCCTGCCACTTTCCCTTAGGGGTTCCCCAAACATTTCTTGCACATTTATGTTTTTTTGTTCTTGATGTTCCCACCACGTGGAACAACCTTCTTCCCAGGTCACCACCTATCAGAATAGTGCTCCTCTTTCACGGCCTGGATCAGGTGTCACCTGACCTCTGCTGCCCTCGGATCACGCTGCTCTGCAGTGACTGGCTTACCAGTGTCCCTCTCCGGCCAGACCGTGCACTCCTCCAGGCCAGAATGTCAGGTTCTGTACATCTCCCTAGACTCTTGGTCGTGATTCTCTTTACTCATCCTGAATCTCAGTTCCTCCAGGAGATGGGAAGCTACCTGAAGGCCAGTTTCACCTTCATAGACATTTAGTTAAGTAAACAGAGGATTTCTCATTCTCTCCGCCTTTAGCTCTTCCTTTTTTCTTTGTTTTCTCGTCCAAGAGGAGAGGATGCTGTGGAAGTTAGAAACTCATGGCAAGGGTCTGCTCCCACCAGGGGAACGGCTGCCTGCTTTGGCCGCTCTGCTGTGAATTCCTGTTGCCTTTCTCTGGTTCTCTCCAACAGGTTCCATCTGTGGGCAGCAGGCCAGATGCTGGGTGAACTTTGGGATACAGGCCTTCTTATCTTCCCTTTGTTGCCCCACCTTCCAGAAGGGAGCAGGCCCCAGCCATCTCAGACTGAAACGGCAGCACATGTGGTGTCTGCCTTCCTCTAGCCGCCTGCCACCCATGGAGCAGAGAAGATCAAAGGCTTTAGCAGGCGAGGAGACTGACGGGGTTTCGTGTCAGTGGAACCAGAGACTTCTCTTTCCCCTTCCATCGCTTGGCCTGGCGGAGCCCCGTCCTCCCCTCGATCTGGTGGGATGTAGGGGCTACTGTGGAAGGGGCTGCAGCCATTTGGAATAGATTTTGCATGGGGGATCTAAGATTTAAAGCAGTGACATTTTTCAGTGGCGCAGCTGTCTTTCAAGTTGAATCTCGCGTGGAGCTGCCATACTATAAGATCGATTAAACAGCTGCTGAGGTTAATGTGAGTGGGGGCAGCCTCCCTCCCTGCTGGCAGCCCTCACGGCAGAACTCTTTTCCGAACGCTGTGTGAAAATCACTCCTTGGTATCACGTCCGCTTCTCTGCTGAAAGAGGCATTCCACTGTCCCTTTGTGGTTCACCCTGGGGCCTGTGTGTTTCTAAAGAAGATGGCTGGGGCCGCGGTGGGGGGGTCCTGGGTCTGCACGTTGGGTGCAGCTTCGTGCTGTGTGGGATAACGGTCACCTCCTGGTTCTGTGGAGGAGCAGGCTTTGACAAAGGACAGCGCGTCCTAGCGGCTCTGCCTTCAGGGTTCTCTCCATCCTCACTGCTGTAACCCTGACATCCCCACGGCCACCAGGGGGTCTTCCCACCCCGTAAATCTAGTCATGCTACTACTCCCCCCACAAGAGCTTCCTGCCACTCTTAGAATAAGACCCAAACTCCCCACCGTTCCTCCCCAGGGCCTGTAAGGCTCCCTCTGCTCCGGCCACACCCATGAGGCCTTTCCCACCCGGGGTCTCTCCTCCTGGAATGATCTCCCTCCTACTGGCAACTGGTTTGCCCTTTCTATTGATTCAGACTCAAATAGCACCTCCACAGAGAGGTCTTCCTTGGCTGGCTGAACTTGATTCCCTCCCCGGCTGGCCCCCTCCTCCGGTTACTCTTGCTTGCATAACCCTATTTTTACTGCACCACCACTGTCTAATTATCTTCTTCTCTCTTTTTAAAATTATTTATTTATTTATGGCTACGTTGGGTCTTTGTTGCTGCGCGCTGGCTTTCTCTAGTTGCAGCGAGCGGGGGCTACTCTTCGTTTCGGTGCGCAGGCTTCTCTTGTTGCAGAGCACGGGCTTCAGTAGTTGTGGCACACGGGCTCTGTAGTTGTGGTGCACGGGCTCCACGGCATGTGGGATCTTCCCGGACCAGGGCTCGAACCCGTGTCCCCTGCATTGGCAGGCGGATTCTTAACCACTTCACCACTAGGGAAGTCCCATTATCCTCTTATGTATCATCTCCTCCACTAGAATGTAAACTTCATGAGGGCAGGGATGTTTGTTTAATTCCAGTGCTCAGAATATGGCAGCATGTGGTGGCTGCCCAATACATTTTTTTAATTGAAATGAGTGAATGAAGTTTGGGAGAGACTCAGAGCAGTGAGTCTCCCCCTACTGGGAGCTGGGGATGCCGGGGAGGAAGGATCTGATGCCAGCATTCTGAGCAGGCTGGGATGACGCTGGAATCCTGAGTTCCAGTTGGGCTTTGGTTCTCATGCAGTGTCCGAGCACTCGGACCTAACCATCTTGTCCCCTAGCTCTCCGCTTTTGGGCTCCTCCGGGAGAAAGCAGGCGGCTGGGGCTCTCTGAGCACAGGCAGGACTTGCCATTCTGCTCCAGCCTGAAATCGATTTCCTCCAGGCCCTGCCTTGAGCCAGGCCCTGTGAACAGAGGGAGGGGTTGAAGCCAGGTCTCCCCTACCATGTGTTGGGAAGAGAGTGATATAGCCACTTGGCCTGAGAGCCACCAACCTTTCCCCCCCCTTCCCTAAAAGGCACACAATGGCAGTTGGGCTGCGCCTTTGTTTTATGAGTCATCGGTGCTAGCCCGTCATAAATTGTTTTTTCCTATACTATCAGAGCAGCTTTATCGGGCGTCTCCTATGCAATCCGGGAACGGATTTGATACAGGGTCAGTTAACATGTTGTCGAGTCGAAATCTGTCATTGTGCCCATATAAGGCAAACTCCTCGGGTTACTTTTTACCTTGGCAGAATCTCAGGAATGTCAAGGTAACCAGGCCACCTCAGCATAGCTCTGATTCTCGTTGGGTCACCTGACTTGCCCTCCCTCTCCCATGACTCACCCTGCAGCTCTGCACTAAGCCTGCCACCCTGGGTGGTGCTGGTGGCTGGTGAAATTGGGGGAGGGTCTCCGGGACCTGCTTGCTTCTGTGTCTTCCTTCAAATGAGAGAAACTATGTGAGGTGCCTCACAGGGGGCCTGACAGAGTGAGAACCAGAAACAGAAAGTAGCCTTGGCCAGACTTGAGGTTGGTTAGGAGATGATGTGGGCCCCGGCTCTGACACCTACCAGCTGGCTTATCTGTAAAATGTAGAGCACTCAGAACAAATCCTGGTACATAGTAAGTGCTCAATAAATGTGAGTCATTTGTACAATCATGTCAGGTTACACCCCACCCAATCATAAAGACACCTCTGCTGTTTTCCTTTGAGGCTCAACCCCTTAGTAGCTTTAATGGGGCAGATTGAGCTGGTACTCAGAGTCCCTCCCTGGAAAACTGAACCCACAACTTCCCAGTGGCACCTCATTCCCTTTCCTCCCCCACCCGCCCCCCACACCCACACGCATGCAGAACAAGCCACTCCTCTGCTGTTACAGGGCCAGGAGTCAGCTCTGCGAGAGCGCGGCAGAGGCCCCTTTGTCCTCTGACATCACACTGCTTCTGGAGACGGCCGCCCCTTATGACTGCTGTGTGGTTTGGCCAGGCCTTAGTACCAGCCCCAGGAAGGCCTGTAGGTTGGGCGAGCCAGGGTGAGAGTCTAGTGCTGTCCCTCTGCCAGGGCAAACGGTTTCACCATTTTTAATAGAGCAGTTATGAGTCAGAGGTTTCAGTCTCTCTTTACTGGTTCCTCCCAATCCTATAATTACCCTTTGGCTATAGAACCTTATTTGGGTTTTTCTTTTTTTTTTTTTTTTTTTTGGTTATTCTTTTTTTAAATCCTAAGACACTGTTCATATTGTCCATCTCATGTGTCCAAGGGGTCTAAGATGGAGTGGCGATGGTAAAGGGAAAAAAGAGAGACTCCAAATCCAGAGTGATTTCTTAACCCACAGAAATGATGCCTTCTCCCCACCCACTCCAAGCACCATTCTAGTGCCACGCCAGGAAGTAGAGCCAGCACCGGCTTAACGCAAGGCTGATGGCAAGAGTGGATAACTCTGAACACCTCCAGTTGCCTCTTGGCAAACTTTAAACTCCAAGCCTGGAATTTCTGGTCTGAGGCACCTCCCAGATTGACCGATGGATTCATTCACACTCTTATCCAGTATGAGCCTCAGCAAAAAGCAGGCCTGCTGACGAGCTCCCGGCACCTCCTCAGGCCCCCTGCCAGTGCTGGCCCACTCAGAGATGAGGGGAATTGATCATGCAGATAAACGCCCTGTATTCACTCAGTCTCCACACTCTCCCTGCTTCTCAAAGGGATCGTCTTACGCCCAGGCTCTGAGAGTGGGAAGCCAGTGGGACAGAGTATATAGAAAACAGTGCATGTCTGTGAGTGCTGGCCCAGGCTCTGGTTCCCCCTGGTACCTCAAGAGCAAAGATTTCCAGCCCAACCCACTCCACTCTAGCCATGTCGCTCAGCCCTGCTTTTCACTGGAGCAGGAGAAGGCTTCTGACCTGACCGGCAGACCGGTGAATCAGAACGTCCCAAAAACAGGGAAAAGGAAGAGGGTCACCGAGGAGGAGTTTCAGTTGTCAAAGGTGTCAGGGCCAGCACAGCTGCTTGCCCTTCCGCCAACAAGGCCTGGTTTGTGGATCATGTAAATTGCTGCAGAAAACAAGCTGTCTGCTAGAAGGCGGCAGGGGGAATGGGAGTGTTTGCCCTGCCTTCAGGTGCCCCTGGCCTGTGGCACTCTTTGCACCTCTAGATTCTGTTCGGGAGTTCCTAGGGTGGGCCACCGTGGCCCAGGGTGGAAGGGGCACAGCGCCCCCTCTGACTTCTCCTCAAATGTCAAACACCTGTTATCTCGATGAGCCAGTCCATGGGCGGATTTGTCCAGGCTAAGATGTGATTCTAAAGACCCGTCCTCTTAGGCACCTGTTAGGATTCCAAGCCGCACGGTCTCGAGGCCAGAATTGGCTCACTCGGCTATCTTTTTGAAGGATCAAAGTTTAAACCAGACGATCTTTAATCTCCCCTCCCAAGCCGGAAACCCGAGCTCAGCTGTAAACCATTGAAAATAAATGGGGTTTTTGTAGCTCAGACTCCCTCTTCTCCAGGTGAAGGGCCCCCTGTGCTTGATTGTTTCACAGCAAAATGCCAGATGGGGCCAGAGGAGAGGTGGAGGGCAGGGCCCCAACCTCTGCTGCTGCCCTAATTTTAAAACTGCCTTTTGGGAGTGGAAGTTTTCTCTTTTAAAGGTAGCTAATTTCAAGGTAGGCCTCACCCATCTCCTCTTCCTGCTGAAAAGCCCTCCTTTGAAAGCGGAGCACTGCCTCCTGCGTCTACCTTGTGGGCCCCACCTGCCTGTAGTTCAGACCCTTATCTCCCTATGGATTCTGTGTGGGGAGGGCAGGCTCTTCCCCCTCAGGGAGGACCCAGTTCTTTGGAGTGTAATCTGAGTAGCTCTGGGTTGGTTGGTTGGTTTTCCGTGTGTGAGATGGCTCTGGAAAGGTCCATTTGAGAACAGACACAGGCTCAGACTGGGGCACCTCACTACCCTGGGCTGCCTGGCCCCTGCTTCTCTGGGGTTTCTTTTAGCTCCAAGAGTCCAGTCCAGTCTAACAAATGCAGTGACAAGGCTCACCGGTTCTGCCTGGGCTTCAGATCCCTCATTTTTAGAACAAGGGGTTAGATTTGAGTGGTGGTTCGCAACCCTGGCTTCACGTTAGACTCAAACCCTGGTTTCATGTTACAGCATTTGTAAAATATCGTTATTCCGGGACCCACCCCCAGGAAATCTGATTCATTTGGCCTGGGGTGAAGTTCAGGCTTTTTTTTTTTTCTTTTGCGTTACGCGGGCCTCTCACTGTTGTGGCCTCTCCCGTTGCGGAGCAACAGGCTTCGGACACGCAGGCTCAGCAGCCATGGCTCACGGGCCCAGCCGCTCCGCGGTATGTGGGATCTTCCCGGACCGGGTCGCGAACCCGTGTCCCCTGCATCGGCAGGCGGACTCTCAACCACTGCGCCACCAGGGAAGCCCAAGTTCAGGCATTTTTAAGAAGCTTTCTGGTCCCATACATTTATTGACCTTTGTTTTTCAACAAGGGTCCAAGACATATGCATTGGGGCAAGAATAGTCTTCCCAGTAAATGGTGCTGAAACAACTGGATATCCACATGCAAAGAATGGAATTGGACCATACCATATACAAAAAAGTACCTCCAACTGGATCAAAGACCTAAATGTAGGAGCTAAAACCATAAAACCTAGAAGAAAACATAGGCATAAATCTTCATGACCTTGGGTTAGGCAGTGGTTTATTAGGTATGACACCAAAACCATAAGCAACCAAAGAAAAATAGATAAACTATACTCTCCAAAATTAAAAAAAAAACTTTTTGCTTCAAAGGACGCTATTAAGAAAGTGAAAAGACATCCCTCAGAATGGGAGATAATATTTGCAAATTATACACCTGATAAGGATCAATTGTCCAGAATATATAAGAAGTCCTACAATGCAATAATGAAAAGATAAATAAACCAGTTAAAAATGGGCAAAGGACTAGAACAGACATTTCTCCAAAGAAGATATACAATTAGAAAATGGTACATGAAAAGATGCCCAATATCATTTGTCATTAGGGAAATGCAAATCAAAACCACAATGAGGTACCACCTCACAACCACTAGGGTGACTATAATCAAAAAGCCAGATAATAACAAGTGTTAGCAAGGATGTGGAGAAATTGGAATTATCATACATTGCTGGTGGGAATGTAAAGTGGTGCAGCCTGTTTGGAAAGCAGTCTGGCAGTTCCTCAAATGATTAAACATAGACTTACCATATGACCCAGCAATTACACTTCTGGGTATATCCCTAAGAGAACTAGAAATATATATCTACACAAAAATTTGTGCTTAAATGTTTGTAGCAGCATTACTCATAATAGCAGATATATATAATAGCAAAGGTAGAAATAACCCAAATGTCCATCAACTTATGAATGGATAAGCAAAATGTGGTATGTCCATACAATGGAGTCTTCAGTCTAAAAGGAATGTACTACACTGTGGATGAACCTTGAAAACATGCTGAACGAAAGAAGCCAGACAGAAAAGGCCACATATTGTATGATTCCATTCATATGAAGTGTCCAGATTAGGCGAATTCATAGAGACAGAAAGTAGATTAGTGGTTGTCATGGGCTGGTTTGGCGGGGAGGAGGAGGAGAAATGGGGAGTTACTGCTGACAGTTCTGGGGTGATGAAAATTTTCTGGAATCAGATAGTGGTGATAGTTTTTCAATCTCATGCTAAAACTCACTGATGTTTATATTTTAAAGGGGTGAATTCTATGGTATGTGAATTATAATTCAATTAAAAATTTGATTTTCCAAACTATGAACATGATTAAAAAGAGTACATGCACGCCTGTGATCCAGCTACTCTACTTCTATGTTGTATTAGTTATCTACTGCTGCATAACAAATTGCCTTTTCAAAGCTTAATGGCTTAAAGCAGTAAATATTAGAGAGAGAAAATGCAAATGAACCAGAAAAGTGCCTGGGTAATTCTGTTGTAAAGCCAGGATTTGAAGGATCTCTGGAAGCAGGAAGGACCGGATCTTATCATTATATTCCTTTACTCATTTGGTAGTCAAGAGGCCAGGCAAAGGGGAGGGGAGGTTTGGGGGAAGACTGCTTTATGTCAGCCACCAGAAAGCAGCCCGTCAACTTGGCGAATCCTAGGGTGGAGGTGTGGCTTCAACAACTGCAGCGCTGCTACCAACGACGGCACCTTCCGGAACAGGAATAATATAGTAATGACTAGAACCTCTGTTGAGTGCTCACTGTCTGCCAGGCTGTGTGCCGTGCTGCTTCTGTGTTATCCTGTTGAGTGTCCACACCCGTCATGTCTGTTACCCTCATTTTACAGGGGAGGAACTTGAAGCTTAGAGAGGGGAAGTTCATTTTCTGCAGCCACACACAGTGCGTGGCAGAGTGAGGATTCGGACCCACGTTTGTTCAGACTCGAGAGCCCTTGCTCTGGAGCACTGTGCCATGTTGTCCTCTCCTCACCCTTGTAGACCCTGGCAGATTGATGGCTTGACATGTCTGTCAGCTCCTCAAACTGTCTCCTTCTAGCCCACCTACTGCTCCGCCCCTGTCTAGGCCCAGACCCGAACCCCATGAACCAGGGTCTCTGCAAGTCCAGTGGCCTCAGATGCCTGAGCGAAGAGGGCTGCTGAGGGCTCCTCTCTTCCACTGGAATGGCACGCCGAGGGCATTGTCTTCCCTGGCTTGTTTTTCGAACGTCTACAGCTCTAGGATTATTTCTGTGAACTCCTGAAAGCAAAATGGACTTATCCCTAAGTAGGGACCCTCACCAGTATAAAATGGGATTGGAAACCATGAGAAGTCCTAAATGGCTGGCCATGAGAAGCACCAACCCTGTTCCATTCATTCTAGGATTTACTGAGCACCTACTATGTGCAAGGCGCACCGTTCCAGGCAGTGGGTCCTGCAGCAAATAGGACCCTGCTCTCATAGAGTTTATGTTACACATGGGAGGGAGACTGGTTATGGACAGAGAACCTCATTTCTGATAGCAGTAAGTGCAGTGAATAAAACAAAGCAGAGGGAAGTGACAGCATGGTGAAGATAGCAGGGTCAGGGAAGGCACCCTGGGATGATGGCATGAGGGAAACCCTGAGTGATGAGAACTAAGCAGGCTGTAAAGAGCTAGAAGAAAGTCTTAGACCAGCGTTTCTCAGGAGGAAGGGACTACACTCCAGAATCAGCCTGTTGCAGCAATAACATACACGTTTTCTGGTGCCTCGCAGGAGATTGGCTGACCCAGGAATGTTGGCTACTGGGAGGGGTCGTGGGGGAAAGAGCTGGTTTCTGGATGGACACGCAGGACCTTTGGAATGCTCTCTACTCCACTCTGCGGTATTTATACCTCTCCTCCGACTGGGAAGTCAGCTTTTTCATGTAGGCCGAGAAAACTCCGAATAAGGCAACAGCAGGCCAGGACATAAGAAAGAAGCATTCCATATTTCCCTGTAATTGCTTTCAAATTAGGTTCTCTTGTCATGGGGCAGGCACACACAGCACGCCTGCTCTGTCCCTGGCTGGATATGGAGTTGGGTCCTGAACGGGCAGCTAATGTGTCCTTGTGCTGCTGAACCACTGGCCCCGATGACCCATGCTGGCAGGGCTATCTGAGTCCCATGTTGCTGCACCCGTCTAAATTGTGGTCATGTCATCGTGACCGGATCATTTTCTCTTCTCTCAGCCTGGTCCCTGGTTTTTATCTTCAGAATCTGGTAAAGGCAGTGGATCTTCAAAATAGCACTCACATGTATAATCTCAAAACCGTTCCAGAGGCTTCACAGACTTCCTGGATGGATCCATGCAGATGTTGCCAGGGCAATCGCCTGTTTGCCTGGGCCGCTGGTAACCCAGATTCCGGAAGGCTTAGCCATCGGATCCTGAAAGCACCTTTATAGTTGGTGATGAAGCCCAGCGGCCAGGGGAGCAGTCTCTGCTTTCAGGAACTGAGAAGATGCCCCACTGGGGCCAGGCCTTGCCTGAAGCCTGGCAGTAGCTGGCAGATGGGTGATAAGAAGGGTGGGTGCCTACCCTAGGAATAAATAGCTGTCCCTCCCCTGTGTCCAAGCCCCGGACACCCTTCCTGAGGTCCTGTGGAAGCAGGAACCATGGGCAGCGTCAGAGGCCACACCAGGCAAGGTGGGAGTTCAGGAGGCAGGATGGCGCCCTCCCCCTCAAAGCAGCCAACGCCCCAGCGGAGCGGCAAACCCAACACGGTATTGCAGAGATGAGGTTTGAAAACTCCCAGCTCCCTAGGGAACCCTGCCTTGCCTCCGAGTGCCCTGGGGGAGTTTGCAGTTCTTCCAGCCAGCCCTGGTCCTCCGGCAAAGATATGCAGCTGGTCCTTCTGGGTCAGGCTGCTGGCCTGTGATGTTCTGCTAAGGGGGTGGGCGGTATACACAGCGGAAGGCGGGGGGTGCAGCACGAGACAGCGAACAGTTTTTCCTACAGTCTTGTCCAGTGTGGAGTCAATGGAATCCACATGTGAGCATCTGCTGGCGGGTAGAAATAGCGCAGCCCCCAACCCTGGTCCAGGAGCTCTCCTTCGCCAGTGCTAATAATCAGAGCCAGCACGCTTGCCCCAGCCTGAGGTCGCAGGTAAGCCCATTTCTAGGTCCAAACTGACTTTGCAAAAGACTCCCTTCAGTCAGGGTTTAGTGGAATTCCAGCTTCCAACTGACATTTCCCTCCACGCCACCCCCTTCAGTACTAAGAACATGTTTTGTGACACGTAGTCGGTAAGAAGAAAAGGGAAGGAAAGTTTTTTCAGCTGGGTTAGCCGCATCCCACCAGGATCCTTCCTTCTTGCCCTTGGCATCAGTCTGCCCGCTGGAATACCACTGGGTTGCCCCATGTCTTTCGAATGTTTGTTTCTTCCTTGGTGACTGCCCCAGAATCAAGAGGGTTTATCTCTTTGGGTTGGGGGAGGGAGTCATCGATGATAGCTCATTAAAGCCCACTGCTGCCACATTTCTGGCTGTTTAGTTCACCTCCCGAACAATATGCATCATTCATTCACACAGCCACCCCACATCCTGGCAACGGGGAGGGGTCCCTGTGACACAGGAAGGACTTTATGACCAGTGATGCTAGGCCTTCTCCCCCTCCCCCAACGCACAGTGACAAAGCAGAAACAGCTGGGGGGGCGGTGTCCTCTGAGGTTTGCCTTCCCCAGTGCATGGGCTTCGGGCCTCGGCACAGGGAGTGGTGACTGGATCCCAAACAAACCAACAAGCTTGTCCTCTCTTCTTCCACCCCGCCTCCCCCCTACACCCTGTGCTATTTTAACAACCAGAAAAGAATCTTTAACAGGCTGCCAGTGTGCAGAGGCAAGTTTTGAAGGCTATTCTCTGTGGGGTTTTTTTCACGTGTGTTCTCAAAGGCAGACGAGTCCACATCCTTCCCTCCTCCCTAGATAGGTCAAGGGCTGGGTGCAAGCTCCCTTCACAGGATGGCAGGGCCAGGCCTGGAGCAGCACGGCCAGCATTGGCCTCCCACACTGGGCTCAGGCCACCCTTTAAGAGGCAGGCAGGCTTTTAGGGAAACAGCCCTGCCTGCCTCGCTTTGTGAGCTCAGCTCCAGTTTGGGGACTGAGGCTGGGCGGGGCCCTTCTTGACTAGGTTCTGCGGGCTCTGCTTTGCCAGGCCCGTAGGTAGCATTCCCCTCAGAGGAATGAGTGGCCGCCCCATATTTGTGTTAATAGCTGTGTGACCTTGGGCAAGTCACTTAACTTTCCCCTGCCTTAGTTTCCTCATCTGTAAAATGGAGATGATAATATCTCACGTGACCATGGGGTTGGAGGTTTTAAACACTTGCTGTGTGTAAATGGTAAGAACTAGCAATTAGCATTTACTGGCCACCCCACCCCCGCCGCCATCAGAATGTAAATTCTGGGTCTGTTTTGCTTCCTCCCATGTCCAGTGCCTAATCGGGCCTCCAAGTCAG
Organism: Monodon monoceros; assembly: GCF_005190385.1. Classification (NCBI taxonomy): domain Eukaryota; kingdom Metazoa; phylum Chordata; class Mammalia; order Artiodactyla; family Monodontidae; genus Monodon; species Monodon monoceros. The sequence goes on from NW_021703766.1 coordinate 45,152,376, forward strand.
GATTTGTCAGCCTGGTGATTGCATCGAGCGCCTCTTAGGTGAGGTGCTGGGGACACGGCCACCCCTCAGAATCAGTACTGCCCCTGGAAAATGACCTTGACAATAAAACCCAGATGAGCTTGAGATGCTTTTTGCCTTTCCCTTCTCCCACAGAGGGCCAGTAGCTCCGGACCCTCCCAAATGAAATTGAAACCTTGAGTTTGCCTTGCTTGGTTACGACTGTCAGCATTTCCAACACGGCTCCTCTGCCTTCCTCCTCCTGCCAAGTTTCTCGTAGAGGCCCTTTACCCTCTTTTTTTCCCCGGTCATCACACATTGACCCTTGCCCCCTTTGGGTCAATCCCCACACAGCAGCAGCCCCATGAGGGTGGCCCTGCCAGCCTCATGACACAGCCTGCTCTCCCTCACTCCCTTCCTTCCTCTCTCCAGCCGGGCTCTGTTCTCGCTGCCACAGGGCCTTTGCACATGCTGTTCGCATTATCTGGAAAGTCTCCCTTATTTTCATCTTACTCATTCTCCATAGGGAAACTTGCCCATGTCCTTCCGGCCAGTAGATCAGGAGCTGTTCCCTGGCATCCTAAACGCTCTCTTCAGCTCCCTCTCTGGGAGTGGGAGGGAAGAGGACAAATGCAGGTTGATACCTCAGAGTGTGGCTGCTGGAGCCAGAGTACCTGGCTTTAAATCTAGCTCCACAACTTTCCAGGTGCGTGACTACCTGCGGGCAAGTCATGTCACCTGTCAGACCCTCGGTTCCCTCATCTGTAAAATGGGCCAGAAATAGCAACTACCTCACAAAGTAGCTTTGTGGATGAGAGATGTTAACATCTGACGAAGTGCCTAGAACAGTGCCCGACACATAGTTAGCTTGTAGAAGTATCTGCTGTGGTTGTTACTGTTACCACTTTTCCTAAGGGTGTCTCTTCTGTAGTTGAGTAGTTGCTTGGTTAATGAGATCCGTCCTCTCATCAGAGTGGGAGCTCCTCAGAGTGCAGCCTGGGTCTGTTTTTGCTCACTGCTGTGGATTCAGCACCAGGCCTGGCCCTGGCTCGGCATGTAGCAAATCCTCCCTTGTCGTGGGAGTGGATATGTCCCGCCCCACAGGGGCCTGGGCATCGCAGAGCCCGTGGGGCCTGCCACGCTTGGGCAGTCGGGCCCTATAGCTCGTGCTCTGACAAATCTGCATGGTGGAGGGGGTACAGTGGCCCACGAGACGTCCATCTATAGCAGCCACCCTCCACACTACCCACCCCACACATCTCAGTCTAAACTGGGTAGGGAGAGGGAGTGAGTAAGCAGAATGTTATTTTTGTAGCCAAGTAGAAGAAGCTATGAATTTTTCATGTCCCGTGGAACTCCAGCTCCTACTCACCAGTCATGCCGCGTGGAGCAGTGGCTGCGCACGGTGGGCTCGTTCCCGAGGAGGGCCTCGTGACTCCCGCTCCCCGAGCCCCGAGCCCAGGACTCGACGAGCCTCCGGTGTCAGTAGATGCTCCTCGTCTTCCAAGAGGAGAAAACAGGGCCACGCAGGCCATGGAGTGGGGATGAGAGGCCTGTCGGCGGGGTTCCCATCGTGTGTCAGGTTCAGGAGAATATCCACAGGCTTTTCCTCACTGCCGAGGCCAGGCCAGTGGATATTCTCCCCTAAGCACCTGCTCTGTATTCTGCTTGGGCCTCTGCCTGCTTCCAGCCAGGGAGACAGAAGTACAGGGCAGAGTTACCATTTATTTAAAAATAGTCCTTTCCCTGAGATTTGTATAACACTGAGTACTTAATCTGTGCCAGGCACAGTCATAAGTGATTTACTTGCATTGTTTTATTTAATCCTCATTTAAGAGGGGAGATCATTGCCTCCATTTCACCAACAAGGAACCTGAGGCTCATTGCTTGCCCGAGGTTACCCCGCCGGCAGGTGGCCTCAGTGGCCGAGGCAAGATTGGAATCCAGGTCTGTGTGAGCCCCAAGTCAGAGCTCTTGTTTCCTGCCCAGAGAAGCTGAGCAAAGGTGCAGAGATGGGACTCATGTTTGCAGGGTGGACGGTGCCGTGACCTTCTGAGGACAGACTGCCTGAACCCAATGAGGCGAGGTTCGTTCAGAGCCTCCACAGGTTGGAGTGAGGGTCTGCTGTATCTTGTTACCACTCCACCCATGGCCGTGGGGTAAGGGCCTTTGCAGAGAGACGGGCTCTCATCCATCCTTCCTGGGAATGGAGTGGGAAGCAGCCGGGGTGGCTGTGTTTGCATGTGTGCGCATGCTCAGTCCATCTGGCTCTTGATGCCAAGCTCTGTGCCAGATGTTTTAAAGCATTCCCCCCCATTTAGCCCTACAGCAAATACAGGAGGTAGATTCTGATAAGTCCATCCTACAGAGAAGGAAGCTGAGGTGGAAGTAGGCCAAGTCACTTGGTTGGAAACACACAAGTAAGCCGAGGGGCTGGCATTCTAACCCTGAAGGGTTACCCCAGGTGTAACCCAGGCAGGCTGAGGCGGAGAGGGTTGCCTTTCAGACACGTGCCCACCTCTGCCTGCAGCCCAGGCACCTAGATCTCAGCCCAGCAGCAGCGCAGCACCAGGGACGCCTGCCCTCTGGGAACTGCCCTCTTGCATCCTCGGCCACGGGACATAATGGGCCACTTTGCTGCCCCGCAGCATCTTTCAGGCACATGCCTTAGCAGAGGCCCAGCATCCCCTGCCACTTCCTGCCCCAGCCTGGCCTGCTGCTGCCCTCTGCTTTACAGGGTGGCTGAGTTCCCCGCCCGCCCGCTGCCCACCACCGAGGCTGCTGTGCTTTGGGCATTCTATTTATTTATTTTATTTTTTGGCGGTACACGGGCCTCTCACTGTTGTGGCCTCTCCCATTGTGGAGCACAGGCTCCGGACGCACAGGCTCAGCGGCCATGGCTCACGGGCCCAGCCGCTCCGCGGCATGTGGGATCTTCCCGAACCCGTGTCCCCTGCACCAGCAGGCGGACTCTCAACCACTGCGCCACCAGGGAAGCCCTGGGCATTCTAAATGCATGTGTGATGTGAGACTTAATCCCTGGGAGCACGCACACATGCAATAAGACGCCAAATGACTGGAGAATGCTGTCAGAGAGATGCCAAGGGTTGAGCGCGGTGGCGGGGGCAGGCAGGGGACGGAGAAGGCACTCAGTGGAAGAGGCGGGCCAGGTGTCGAGAGAGGAGGAGATCCTGGGAAGCACGGGCTGTGCGGAGAGCTGCCGCTTATGAGCACCTGCCGTGTGCTCTACAGGCATTGCCGCTTCGAACCCTCACACTGACCGTGACCCAGGTGGTGTCTTCATCGCCAGGTTGCAGATGAAGAAGCTGACATTAGGAAGGTTGGGTAACCTGCTCACATGAGTGGTGTAGCCCTGGTCTGTCTGAATTGAGAGCTGCAGAGGGGAAGGAGCGTGGGAAGCGAGGTAGGGAAGGCGGATGCCTTGCTGAGAACCTGCTCCTGGCCAGAGCCCAAAGTAGCTCATGCTTGTGGGGAGGCAGAAGCAGAGAGAATGGTGCTGTGATAGATCTGCACGAGGAGGGGGCATCCGAGTCAGAATCGGGGTGGGGCAAGCAGGTCAGTGGGGGCGTCCAGAGGAGCCGCACTTGGGACTGATTTTGTGGGATGGGTGGGTGCAGGCTGAGGCGAGGCGGAAGCGGGGTAAAGGTGCCCGTCGCTGAGGAGACAGCTTCACGTGGGTGTCCGTCTCCGAGGTGGAAGAACTCTTCTTCGTGTTGGCGGGAGGCGGGCGGGGTGCCCTGCCCGTTCGCAGCCCTCCCCCCGCTTCGGGTTTGGAAGGAAACCTTGTACCTGTGGTGCAGCGTATTAATCAGGCGGCTTCTTTGTCTGGGAGGGGCCTTGTGTTGAGTCTCTGAATGAGCAGGGCTGGTGACAGTTGTCAAAACACATGGTCCTTGGCCAGAGGCTCCTTGGAAGCCCCTCAGCCCCACATGGCCTCTGCTGGTACCCGGGTGCACATGGGCTCTTGCGCGTTCCTGGCTGTCGGCCCACCTCCACGCTGGGCCCTGCAGATTGACGAGGGCAGAGCGGGGGGACTCCCGTGAGAAACAGGCGTGGGGTTTTTCCCAGATCTTGCTGCAGGGGCCTGTCTCCCCAGAAGGCATCTGGGCACATGCACCTTAACTGATGTGACGTGCACCCCTGGCGCTGAAGTCTGATAACACGCCCCAGCCAGCAGGGGGCTGAGTGGTGGTTACTACTCGGGCATTCTGTGCTCTGGTTTGGGGTTTGGGCTTCTTATCGACGGGCCTCTCCACCTGAAAAGGCCCCTTCGCCTTCCAGCACCCGCGTGCCCTGTGATCCTCCGGCAGTTCCTCCTTAGATGTGGTTGCCTAACCCTGGTGGGGGTGGGTGCCTGCCTCCCACTTGCCTTCCAGCCCCCTCTGAGATACACTGGATCTTAAGATGTGGAAGGGTGGGGCGTGGGATGTTCTCCAGGGAATAGAGGGTGTCTGGCCTCTAGGGAAACAGCATATGTAGGGGTGCCACAAGGCTCGGAGGATCTGTGCGCCCGGCCTTTGGGGGAGGTGTTGCCACTGGGCTACTGGTAGTTCGAAGAGAGACTGACTTGAGCAAACCTTGAATTTACAGGAGGCTTGTTTTCCAACTGCTTTCCTGTCCCAAGTCATCTCTGTGCCAGTGATGGGGAAATTGCTGCTCCTACCTGAGGGGAGGGGCAGGTGGAAGGGAGCCAGGGCCGTGGGGACCTGTGGTCTGCTCTGCCCGCTCAGGGGGATGGAGGGCTGGTGTGTCTGTCCAGAAGAACGTGTCCGCGGGAGCTGGACCCCTGCTTCTTGTTTCCATGCTCAGGACCTGGTTCCGTCAGCACCTTTGCCCGATGCGTGCAGTGGGCCCACTCAGGGTGTGGTGGGGCCAGCACTTGCTCTGAGGCTGGCCGACGTGGCTTCCAGTCCACGCTCTGCCACTCGTCACCTGGCTGACCAAGTGGTAGTCTGGTAACTGCCCTGAGCCTCAGTGTCCTCAGATCCACCTGCCTGGGTCGCTGTAAAGACCAGAAGCAGTGTCATTGTTGATAAAAGGTGGGGCCCAGGACCTGGCCCTGAGCAAGGGCCCAGTGGCAGCCGTGCTGTCGCAGGGTCAGGGCTGTGACCCGGCCCTTTTGCTGGAGAGCCCTGACGAACACGCCGACCCTCCAAGCCATGCTCTCCTCTGCTTCCCCAGACCTTCACAGCCTGGTGCAACTCCCACCTGAGGAAGGCCGGCACGCAGATCGAGAACATCGACGAGGACTTCCGAGACGGACTCAAGCTCATGCTCCTCCTGGAGGTCATTTCAGGTGAGGCCCCCTCCTGCGGGTGCCCACGGGATGCTACCCACCCCGCCGTCCCATTGCTGCTCAGGGAAGAGCGAGGCCTTTACCAGCTGCAGCAGCACTGCGCCGGCATGGGCCTGTTCTGGGGAGCAGCGGGGACCCTGAAGCTCCTCCCCCTCTCTTTCTCGGTGTTTGGCCCTCAGGGGAGCGGTTACCTAAGCCGGAGCGGGGCAAGATGAGAGTGCACAAAATCAACAATGTGAACAAGGCACTGGACTTCATCGCCAGCAAAGGAGTCAAGCTGGTCTCCATTGGGGCAGAAGGTGAGCTCAGATGGGGCCCGACCTCTGCCTTGGGAACAGAAGTTGTGTTGGTGACAGAGAGAGCACTTGGGGGTGCCTAAAGCCCAGATACACCAAGCAGCGACCACAGTGACTGCCCTTGATGTGATGCTGGGCCCACAGACCTCCCTCCCTTCCCCCAAAGGATAATCCAGCCCAAGACCAGGAAATCCAGCTCACCCAGTCATGAGGGGCACAGGGGGAGGAATGGCTTTGACTTGGACCCCGGACCCCCTCACTCGCCCTCCTGGTGCCGGGCCTGAGGGACACAGACCAACACGTGACACGGCATCTCTCTGAGCCAGCAGCACCTTCGCCCTTAGGCCCTGTCTGGTGTCTGCAGGCAGGAGGGCTCAGAGTAGGGGAGGGCGCTTGAGGCCCGGTGTCAGGGCTCTGGGGCAGGGAGTGTAAGCCCAAAGGTCAGTGAGCAGACTTTGCTGGCTGCACAGCTTGGGAGAGTGTGGCCACTTGACAGAATACCCGGGATCCTCTGCGCCCCGTGCGGGTACCTGGAACTGTGACCCTTGTCTCCGAGCCCTCCCTAGAGCAGCAGCGTGCCCTCCCTCCAGTGCAGGCTCTTGTCTCACAGACGCCTTTGGAGACCAGGCGAGGCCTGACAGAGCCCAGAAGCTCCCCATCAGCCTGGCCTCCCAGTTCTGGTCATTAATCAGAGCAGGGTTTCCTACACCCCCATATCCATGTTGTCCCAGCTTTTAGAAAAACAAAGAAAACTAATTGCCGCTAATGACAGGGCTCCGAGAATTTGGCCAAGACTCCAGGCCAGAATGCACATCCCGCGTTCCAAGGCTCTGCCCCAACCCGGGACCTCTCCAGGGAGGGCTGCCAAGCCTCGTATGCCACGGTTGAGGTGGTTGGTGTTTGCTTAAAAAAAAAAAAAAATCAAAACCCTGAACTCAATCAGACCCTGAGATTTTCTGTTCTTGCATGGATCTTTCTTCCTGGCTCCCCTCCAGCCTTCTGCTTCTCACAGCTGCATTTATTTTGCTCAGATGCTAGCCTGTAAATACAGAAGGGGTTAGAGGAGAGACCCGTGGCAGTCATCAGTTTTCATCTGGAGAAAAACTCAGTCTAAAAATGTTTTCCGTTCATGCCCAAGCTGCTTCACTCCCAATCCCCGTGGCCGTCGGGCCTCTGGAGGACAGCCGACTGGAGCCGTTCTGAGGGCTTTGGGATACCTGAGCACCCCAGTCCCCACCCGCCCCCAGCTCCCTGTCCCTCCACACCATCTAGGCAGTTGCAGGAACATGGCTTCCTCGTGGGGGTTGTGAGAGGGGTTGGAAGTCGGAGGCACAGCTGCAGGTCCAAGAAGCAGCTGGTGGATGTGTCATGAGAGCGGCCATCTTCCTCCCCTCACAGGGACTCTCTGAGTCCTCCATGACCAGCTTGCTCATGGCAGCGGCTGGGTATGGGCGCTGTGGCCTCCTCTCCAGCTTGTGTCCGTCCCCGGCTTTGGGGTGCCTGGCCCTCGGGAGGAACGCAGCGTAGACTTCCTGAATGAATCACCGCCCTCACCCCACGCTAGGAAGGCTCGGCCTCGTTTCCGGCCGTGGTGGTTCTTAGCCCTGGGAGAGAGCTGGACAGACGTGTCCTTCCCCTGCTTCCAGGCGGCCAGCTACGCATATCTCCTCTCCTGAAACCCTCAAGCCGAGAGCTGCCCTCGGCCGTCAGCCCGTGGCTTCGCTGTGGAGAGCCTCTCCAGTGGCTAAAAGAGCACCCACCCTTTCCTAGCGAGCATGTCCTCGGGGAAGGCTGGGCCCCATCCTCTGGGGGACCATCATGCCTCCTTCCCAGATCAAGCCCACCTAGAGTTTTCTGTTCTTGAGGCCGGTGAGCAAGCTCTCTTGAAGTGTCCCCTCCATTCTCCGCATCCTCTCTCCTGCATCCGGTGTGTGAGAGGCGTGGGGGTGGCAGGCCTGAGAGGACCGCCAAAGGCGCATTGGGCCCATGGGCCCCAGGAAGAGGCCGCTTGCATGCACCTCCCTCACCTGGCTGCAGACACACGGTGCCTGGGCGTTGCAGAAGTGGTTTTTCTCAAGTTGCTGAAGCTGAAGAACTTGTGGTCCAAACCCTTCTCTTTCACTCCCAGAAGTTTGGGAGAGAGGCTGGTTTTCGGTTAGTTAAAAAAGCACGCACTTATCAGCTGGACCTTGTGCTACCCACTCTCCCCTTCCTGCAGCACCGTGTCTTTCTCAAGGGCCGGGTCCAGGTGCTGGGGGTGCAGAGGTGATCATGAAGGCAGACAGTGAACAAGTAGACAAACCAGCACATATCAGTGTGTGAGGGGAAGAGCAGGGTGCTGGGGAGAGAGGCACCGGGACGGTCAGGGAAGCCATTCTGGGGAGGTGACATATAAGCAGAGCCTTACAGGCTGGGAAGGACCGGCCATGTGAGGAAAGGGTCGAGGCGTGCGCTTTGTGGCGGGCCAGAAGGTGTGAGATCCTTAAAACAAGAGAGAGCTGGCTTGTTGAGAGGACAGAGCTGGAGAATGCTGAGGTGGGAGTCACGCAGGACAGGCCTTGTAAGCCAGACTCCAGAACACAAAGCAGGCGACCGACACAAATCCAGTGCACCTGTTCCAGTGACCACCGTGCCTGCTGCGTGGGGTGGATCGTAGTGGGGATGGAGGAGGCAGCACGTGAGGATCTGAGGGAGACGACGGTGGCTCGGACGAAGGTGGCGGCAGTGGGATTGGAAGGAAGTGGGCAGACTCTCAAGAGACATGCCCATAAGGTGTGGTGGGTCCTGGAAACGGAGGCCCAACACCTGGGACGAGGCTCAGCGGGGAGCAGTCCGTTGAGCTGGGTCAAGAGAATGAGCTGCCCAGAGAGGAAGAGGCCTGCGTGGCCGAGAATACACGGGGATGGAAGCCCGAAGGTGCCCGGCAGCAGAAGGCTTTAGGGACAGCACTTCCCGGAGTGCTCAGGGGACATCTTCTCCCAGTGAAGGTGGTGGAGGACAGGCCTAGGCAGCTCTTTCAGATGATTGGAGTTAATCTCTGGACAGGGCCGGGGGCCGCCTGGGGAGTCCCACTCTGGTTTTAACAACCTTCTTGCCCTCTGCCCCCTTTCCCCGTGTGCAGAGATTGTGGACGGCAACGCAAAGATGACCCTGGGAATGATCTGGACCATCATCCTCAGGTTCGCCATCCAGGACATCTCTGTGGAAGGTGAGAGCCAAGGACCTGCTCACGGGCAAAGAACAGCCTTTCCTCCCCACCCTGGTTCCACCCGAGTTGGGGGGACTTAGTTAGGATTTCGGGCTTTTTGTCTTCAAGCTTTGAGGCTCTTTCCTGTGTCCAGACATCACTCACATGCCCTGCCTGGGGGTGGTTAGCAGAGGTGCTGGCCCAGGCTGCAGGTGAAGGGTCCCCCCCGCAGCCGCCCATCTCAGTGGACCCTCACACCACCCTTGTCAAGTGGGCATGATTGGCCCCATTTTACAGTCAAGTAGCAAACTAGTGATAGAGTCAGGCCTGGCCTCGTTCTCCTGGGCGTCAGCACCTATGTTTCCACTCAGCCTCCCACCCTCGGACCTTGGCCTCCATGGACCTGGGGTTGGTCCAGGCCACCACAGGATGAGAAAAGCCACAGGGCCAGTGTGCAGAGGGGGCTCCTGGTGACAGGCCACAGCAGGGAGCGCATCTGTCTGGTCACTTGTAGCACTCCCAGTGTGTTGAGGACAGTCAGAGCTGTCCACGGGGAACGGATGGACCTCCTGGGGCCCTCCCTCCCCGCTTCCTTGAAGCTGCGGCCAGATCTAGAGACCCTGAGTGGGCAGGCCCAGCGCTCATGCCCCTCGTTCAGAAGAGGCCAAGGCCCGCATCAGGGGCTTGTTTGGCAGTGTGTCCTGCCAGCTAAAGGCACAGGCTTTGGGGTCAGAAACATGGCGCCGGTTCAGGCCCTCACACTGGCCTGTCACTGCCACTTCTGGGGTGACCCCAGGCAAGGGACTGCTCCTCGGGGCCTGGCGTGCTGTTAGGATCAGCAGGTGCCCACCCACGTCTGGAAGGGGCACTGCTGCTGCTCCGTCCAAGGGCCTCTCCTCCAGGTCCTGTGCGACCCTTATGCCTGAGCCGAAAGTGCAATCCACCGGGACTGGGTTCTGAGCATTTAGTTTTGGGCCAGTGCTCACCATCCTCATGTGTTTTGCAGAGACCTCTGCCAAGGAAGGGCTCCTTCTGTGGTGCCAGAGAAAGACGGCCCCGTACAAGAACGTCAACGTGCAGAACTTCCACATCAGGTGAGCGCCGGCCAAAGCACCCGGCCCACATCATTCCCACTCTGCTTCCTGGGACCTGAGATGCGGTCCTCCCACCCTCTCTCTTTTCCTGTGGTGTTGTCATGGTCTGTGAGGTGCCAGCTCTCAGCGGCCCCTCCCCCTGCCACTGGCCCCCGTGAGCCCCTGGGAAGGTCCCTGCATCCCCTGGGGGAGGCAGCAGTCACCTCGCCGTCCCAGGCTAAAGGCATTAAGGCCCGGCACTCTGGCAGGCCCTCTAGAATCTTCTTTTTCCCCAAGCAAGGTAACTCAGAAGCAACAACAAAGCTCTTCCTTTGTTTTGACCTGTCAAGAGGGGCCTGCCGTCCTTACGGTCGCTAGTGAATGTAGTGTTGGGGAAAAGGTACTGTGTCCACTAGAGGAACAAGACTCGGCCTGCACGAGCCTGTTCTTCCTCGGTTGAGGGCGGGAAGTGAGTGTGTCCATGAGGTGAGTGTGGTCAGTGCCACACGAGACCTGGGAGCGTGGCGTGGCATGGCCCGGGGGTGAGGATTGCAGGCTTTGGGGGCGGCCCCGAGGTCAGGTCTGGCGTGACTCTGTGACCTCACCTCTCTGAGCCTCTGGTGCTCTCCTCGGGCGGATGGACCAGGGAGAGGGCACACACAGGAATGAAGAACGGGGCTTCATGGGATCCACAGAGGTCCTGCTGTCCTCAGGCTTCCTGGAGCCCTGGCACTGGACGTTGGGGACCATTGTGCTCTGCCATTAAGAGCATTTGGTCCCTCCCTTGAGCTCCTCTGTGTGTTTCCTTCCTTTTCCTGCCACCAGCTGGCTGGTCCTCTGTGCATTTCTTTTTCTTTTTTCGGGCTGCATTGGGTCCTAGTTGCCACACGTGGGATCTTTCCTTGTGGAGCGTGGGCTCAGTAGCTGTGGCCTGCGGGCTCAGTTGCTCTGAGGCATGTGGGATCTTAGTTCCCCGACCAGGGATCAAACCCGCGTCCCCTGCATTGGAAGGCTGATTCTTAACCACTGTGCCACCAGGGAAGTTCCTGTGCATTTCTTACTCGTTTATTTATTCAATCACTAAATGTCTATGGAATGCCTACTCCATGCCAAGAGTGGGAATACAGCAGCACCAAAATAAAGTCCCCACGCTTGGAAGGTAACACCGCAGCAGGGGGACCAGTAGTTCACAAAGGCGTGAAGAAACCAACAGCGTAATTTCAGGTAGTGAGAGGAGTCATAGAAAGACGACAAAGTAGGATAAGGTGATAGAAAGTAACCGGAAGAGTACCACAGTCGGGGGCGGGGGGGGGTGTCTTTCTGAGGAGGTGTCATTAACCTTGACCCATGAAAAAGCCAGTGTGACTAGTATGGACTGTGACCGGCTGTCACTTTCCTCTGAACAGAGCCCCTCGTGTCAAGCCACATCCCGGCATTTAGCCAGCCCACGGGTCAGGTCAGCTAAGGTACAGAGGGCCTGCAGTGGCCTGCCCGGCTCAGTGGGGCCTTGCAGGGACAGCGCTCAGCAGGTCACAGCTACCCTGGTAACGAGCACTCAAAGCACGGGTCAGGCCAAAGCCTCACATATTTACTCATTTCATCCTCACAACAGCCCAATGAAGTGTAGGTACTGTATTATCCCCATTTTACGGATGTGGCAGCTGAGGTAGCAGGAGATTATGGGACTTGCCCAAGGTCACACTGACAGCGAGTGGAAGGGCTGGGATTTCCCCCAGATGGTCTGGCTCCAGCAGCCAGGTTCACGGCCAGCCAGCCACACCGTCTGCCTACAGTGCCAGGCACATACTCTAAACCACCTCACTGAGTGGGAGTTAATCATTCCTGTGGGTGCCCACAGCCTGCAGCCCTCCCATGACGGTGGGGGGGCTCCACTCATAACCTTGGCCTTTCCATCCCCAGCTGGAAGGACGGTCTTGCTTTCAATGCCCTGATCCACCGGCACAGACCAGAGCTGATTGAGTATGACAAGCTGAGAAAGGTACGTGTCTCCTGCTCCCCTCAGTGGCCCACAGACACCCTGAGTCTGACCCTGGCTCCGGGCCACCGCCCCCAAGCCCATCTGTTGCTGGCATCCAAAGCTGGACTCTGTGCTCAGATGGGCAGACTGGGAGGGCCTTGTGCCAGCTGTCAGCAGACCCCAGGCTCGGTGGCTGATCTCGCCTCCTTTGCTCCCCTCGGGGACTGCCCTTCTCCCTCCTTGGTCATCGCAGCTACCTGGGGTTATTGTAGGGCCTGGCCGGCCATGCTTAATAGCCGCCCTTCCTTAACCCTCTAGATTCTGGAAGCATTTGGGGAGGGGTAAAGAATTCTAAACCATCACCGCCGGCAGCCCTGTCCCGTGCGGGGTCCTGTTGTATTTTGCCTGTACAGAGCATGTAAGACCCAGGCTCTGCCCTCTAGGAGCTGCCAGCCTCGCGGGGAAGACAGGACAGTTGCGTCCAGAGCAAACTAGCCGTACAGGGCCCTGTGCATGTGCTCAGGCTGCGTGGGAGTGGAGAGGGGGTGGGGCCGGACAAATGCTCCAGAGGAAGGAAGGCACACCTGAGCTGGCCCGGTGGGGCAGGGCCTCTGGGGAGGAGGCAGCTGAGGGCCAGAGAGCGGGCATCCCAGGTTGGGGAGGCACAGGCCTGCACTTAGCCCGTTCAGTCCACAGTGAGTAATCGTATTGGGCTCTAGGTGGAAAGCCTAGGTGAAGGCATGTGAGGGAGGGTCAGGGTGAAGTGCCTTTCATCCTGTAAGCAGCGGGGCAGTTAGAGTAGGGAGGTTAGAACGTGGATGCACTCCATTCCCTCCCTACCCCACCCCCCACACCCAGTGCTCTCTCAGGTCTGGACCACAGTGTGGGTTTCAGGGCAGGGGTCTTAATCTGGGGTCTGGGGATGGATGGAAATTCTAAGAAAAGAGCGCACCTGCATTGTCTCTGGAGAAACGGTCCACAGTTTGCCCCACAAAGATTTCCAGAGGCATTCCTTTGGGTAGGAATTGACTTTACCCGGGTATCGCCCCTCCCCCCACTGATCCCTGCAGCAGCACAGGTGGCTGAGAACTGCCTGAAGGACCCTTTCCAGTCCTAGCCCTTCCCAAGATCCCTCCCTTCCGGGCCAGCCCTTGTTCCTTCTGCTTGTGCATCCTGCCCCTGACCAAGTTTCTCCTCCTTCCCTCACCTCCCTCCCCCAGGACGACCCTGTCACCAACCTGAACAATGCCTTTGAAGTGGCTGAGAAATACCTAGACATCCCCAAGATGTTGGATGCAGAGGGTAAGTACATCCCTTTTGTTCAGTCAGCACCCTGTTTTGTGGGCATGTCTTGCGGTAGCCTCAGGGAGCTGGCGGAGCCAGCCAGAACGCCTGAATGAATCAGCGTGAACTGGGGACAGTGGTGTCACCCAGGGAGCCAGAGCAGGAGCAGCCTGAGCAGCCAGGGATGCAGGTGGTGGGGAAGAGGTCCTTGAAGAGGATCAGCTCTCAGGGGCTGCCTCTTGGGCTGGGCCCAGGTGCCCTGCCTTCCTGACTGATCCCACCCCTCCCTCCGGAGGGGCGAGGGAGGTCGCCAGGAGGGTTGACTCCTGCAAATAACCAAGGCCTCTGCCTTCCCTGCCTGCCACAGCCTCGGAGTCTGGAGCCCACCAAAGTGGAGTGTTTTTTCCTTTTCCGGCTTTGCTCCTTTTCCCAGCCATGTACCACCCCCAGCCAGGACCCATGCCTCTGGCCTCTGGTGGCCTTTGGGGTTGACCGTCTAGCAGCCCCTTGAGGCCACTCTCAGAGAGAGGAAGTGGCCTCGTTTTAATCCATTTCCCACAGGCTTGGCCTTTCCAGTGACCATGGGAATGGAGGGGCCAAGGGTGTGGCCAAGCCAAGCCCACTGGAGTCGCCAAGGGCCGTGGAATCAGCTCTGAGGGTCCTTCTCCCAGGATGGCTGTGGCCTTGGGAGCCTATGGATCCAGTGGGTGACCGCCCCCGCCCCACCCGCCCCTGCTTGGGCAGTTTAACCCTTGTTGTTCACTTGCAGACATCGTGAACACGGCCCGGCCCGACGAGAAGGCCATAATGACCTATGTGTCCAGCTTCTACCATGCCTTTTCAGGAGCGCAGAAGGTACCGGGCAGGGCCAGGCAGGCCCACCTCGCTGCCACTGCCCAATGCCGCTGCTGCCTCTCGCCTCCCATACTCACCTCATTTCTCTTGCAGACGGCAGCGGTCTCTCTCCGACTGGAAGCCACCCCCTGACTCCTTGGCACCTCCGCCCATTTAGTCTTTGCCCACACTGTCTATCGAGGACCTGACCTGTGCCAGGCTCTGTTCCAGGCACTTAGGATACAGTCAGTGACTGAGTCAGGCATGGTCCCTGCCCTCATGGAGCTTACATTCTAGTGGGCAAGGCAGACAACAGGCATGTCCACAGATAGAGTAATTTCATGTGATAAGTGCAGTCGAGAGCATGGGACAGGATGGTGGGATGGGGAAGCGTGGGGGCTGCTTCGCTGGGGCTGTCAGGGGAGGCAAGATGAGCAGGAGCTGCCTGGTGAAGATCTGTAGGAAAAGTGTTCCAGGTAGAGGGGGGAGCAAGTGCAAAGGCCCTGAGGTGTAAATAAGCATGGCTTTTTCAAGGAATGGCTGGAGAAGAGTAGGAGAGGGGAGGAAAATGAGGTCGGAAAACGTGACGGGCCCAGGCCATGTAGGACCGTTGTAGCCTGGGGTCCGGAGTTTGGGTTTTATTCTGGGGACTCAGGAGACCGCTAGGGGTTTATGCTAAGGTGGTAGGTGGTCACACCGGACATGATCTTACTTACGTTTCCAGGAAGATCAAATAACACCTGATCCTTCCAGCCCTAAACAAGGCTTCCTTGCTAGTGTTTCACAAACTCAGGCCTGGTTCGAAAAGGAATCCATCTTATTCGGACCCTCCCCCTTCCCCTCTACAAAACCTCGGCAAGACATGCCCACCCAGGCCGGAGCCAGGGTCTGGCTTCCAGTCCAGAGCAAGCACTATTCCTCCCGCATGAACCTCGGGCCTCGGCCGGCCTTCCTGCATCTTTCACTCTCTCCTGCCTCTCTCTCTCTCTTTCTCTCTCTCTGCACAGATATTGTAGGCACTCTGAGGCCAGATGAGAAAGCCATCATGACTTACGTGTCCTGCTTCTACCACGCTTTCTCAGGGGCTCAAAAGGTGAGCTGGGGCGGGAGCACCCTCACTGCTGTGGCTGGAGACTCGCCCTTGCCACCCCTCCACCCCCACATCCCCCTGCCCGGGCTGCGGCCTGAGGACCGACCCAGTCTGGCAGGTTCCTGTGACTGCGGGCCTCCATTGCCACCACTGAGCCGGTGCTGGCCCAGTGTCGAGACACCACAGGTAGTCTCTCTGTGAATACAGCCCACTCTGTGAGATGGGTGGTGGCAGCCTGGTTTCTCAGACAAGGCAGTTGAATCCCAGTGTCACCTTAGATGGCAGAGCGCAGCTTGGGCCTGTGCTGCTGTGCTCGGCCGCCCCGCCCTTTCCGTGATCCGTGCCGGCCACCTGCCTGCTGCGCTGGCTGTGCCTCTGCCCGGAGCATTGGCTTTGCTGCCCCTCTCTGCAGCTCTGTCCCCTCCCAAAGGCCCCAGGAAAGGCTCTGGGCCTGCTCCTGCTGACCCAGATCGTCAGGCCGCTGTCCCCAGCAGCCCCGCGGACACAGGTAGGGCCATCAGAAGTGTCTGCTCCCAGGAGCGGCCCTCCCCGAGCCTGGCTGACCTCACGTGTCCCCCGCTGCGCCTGTCAGGAGCCCTCTGCTTCCACAGGACGGTGCCCAGCTGCCCCCACGTGGAGGCCTGGCCGGCTCTGTCCCCTCCACTTGCCTCCTGGGTGTCTGGTCTTGGCCAGCAGTGTATTCCCAGCAGCTTGATTTTGTGTCACAGTTGGCAGTTGGGCAGGGAGGAGAACAAGAAGAAATGAGCTCTCATTTATTGAGCACTTACTGCATGCAAGGGACTGCTCCGAGGACTCCATGTGCACAGGCTCTAAGAGTCCCCTGCACACCCACCCCCGGGAGGGGTGGGTGCCGTTATCCCCATTTACAAGAGGAGGACACTGAAGTCACGGGGCGGGGACTTTGCTGCCTCCTTCAGAGCCTCAAGGCCAGTGGGGGCCTTCCTACGGGCCATCTGCTTGGGCCGCCTCTCAGCAGTGTGACCTCGGATAAGTCCCTTCACCTCCGTTCTCCCACGTGGAAAGCATGGAGCAGGCTAGTGCCTGTCTCAGGGCTGTCCTGAGGATGAAGTGAGCTCATGCGGGTGAAGAGCTCAGGACGGTGCCTGGCCCCTTAAGCGCCCCGCCCGCGGCCCGGCAGTCAGAGTGGCCCGCCTCTGCCCACCATGCCACTTCCCGTGCCACCTCCCCAGCAGGTGGTCGGAGCTCGTGTTCGGAGTGTTCTGTGGGGGGGCACAGGCAGGGAGAGTGGAGGGGACCCCTCACCCTAGCAGGAAGGCTGGGTGGGGGTGGGCGGTGATAGATTCCTCGCCACAAACCCCAACTAACAGCACGTTTGTGTTGGCCTCACCCCTCCACGGGCCCCAAGCCAGCCTCGCTGCCCACCACACTGCCCTCGAGGGAGTGTCTTCCCTCTGCCCAAACTGCCCCCTCATGCTTAGAGCTGAGCTCTGGTGTGGGGGACCGGAGGCCTTGAGGCATCTGTGGGAGGGGACACTGGCAGGAAAGCCCAGGTCAGAGCATTTGGGAGTCTTTGAGGCAGCTGGGCCCCTCTCGTGAGGGAGGAAATAAAGGCCGGCCTATTGGGAGCTGCCCGTCACCAAGGGACGTGCAGGATCCAGGCCTCTCCAGCTACAAGCCCAGCTTGCCCCGGCCCGTGTTTACTTCCCAGGACATCCTTGTAATGCTTTTATTATTGTGGCTGTCTTTTCCCCAGAGGTTCAATCCAGTCTCTTAAAAGAGTGCTCTCTGGGTTTTGTTTTGTTTCGTGAATGCAAGGGCAACCCTAGCCCTAGCACCAAGTTTGCCCGTTCTCACCTGATAGTTTATTTCTAGTCACTAAAGCATTTGCTCCTTGTTCCTTTGCTCACTCATTCATTCATCAACTCTTGAGTACCTCAAACACGCCAAGCCCTGAGCTGGGTGCCAGGAATTCAGTGGTGAACCAAAATACTTGTGACCAGCAGCCCGCACCTTTGCGGGCCTGCACAGCGCGGTGGAGCTGAGCTTGGGGTGTCGGTTGTCTCTCCAGATTTGGGGTCAGGGACTCACCTCCGCGACTCCGCCACAAGCTGCGATCTTGGCTCTGCTTCCTGCGCTCACTAGGGGCTGGGTGTTCATTGGCCGAGGCCCTCGTGAGCCTCACCTCTGAGGAGCACTGCCTGTGGCCGTTGGCCTGTGTCCTGCAGCATGAAGCAGTGTGTGTGTGTGTGTGTGTGTGTGTGTGTGTGTGTGTGTGTGTGTGCGCGCATGTGCGCGCGTGTGTGTGCGCGTACACCACTCTCAGATGGTCCCCCACTCACCTCCCCACCTGTCCCAGAAGCAGCGTGTGGAAGTGGGAGGCTGGGCGTCAGTGCCTGCAGCTAGCCAGGTCTGGAGCCATCCCCAAGCCTCTCTGTTTTCCTTCCCCACCACTCTGTAGACCCTCCTCACTATTTCTGTTCCTGTTCTGTTGCCGTTTCAACTCTTCTTCTTGGACCCTTTCTGTGCTTCCTGAAAGGTACCTAGTCTCTGTGTGGCATCCCTCACCCTCCTTCTCCTGTCCTTGCATTTTCCCCCCAGCAGGACAAAGCAGGACATTGTCCTGTAGTTCTGGGCAGAGACTAGTCACTGTCTGCACCGCTCCCTACTCTCCGAAGCCCTGGCTCCCCTCCGCCCTGTGGATCGTGACTTCCGCCCTCTGAGCCTTCAGCAGCCTCCTCGAGGGGAGGATTAGGAAGGGGCCGGGCATGCTCTGCCTGTGCACTGACCACCAGACTTCTCTGGGGGGCGCCAGCCCCCCCCCCCCCCCCGCCCGCCGCCACAGCTCTCTGGCGCTCGGCCTTCCCCGCGGTCTCCCTTACCAGCCAAGGGGAGGGTCCTTAGCCTAGCGGAGGACCCTACCCAGCCTCACCCAACCCTCCTCTTGGAGGGCCTGTGAGTCCGTTTCCCCCACAGTGGGTGAGCGTACGGCTCCGTAGTCCCCTTCAGCACCTCCACGGTCCAAGCCGAGAGAGCCCACAGGCCCAGCTCCCCTGGCGGGGGCCTCAGCAGTAAGCTTTGGGGGCCCCAGAAAGGCCTGTCGGGACACAGCCACTCGGCCCCATCTTGCTGAAGCTGTGCTTCCTCTCCTTCCCTCTTTGGGGACTTCTGTGTGGGCCATGGATGAGCCAGCTTTCAGGGGACGTGCCTGTCAGGAGGGAGGGTCAGCAGCCCCCAGGCAGCCCTGACTGTGTGCTTTCCCCTCCCCTGCCCCAGGCTGAGACTGCCGCCAACCGGATTTGCAAGGTGCTGGCTGTCAACCAGGAGAATGAACACCTGATGGAAGATTATGAGAGGCTGGCCAGCGACGTGAGTGTGTCACTCCCCCCTGCCCTGGTGGCCCCGCCAGCGCTGAAAGATTAGGTCACTTCTTGTTACTCTCTGCCAAAGGTCATGGGACATCTGCAGAGGGGAGAGCAGGGATGGCAACGAGACTTTCTAGAAAAGGTCGTAAGGTTATATAGGCTGTGGAGTTTGACCAAGCCAGTATGTGACCTTTCGGGTTGATTTTACAAGACTAAGGGGTCAGACTGCTGTGTCACTATGCTGGCTGGCTTCTGGGGTCTCGAGCTTGGGTTTCTACAGAAGATAACTCAAGGACAGAGTTTTCTGAACACCCGGCTGCATTAGAATCAGCTGGGGAGCTTTTTAAAAATTCTTGTTCCCATGCCCCACCCGTGGAGAGACTGATTCCGTAGGATGGAGAGAGACCCGAGAGCTGATATGGTGACAGGACAGCAGTTTGTCATGGCAGGCCCCCGTGCAAGCACTTCACGAACAGGATCTACCATCTCCACAACAGTCCTGTTAGGAGGGAACTCCTATTACCCCCTTTTCCAAGTGAGGAAACAGGCCCAGAGAGGGTCAGGCACAAACCCACCACCATGCGGCTTGGTGGGACGGAGGTTCAAACCCAGGCAGCCCTGCTCCAGAACCTGAACCCGGACCGTCAGTTGGGAATGTGGGTGTTTAGTACATCTCTCCTAGATTCTCCCCTTTATTTTTAAAATTTCCACATTAAAAAAAATAAAAACATCTACGCTCCCCAAGAGGAGTAGTTTGACTGCTCTTCTAGACCAGTGGTTCCCAGACTTCGAGATTTCACAGACCAGGAAAATTTGGGAAAGTATTTGCCAGCCATCCTAGAGTGGTGAACTTTTTATTTTGCCAAGTTAAGGATATTTTTAAAAGAAAAAGCTACCGTTTGTTACCACCATCGTGTCTAACACCTAGGAAAGGTTAAAAGGTTATATCTTAGCATCCCAGCCCTTCCCAAGAGAGGGCAGTTAGCATCACGCACCAAGATGTCAACACACACGGAGACCTTTGTCCTTGGTTTTCTCATCCTGCCAGAGGTTGGCATTTGGGAACCACTTCCCCAGGCCTATCTATGCTGGACAATACTCGATTTTCCTCTCCTAGGATTGTTCTAGAATGTCCAGTTTGTTTGCTTGTTTGTACCCTGGTCTCAGTCCATCAAAGACATGAGTGGCTCATACAGGTCACTTTCTTTTTCAGTTGTGCTTCATAATTTTCTGTGTCCCAGGGCCCACGCATGGCACTGACCACCCGAGAGTGAGCTAGGCGTGCAGTCAGCCCTGCCCTTGAGGCGGCACAGTCAGTGACCAGGACACAGTGAGGCTCTCAGTGTGAAGCTCGGCGCAGATGGTGACAGCGGGCTCTCATGGGGCTGCAACGGGGGCGGCCATCCAGGAGGGGCGTCTGAATTGAGGCTGCCCCGCTTAGATGAGGGAAGGAAGGCCAAGAGCAAAGGCAGGAGCAGGAAGTAGCCAGAGAACAGCCCCGTGGTTCAGAGGGGGCACGTGTTCCCAGAATTCCTGGTCATGGGATTCCCATCGGGAATCATGGAAAAGTCGAGCTGGGGAGCAGGGGTGATTCCCCAAGATGGGACCCTTGGAGATCCAGGTCCCCTGTGCCCATGAGCGGGGGGCGGCCCTATCTGTGCTCAGAGGGTCCCCTGCAAAGGCCACCGCAGCTTCTTGTGGGCCCACAGCTCCTGGAGTGGATCCGGCGCACCATCCCCTGGCTGGAGGACCGCGTGCCCCAGAAGACCATCCAGGAGATGCAGCAGAAGCTGGAGGACTTCCGCGACTACCGGCGCGTCCATAAGCCACCCAAGGTGCAGGAGAAGTGCCAGCTGGAGATCAACTTCAACACGCTGCAGACCAAGCTGCGCCTCAGCAACCGGCCCGCCTTCATGCCCTCCGAGGGCAGGATGGTCTCGGTGAGAGCCGGGGGGCTGAGGGCGGGCCAGGGCCCAGGAGGTGTGTGGCGCTGCAGGTTCCCTGTGAGGGAGCAGCTGAGGGGCAGCTGCTCACCACTCACAGGCTTATTTCCCCAGCATGGTCTTTCTTAACTAAAATGCACAGCTTTCGGAGTGCAGAGTGCGGTGGGGCATGCACTTGACACTTCACTGTGTTCCTTCTCCCCCCATCACTCCCCAGACTTTTACACCCATCCCCAAACCACACCATAGTTTGTGTGGAATTGTTTGAATTTGGACCCTCATTTGGCTGTGACTCCAGGACCTCCAGTGCTTGAGGCCCCTTCTCAGGGGAGGGACAATATTCACTGGACAGTCACCTTCTGACTCCCAGTGCCCCGTATGGCATTCGTTCATTTTCACTCATTCATTTACTCCAAAAGTATTGACTGCACCTGCTGTGTGCTGGGCCCTGTCCAGGCACGCAGATACAGCAAAGCCGGGGAGAGATGTGACCCCGGCCCATTTCTGCTGCCTTCCCGTCATCATCAGGGAGGTGACCTTCAGGGAGGCGACCTTCAGGGAGGCATTGCCCTGCTGCGTGCCCCAGCTCCCCGTGGTAGCCCTGCCCTCTCCTGCCCCCACAGGACATCAACAACGGCTGGCAGCACCTGGAGCAGGCCGAGAAGGGCTACGAGGAGTGGCTGCTGAACGAGATCCGCAGGTTGGAGCGGCTCGACCACCTGGCAGAGAAGTTCCGGCAGAAGGCCTCCATCCACGAGGCCTGGACCGACGGTATGACCCTCCCAGCTCCCTCCCTCCTTTCTTGTCTCTCAGAGACACACACGTGTACGCACACACACACACACACACACACACACACACACACACACAGCATAGTGTCTGTTTGTCAGGCCCCCTTTTCTGCTGCCTGAGAACATGCATGTCACAAATGCCGCTTTGGATTCATCCAGCTCCAGGCAGCAAGGAACAGTTTGGGGCCAGGTCCGCCCAATCTGCCCTGGCCTCAGAGATTACTTACAGGTGGACTTCTTCCTGGGTCACTGGACCCTGTGCCAGCTGCACAGGGAGGTGGCCCCTGTCCCTGCCCCTCGGCCACGTCTCCCCTGAGTATGGCGGCCCTCCGGGCCAGGGTGGGCGTGGGGGTATGCTCTCCCCTCCCTGGCAGCCTGGGTTCACACCCTGCCTTCCGTGCCCAGCACCCTTTGAGACAGTGGACTTCACACTGAAGAGCCAGTGCTGGATGGTCTGTGGTCCTGAGCACGGTCCTTAGAACGGGCCAGGGAGCCGCCTCCCGGCCCTGCTGCCCGACTTGCACCTGCTGCTCACTGACCACCAGCCGCGCACCCTTCGGTGTGGCCCGCCGTGGGAGCTCTTTCTCACCTCTGCCCTGTCCCGGTGCCTCCCCCGAGGGCCCTCTCCCACAAGGGCAGCGGTGATTCCGGTTTCTCGGCAGCTTCGCAGCTGCCTGTTCCCTTGGCTCGGGATGTGGAATTCCATCATGTCCCTGGCCCTCGGTCGGGACCCACAGCACGGCTGAGATCCTGGATCCCAGGGGCCCAAAAGCTTTCGGGAAACGGCCAGCGCCTGGGAAAGCTGAGCGCCTTCCACTGGGCTCCCACCCTCCCACTTCTGTCTGCCTCCTGCCCTCCCTGCCCTGGCCCTCCTGCCACCACTCTGCCCAGCTGGTCTCACACTTCCTTGCATTGGTCAGTGTGGTTTTTCATCCCTCCCACCCTCCCAGGTCCCCATGAGATCCTCACTGAGCCCCTGGGGGCTCCTCTGGCCCCACCCACCCAGCTATTTGGCAGGCAGCCCCAACCCTGGTCAGTCGCTGAGACCCACCCAGAGGCACCCATACGGAGCCTGCCCCGCTCCACCCTTGCCGGCATGCGGACACGCAACTCTGCAGGATCCGCAGACCTGGACCTGTGTCACCTGTGTCCCCAGCCGCAGCCCGGCTAATGCCCTCCTCACATTAGCTCAGGCCAGCTGCTCTCCAACGGCAGCTTCCAGATGCAGAGCAATACCCTGATCCCTCCTCTGCCAGGGAAGGAATGCAGAGGAGGGGAAGCCAGAAGGCGAGCCGAGGACAAGGTAGCCTGGGCCAGGGATGCAGGCACCTCCCTCTGCCTCACAGAAATGGCGCCTGTGGGCTCTGCCCCCACAAACCTGAGGGAGGGGGTGTTGGCATTTAGTTTATTCGTTTGTTCTTCATTCATTCATTCATTCATTCATTCAACAAACACCTCTTGAGCCTCTTCGCTATGCTCAGCAGTTTCCAGGTAGGTGAGGTCCCTGCCCAGGAAACTGCACATTTTGACATCTTTCTTGTCAAAGGGCCCTTGGACATGTAAGTGGATTTTACAACACCCGTGTCCCACGCTTGGACTGAGCTGTCTCCTGTCATTATCCACGTGTTGTAGCTCCATCATCCTTTCTTAGGCTCCGAGTGTCCTCCCTGTGGATTTCCCTTCTGGGGGCCTCTTATCAGCCCTCCAGCCTCTCTTCTGGGGCTCCAAGAGGCCCTGAGAAGATGGTCTCCTGAGGCCGAGGGGTGTGGGTGTGACTCCTTCCCTGGGAACCACTTTGGCCGGCCTTCACCTGAAGACATTTAGGAGAAGTGGCCCAGTCTTTAGCCAGGGCCCAACTCCACACGCCCCTGCCCCACCCCTACCTCCCCACAGGCACTTTGGCATCTGGCCCTGCCCCTTGCATTAGCCCGGAGTCCCCAGGCAGGCCTGTCCACTCTCATTCCCAAGGCCTGAAGCCTCTGTCCTCTGAACCACCCAATTATGCAGAACAGGAGGACAGACCAGCCTCCCGACCCCTCTACACCCCTGGAAGCCGGCTGTAGCAGCCTCCTCACCTGTGGGGGGCTGGGGGCAGAGGGTGGGTTGAGCCACCATCACTCTGTGTCCCCTCACCATCCCTACAGCCTGCAGGAGTGAGCACCCATGTGGATGCTTCTCACGGGGTCTTAGATTGTCTGGGGGAAAAGCAAAACTGAGCCCCCATCCCCCCCTCAGCCTGGCTGCCCCTTGGCCGGGATCCCAGGCAGCCGTGGCCGTGGCCCCCTCCTCCCGATTCTTCCCAGCACACCCCTGGCAGCTCCCTTGCTGAAACTCTGCTGAGGCAGAAAAGTGGTAACCTACTATTTCTGGTTCCCACCCTTGGGAGAAAGCAATTTGGAGAAGGGAATTGCAAGCTTGCCTTTGTGGTTGAGCCTGCTGCCCCGGGGCTGGAGTGGCAGGGCCAGTACACTCAGTCTCCCAGGCTGCCACCTCCTGTCCGCCAGTGCCGGGCCCTGTCCACGGGGTGGCTGAGATGCAGATGGGACTGGCTGGTGCCCGGCCTTCTCAACATCCCCTCATTGAGGTTTTAACCTTGGGCTGGCACTGGCCGCATTTACAGAGGAAGAACAGGTGGGGAGAAGCTGTCTGCCATCTCCTGCTCTAGGCAGGCGGCTGTTGGTTGGATTTCCTGGTGCCAGCTGAGGGGTCTCTGAGCTGCCGCTCCGGGGTAGCTGGAGGTAGCTTTAGGGGTTGGGGGTCCCAGTCACCTTTCCCGGCCAGCGTTTCCCCCTTGGTTCTTAGCAGTACCTTACTGTGCTTGCAGGGCTCACTTGAGCTTCTGTCCTGGGGTGTATAATTAGCCAGGCTCCAGAACTAATAGCAGTGTTCCTCCCTTCCTTCAAAGGGCCTGACAATGGGCCCTGCCTCGCTGCACATGGAAAGCCCTTAGGATAGTGTGGAGCAATAGATGTGTGATAGGACTCCCACCCCGAGGGGGCCTGGCGCCCAAGTGCCAGGGGTCAGGCTCCTGGAAGAGTCCGGACTCAGACTTCCCCTTCCCCCCACTGCTGAGGCACGGCTGCAACGCCAGCTGCTTCTCCAGATCACAGCGGTCCGCAGGTAGGTGTCCACATTTCCAGCCCTGGTAGCACAATCCAAATTCTTAACGTCTACCAATAAAGGATACTAAGTTTAGAACCCACAGCTTGAACTGGGATATGTCTCAGGCCCACCAGCCTCACAGTGTCTCCCAGCTCCATCCAGGATCTAGTTGGGCATAGAGATTCCTGCAAAGGGCAAGGAAAAAGGCTCTGGAAGTTTCTAGCTTTCATGGCACCATCCTCGGCAAGGCAGGGCGTGGGGTCCACACCCCGTCTCCCTCCCTCTGGCTGGACATCCCTCTGGCGCTGTTGACGAAGCACCTCCTGCCCTCCGCCCCACCCCAGGGAAGGAGGTGATGTTGAAGCACCGGGACTATGAGACGGCCACCCTGTCGGACATCAAAGCCCTCATCCGCAAGCACGAGGCCTTCGAGAGCGACCTGGCCGCACACCAGGACCGCGTGGAGCAGATCGCCGCTATCGCCCAGGAGCTCAAGTACGTGTGGGCTCGTGGTTCCCTGTCACCTGCTTCCCCTCCAGCACCCAGTCCAGAGCAGCGGTGGGGCAGTGGTGGAATGGGGTCCCCCAGCCCTTTTCACCCTCACACCCTCCTTTCAGATGCCAGGGAAGAGTCTTACAGGATGATGCCTTTTGCCCACCTTGTCTTTACCCCAGATGAGAAACAGTGGGATCTAGATTCTCCAGCAGAAGGGGGGTCTCTGACCCCTTGTCCTGATTCCTCAGGCTGTTGGGGTCCCTGGGGCTCCCCCTCCTCTGCCTGCCACACCAAGGAGACCCCCTGGCCCCCTGATGTGGTGGGCGGCCTAGCCCACACTGCTCCCACCCCCTGCTCCCTGAGGGAATCTGGCTGCACAGAGAGCCCATTGTTTTGCCCGGCCCCTTCGCTCTCCTGCTCAGAATACACTTATTGTAAGAACTTCAGGCAGTCGGTTCTCTGCCCTCCCTTCCCCACCCCAGTCAGATAAACTTGTGCACACTGTTAGTACACTGAACCTCCAGAGCCAGTGAAAGGGGGCCTTATTCCACCAGCGCAGCGGTCAGCAGCAAGCAGGGCCCAGGGAGTGGGAGGCCCAGGCCATTACTTCATGGAAAATCCACAGGCCCTGGAGGGCGGCAGGGCTCCCAAAATAGCCGTCTGCTCAAAAATAGGATCCTTGGCTGGAACTGCCGTTTCCACAGACACCCCCTACCCTGTCACAGTCATCCCCAAAGTTCTCCTTGTTCCTGCAAGGCTGGGGCCTAGCGCTGATGCCCGGTGGAGCCCCACACCGGGCAGGGCTGGCTTCCTTCCTGACTCACGCCCGCCACACTGCCCAGCTGCTCTGGGGGCTCCCCATTTGCTCACCCAGAGGCAGAAGTACCACTGGGTCTTCACAGTACCGGGGACACGGTGTCCCCATTGAGCACTGTTGGGGGCACCCCTTGGAGTCCTGCAGCTCCCCTAAGATCGAGCCCCTGTACCTGGCATGCCCGGGCCGAGAAGAGTGAGGTCACAGACGCAGACGTCCACCACCCTCAGGGGTTGTGGGGTGGGACATAGGCAGGTCCCCCACCCCCACCCCCATTGACAGGCGAGCTCCTGGAAGCCAGTGAGAAACAGACCTGGAGGAGATCCTAGGCCAGCCCACTTCTCAGGCACTGGGAACAGCCATGTGAAACCCATTACCCTGAGCCGGGGAACAGGCGGTCCCGAGGCAGCTTTCTGGACAGTAGCCCTGGAGGAGAAAGGGAGGGCTGTTTGGGGTGCTGTCTGTTCCCCCGAAGATGAGTCTGAGGGCCCAGGGCCGGCCAGGATGAGCCTGGATAGACAGCCCGGCTGAGCGTAGATTAATGGTAATGACAAAAACTCAGGGCACTTAGTGCTCTACATGTACCAGCTCATTTAATTCCCCAGCAATCCTGTGTCACAGAATGGGAACTGAGGCACAGAGAGGCCAAGGGGCCTGCCCAAGATCACACAGCTAGGGAGTGAGATAGGACTGGAACCTGGGCTGCCTGGTCCCCGTGTGAAGCACAGCCTTGCTCCTCCTCCAGCCCTTGCCTGCTCCCCCGGCCCCTGTATCCTGCCTGCCCGTCTGGCTCACCAGGCAGGCGACACAATCCCTGTGTCCTGGTTCCCATGTCGCGTTCCTCCCCATAGTTGTTCCCCCAGACCTGTACACTGACTCCCTAGGAGCCTTGCTGCTAAGAGTATCCAGGTGTGGACCCCAGGAGGCAGGAATGCTGGGGCTGAAGAGGGAATAAGGGGCAGGGGCTGGGAACTATGGTGTCAGCTTAGTGTTTCCAACCTCAGTCGTTGCAATGATAATGCCCATCCCCTAATCAGCTCACTTCCTTTTTCTTGAATATATCGTTAGTTGCGTACAGTGAGATTGTAGGCTAATTGTACATTTTCCCCTTAATACCCATTAAAGTAAATACACAACCTTTAATGAGTAACTGTTGCTCCTTTTACCTACTGGGTGCAAAGGACTGCTCTCGGCAGTTCACACGAGCTAAGTAACTTGGTCTCCATGATAACCCCACCCCCGTTTCAGAGAGGAGAAAACCGAGGGATCCAGAGGGAGTTCATTCGCCCAGGGTCACACAAGTTCAAAATCGGAGAGCTGGAATTCACACCTAGGGAACTTGGCTCCGGAGCCTTATTCTCTAACCAGTGTGTTCTGCTAGACTTTCTTTAAATGGAAAATTATCCAGGGCACTTCCCTGGTGGTCCAATAGTTAGGACTCTGTGCTTCCACTGCTGGGGGTCTGGGTTCGACCCCTGAGATTTCACCAGCCTGCAGGGATGGTCGAGGGCCACACTCTGGGAGCCCTGCGTCAGCTTCCAGTGACAGCAAGCTCCGTTATCCTCTCCCCGCAATTCCTCCTGCCCCAGGCCAGAGGGGTGATTGATGACTGATGTGCTTAAGTGTCGATATCCCCTGGTACCAGGGCCTGGGACACCTGGGGGCGGGTGGGTCCAGCACCCCCTGACTGCCCCTGCTGGATCTCACCACCCTCTGCCCGGCCCACAGCGAGCTGGATTACTACGACTCCCACAACGTCAACACCCGCTGCCAGAAGATCTGCGACCAGTGGGATGCCCTTGGCTCTCTGACCCACAGTCGCAGGGAAGCCCTGGAGGTGAGGAGGGAGCAACGCCCCCCACTGAGGTCTGTGCCTCGTTGCCCTCAGAGCAGGGGTCTTCCCCTGACCCCTTGGTGCCCCCGGACCCCTCTCCACCATACACACCTCCTGCTAGCCTACTGACCTCCCTCCTCTGTCCCCGTCCCTCCCAACACGCACCAGAAAACGGAGAAGCAGCTGGAGACCATTGACCAGCTGCACCTGGAGTACGCCAAGCGGGCAGCCCCCTTCAACAACTGGATGGAGAGCGCCATGGAGGACCTCCAGGACATGTTCATCGTCCACACCATCGAGGAAATCGAGGTCCGCCCCTTCCCCTCCCGCCCTTCTCGTGGCCCGTGGGGCCTCCACGGGGCCGGGCCATGCCCTCATCCCTTCTCTTCCTGCCCCCAGGGCCTGATCTCAGCCCACGACCAGTTCAAGTCGACACTGCCGGACGCCGACAGGGAACGGGAGGCCATCCTGGCCATCCACAAGGAGGCCCAGAGGATCGCCGAGAGCAACCACATCAAGCTGTCAGGCAGCAACCCCTACACCACCGTCACCCCCCAGATCATCAACTCCAAGTGGGAGAAGGTGGGCGGCACCCACCCCCCGGCAGGCCCGGGGCAGGACCAGCCAGGCGAGGCGGCCGCCCCCCTGACTGCTCCTGCCCGCGTCCCCTTCCCCAGGTGCAGCAGCTGGTGCCCAAGCGGGACCACGCCCTCCTGGAGGAGCAGAGCAAGCAGCAGTCCAACGAGCACCTCCGCCGCCAGTTCGCCAGCCAGGCCAACATCGTGGGGCCCTGGATCCAGACTAAGATGGAGGTGAGGGCAAGTCGCCCCAGCCCTGCTGGGCCCAGGAGAGTCTCAGGGCAGAGTTGAGGAAGAGCCCCCACTGAACGGGAGGCTGCTTGCCCCTGGTGGGGGGGCCCCAGTGCTCCACGGGGCCGGTGGACTTGGGGGCCTGGTGGATCTGGGACCCAGCTCTCGTGGCCTCATGGGATTAGGAGCATCAATAACATATTCATGGAAATGGCAGCACCATCCAGAGAGAAGCCATGCTGAGGGGTCAGGTAGAGATGGGTTCGAGTCTCGACTCTCCCCTCGACTTCCGATCGGGAGTCAGGCACAGTTTAACCTCTGTGGCTCAGTCTTCTCACCCCTAAAAGGATGAGGAAGACCATTACTTCATTCCCTCAGCAGACACTTCTGGGCACCGCCCTGTGCCAGCCGCGTCGCAAGCACTGTGGTGTAGCTGGGACCAAGGTGGTCCGAGCTCAGACGCTCACCGCGCCCCCACTCTGCCCTCGTGACCCAGCCACGGGAAGGCTTATAACCGTGCCGACTGCGACTCAGGCCACCACTTACGAGCGCTCACTGTGCACTAGGCACCCCACTGACCGAAGTGGCCTCACTGAAACTCACGACAGCCCGAGAGAGGATCGGGCGGGTCAGCCGCGGGGCTCAGTGCCCCCTGCACGGCTTGGTCACCCTGGGAAGCGAGGCGTGGGGTGCTCGTGCTCAGGAGCACGGGTTCTGAAGTCGCCAGGCCTGGGTTCCGATCCTGGCTCTGCCTCTTAATGTCATAAGTTGCCCTCTTTGGGCCTCAGTTTCCACCTCTGTGGAATAGGTCTGTCCCAGTCTTGGGCCTCACGGGGAGTCAAGCGGGGAGCAGCGAGGTTAGCCCTGTGGAGCGTGGGTGCAGAAACCGCATCGTGGCTGCTGTTACACTGGAGGGTGGGCTGGAGGGGACAGTAAGCAGCAGGCCTTCCCGGAGGGGACCCCTGGGCAGAGGCCCCGGGCTGGAGGCGCCCTGGCATTGGGGCGGCCCGCGACAGACCGCCTCCTGGTGGCTGGTCATGGCGGAGGGTCTGCCAGTCCCGCCCCCCAGTAGCACCACCCTCTGTGCAGGAGATCGGGCGCATCTCCATCGAGATGAATGGGACTCTGGAGGACCAGCTGAGCCACCTGAAGCAGTACGAGCGCAGCATTGTGGACTACAAGCCGAACCTGGACCTGCTGGAGCAGCAGCACCAGCTCATCCAGGAGGCCCTCATCTTCGACAACAAGCACACCAACTACACCATGGAGGCAAGCCTGCCGCGCCCCCCCGCCTGCCCTCCCGCGAGCTGCGGGCCACTACTCTCCCATCACCATGACAACACACATCTCAAGACAAGCTCCCTGGAGAGCTGGGAGGGCAGGCAGCACCTGCCCCCCAGTGTATCCTCAGCCATTTCATCCTCACTTGAGGACGCAGATCCAGCCAGCATGTGCGGGAATCCCGTGCACTGGCTTGCTGCCGCCAGGTTACAGCATCAGGGCTGGTTGCCATCATATTGGTAGCTTGAAATGGTCCGTGGTGACAGCACTTAGACCATGCAGATTGGAAGATGCCACCAAATAAAAGGGGCGAAGGGCTGTTTCCCCAGAAAGCTAGTTAAACATTACCCAACACGTCTCTGCAAAGCTTCCCTGTGGATCCTGGCACAGGTATCAGGACCCGGTTGTCTGCCGCATCCGTCACTGGGACATACATCGGTGTGACGTGAACCCCGCTGGTTGGCAGAGGCAATAGGCGGGCACCGTGCCTGTGTCCCTGTGTACATGAGCCACACGGCAGAGTGTGGGGCTGGGCTGGCATTTGGGAGAAAGTTAGGGTGAGTCTGACTCCAGGCCACACACACCCCCGCACAAGGAGAAGCCAGTTCCGAGCCCCCCTCAGCTACAGCTGCGGTGGTCCCAGCATCCCCACCTGCCGGCCCAGCCCACACTCACGCCCTCATTCCTCCCGCAGCACATCCGCGTGGGCTGGGAGCAGCTGCTCACCACCATCGCCCGCACCATCAACGAGGTTGAGAACCAGATCCTCACTCGCGATGCCAAAGGCATCAGCCAAGAACAGATGCAGGAGTTCCGGGCGTCCTTCAATCACTTCGACAAGGTGAGCCGCTCCCTCTGCCCCTTGCTGTCATCCCTCCCCGCTGTCACCTCCCACCCTGCCCCCTGCGTCTTTGCATCTGTCCGTTTGTTTACATCACAGTTGCTGAGTATCAGAGGCCACTCACAGGGGCCGGCAGGGCCCCAGCCACTGAAGGGGCTGCAGAGGTGCATCACCTCGACCCACAGCGTGGGCAGCTTCCCTCAGGAAGAGAAAGGGGAGTCCCAAGCCCTGCCCCCGGGGCTATGCATCCTCGCCCACCTGCCGATGCAACCCTGAACAGACAGGTCCCAGCACACCAGGGATTTGAGACCTGACCCAAGAATCTGATCCACACATACACACAGTGTCCTTAAAAGTCAGATTTGGTTTGGCAGCCCCTTTAGAGGGGCCCTGAGCACCAGTTTGCCCCAGGCCCTGCCGGGCCTGATGTGTCATCTGCCTGCTTTCTGTGGGTAGCATGTGCTCTGGGCGTTAGGCAGGAGCCCAGCAGGAGGGGGTGCAATCCCCTTTCTCCCACACCAAATCCTGGAGGTGAGGAGAGCTCCCCCCTTCCCTCCCAGGAGTCCTGGTACTCAAGCCTCAATCCTGCACCTCTCAGCTCCCACCCCTGCTCTGGCCCAGAGGAGCCAGGAGGAGGCCTCTGACTGCCCTCCAGGCCACCCACGCCCCTCCAGCTGCCCCGCCCTGGCCATCACCTTGTCCACGTCACCTCTAACTCTGTGTTTCCCTCCCCCGTGTGTCCCCTTCCCCCACCCTCTGCATGTGACCCGGGCCCCTCTCCCCGCCTTGGTGCCGGCCTGGTCTCCACACCGCCCCTTGTGCACACCTGCCTTCGGACGCCGGCAGGACCACGGCGGGGCGCTGGGGCCGGAGGAGTTCAAGGCCTGTCTCATCAGCCTGGGCTACGACGTGGAGAATGACCGGCAGGTACGCGCCCCCTGGGCCCCAGCGGACTGTGGCATTAACTGCTCTTCTCTTTCTCTCTCTCCTTCTCTCTGTCTCCCCTCCCTCTGGCCATCCCACCCCTTGCCATCATGTGTGCCATTTCACGGGCTCTCTTGCCTCCTCCCTGCCCTGTGTCTCTCCGGACACCTTCCCCCTTACCTGGTCTCTCGGGGCCGCCTCTGTCTCCCCCGCTCCCTGCCACTGTCCTGTTTCCCCGCTGTGCACACGGGGCGGCCCCTCTTGCCTACTCTGGGCCCGGTCTCCTCTGCTGTCCCTGCGTCCTCGAGCAGAAGCAGACGGGCAGCATGGACTCCGATGACTTCAGGGCTCTGCTTATCTCCACGGGATACAGCCTGGTATGCCGCCTCTGCCTGCCCTTGCTGCTGTGCCTCTTCTCCTCCCCCTCCTCCGTCCCTCCCCCTCCTCCGTCCCTCCCCCTCCTCCGTCCCTCCTCACCGCCTCCAGAATGTCCGCGTCCTCGGGGACACTCCTCCACCAGAGCAGCATGGCCTGGCCTCCCTCCTCCTCCTCTGCTGCATCTGCTGGTTGGGGTCCCTCCGATGACTCCCTGAGCCTCCCACCTCCTTTCCTGGAAGTCTCCGGAGAGAGGAGGTCAGGCCTCCAGCTCTCTCCCCTTCTCTTTCTCTTTCTTTCTTTCTTTCTTCCTCGCCCTCTGGAGCTAACTTTCGAGCCAGGGCTGAGGAGCAGTAGGCCTGTTAGATCCACTCCCCAACTCCCCACTTCCCAGAAACGCGGGACGGGAGGAGCAGAGGGTGCACGCCCCAGGTCTGGGGCAGGTGGGGCAGTCGGCCGGGGAGCCAAGACCCTTGGGGCGGGCTGACGACGCCTGTCGTGTGCGCTGGGGTCGGGCCCTGCTCTCCTGACCCGGTTCTAGCCACCGGGCCGGCCCGGCCACCCTGCCCGCTGAAGGCCGCCTGTCCCCTGCCCACCCCCCTCGCAGGGCGATGCCGAGTTCCACCGCATCATGAGCGTGGTTGACCCCAACCACAGCGGCCTCGTGACCTTCCAGGCCTTCATCGACTTCATGTCGAGGGAGACCACCGACACAGACACGGCCGACCAGGTCATCGCCTCCTTCAAGGTCCTGGCCGGGGACAAGGTGAGCAAGACACCTGGGAGGCACCCGGCGGCCGGCGGGGAAGGGCCCTTGCGGCCAGGGCTGGGCGTGAGGGGCCCGGTGGGCCAGCGTCCATGTCGGGGGTGACCCAGATTCCCGCCCTGCCGCCCCCAGAACTTCATCACAGCCGAGGAGCTGCGGAGAGAGCTGCCCCCCGACCAGGCGGAGTACTGCATCGCCCGCATGGCCCCATACCAGGGCCCTGATGCCGTGCCCGGGGCCCTCGACTACAAGTCCTTCTCCACAGCCCTGTACGGCGAGAGCGACCTGTGAGGCCCCCACCAGAGAAACCCTGACCAAACACCCCTCCTCACAGCCTCCAGGAGGGGCTGGGGGAGCTTTTCTGCCCCACCCCACCCCCCCGCTGCAAGGGCACCCCCTGGCCCCGCTCCTCTGACTCTGTATCTATGCAAAGCACTCTCTGTCAGTCCTTTCTGGGCGGGAGTGGGGTGGGCAGGGAGGGGCTGGGGCAGGCTCTCTCCTCTCTCTTTGTCAGTGGGCCAGGAGGATCTCCCCCTCCCCCTGGACGGGGGGTGAGGGAGGCTTCCGGGGTCAGCGCTTCTGGTCTGGTAAATATATATGACGTGTTGTTTTGTTTTGTTTTTTTAACTCTGTGGAGGGGACAGTGGATCCTCACAGCAAGACAGGCCCCTTCCAAGCCCTAGAAACGCCCACCCCTCACCGCCCCCCTGGTCCATTTCTTCTCCCCTGAGGTCCCTTCAAGGCCTCCCACACCCAGGCCAAAGCCCGACGTGCCTTGTCCAGGAACCGCCCGGGCCTGCGATGGGCCCCGTAGAGGGCGCCACAGCTGCCCGGCAGGAAAGAGGACCAGCCTGCTCCCTGGTCCCCTCCCCTCACTTGGCATCGCCAGGAGATGAGGGGGTTCAGCTCAGTCCCCCCTCTTCTGCACCAGGAGTGGGGTTGGGCAGACCAGCCTCCCAGCCAGCCCCCACCTTGCTTTGTCTGGACCTGCGTATCTCTCAGATTTTCTAAGGACCCCCTCCACCCGCAAAAATAAAAAGAAAAAAAGAAAAAAAACACACACACAAAAAAAACACACAAAAATCCACAAAAAAAAAAAACTATGAAAAAAACCTTTCAGAGAATTACTATTTACTTTATTAACTTACGGATTTATTATATAAATATATATTCACCTAGCAGCATATCTTCGCCGCCTCTTGCTCTCATAATGAAGACATAGCTGATTTGCTCCCCTCCCCCAGCCCCTTACTGATTTCTCTGATGTCTGCCGTCGGTGTGGGTCTCTGGGGACCCCCCCGAGGCGGAGGGTGGGCTGCTGGCCTAGCTGCCTGTTAGTGGATGGTTTCACTCCACCACCTCCCCCCCCCCCTTTTTTTTTGAGTTTATTCCGATTATTTTTTTTCTCGGTTTCTGGATAAACCACCCTTCTGGGGACAGGATAATAAAACATGTAATATTTTTAAGAAGGATTCCTACAGTGTCCTCTGTTTTTCTATCTGTTCTCCACCTCCTAGGAGAGCGATGATAGAACACCTCTTGCCAGAGTGAGGTGGGGCGTGGGAGTGCCCCGATCCCTGTTCCCATGAGTGTGTGAAAGTAGGAGTGCTGTTGGGGACCCATTCCAGGCCACGCCCTGTTGTAAGCGTGTAACGTGGGCTAACTCGTGCAGCCTGCATGAGAAAGGTGCTGTTACCATGCCCGTTTACCAGAGAGGTGCAGTGACTTGCCCAGTGTCACCCAGCTGGTGAGTGGGGGGGGGGCCGGAAGTCAGCTCCAGGCAGGCTGGCTCCCAAGGCCACGCTCTGAATCACTGCTTAACATCAGGGCATCAGCCCCCTTCCTGTAGAGGAAACCCTGGTCCGGGCTGGGAGAAGGGAAAGGCAGGGCTCCCAGGCTGAGGTCCTAGAAGATGGCCACCTCCATCCACTGAGCGAGAGGAAACAGCAGGCATGAGGCAGGGGACTCCTGACACTCCCGTGCCACCCCTCCCTGCAGCCCAGGCTCACCTGTCTGTGGGTCAGGCAGACAACCCCCTCGCCCCCATGCAGGTGCTGGCTGCAGTGGCCTGTCGGGCAGGGTGCGCGCCCACCTCCCTGGTCCACCTACCGTGGAGACATCCTCCCTCTGTCCCACCAGTGCCAGGGATGACACTCATGGAAGATGCAGATGAGCTGGGCCACGCAGGACGCCAAGTGCTTGAAGTCCACGCGCAGACGGCTGTCCCGGTAGTGGGTAGTGAGGGCCTGGGTCAGCTGGTTGTTCAGGTGGAAGCCTGGGGGAGGCCGCCTCTGAGCCGGGGCTGCCCCGGGAGCCCCACCTCAGGGTCATACCACCCCTCCGACTTCCCAGGGAAGGCAGACACCAGGGGGGCCTGGTCCCACCTCTCTAGTCCCAGCTCTGCCTCATCCCAGCCGTGAGGCCACGGGCAGCTCCCTTCACTTCTCTGGGCTTCAGTTTCCTTATCTGTCAAATGGGGACTATGATAGCCCTGACCCTATAAGGTCGTGTGAAGATGTTATATGTAGAGAGCTTAGGACAGTGTCTGGCACATCATAACTATTGTATTCCTTTAAACTCTGCAGGATTTCTGCTAATAGCCACTAGAGAATATTTCTGTGCAGCAAAGCATTTTCTCAGCCCCGTATGGAGTCAATTTCTTGATGCTCCAGATCAGGGGTGATTTCTGGAGTTCAGAAATCACCTCCGATGAGGAATCGTCCAACAGAGGCTTTTAAAAGCCAGTCCTTGTGAAAGCCCTTACCTCGGTTACTGGGCCCTAGTGACCATGACCTCCTGGTTACCCCTCCCCAGGGCCCCTGTTGTCCCAAGCCGCCTGGTGGCCTGCACAGGCTGCACCTCATCTCCTGTTCCCCGCCTCCCTCTCCTCTACTTGACCTTGGGCTTTGCCGTGCCTTCTTTGCACTTGATGTTCCCTCTGCCCAGAACACCACGTCCTCTCAGCCCAGAGTGTTCCTACTCTGATACACGCCTCCTTCAGGAAGTCCTCTCAGACACTCAGCCCCCAGCAAGCAGCATCAAGCCCCTCCTCTGGGGTCCCACAGCTCACGTCCCTGCCCTGACCCCTCTGGGCCTCCACGTCCCTGCCCTGAGCCCTCTGGGCTGTCACTGTCTTTGGTGGGTCTGGCTGCGCCTGCACTGGGCAGGGGAGTGAGTGGTGGGTGAGGTCCAGGAAGGGCTTCTGGTCACCACTGAATCCCCAGCATCAGCCAGCACAGGGCCTGGAGCAGAGCGGGGCTCAGGGGGTGTTTGTGGAGCAGAGGATGGGATTGGATCGGAGCAGTTTCTTTCTCCTGTCCGTCCCCCCAGCCCAGGATTGGCTAGGTCTCCGGACCTTGCTCCCAGCTGGCCAGCTCCCTGGTATTCCCTCCACCATACACACCACCTTTCCCTTGCCTGTCAGCTCCAGGCTCACACACAAGTCCCTGACCCCGGACTTGCCTCTCCCTCCTCCCTCTCATACATATTTAAGAATTTTTAAAGAGCTGTCCTCCCAAGGCCTCGTGGGGCTCTCCTGTCTTCCTCCACCCATCTCCTCTCTGACCACCTCCCCCCTCCCCACTTGGCTCCAGCCACACTGGCCCCCTGTCATCTCCATCACTGGGCCCCTCGTTCACTCCGCTGCCTCCACACCAGCCTCCTCAGGGCCTTTACACTGACTTTCCCCATGTGGACGGCTCTTCCCCGGAGTCCCCAAGGCTCACTCCTTCCGGTCTCTGCTCACACATCACCCAAGTGAGGCCTTCCCTGACCGCCATGTCTCAACCCACACCTCACCCTCTGCGGGTCCCAGCACCATGGCCTGTTTCCTTTTGCCACTGTAGGACTTCTCACCATCTGCGCTAGACGTTCTGCTTGTTCTGTGTCTGTACCATCAGCACGTCAGCCCCTTAGAGCGCTCCTCTGCCTAGACTAACACCAGGCTTGTACCAGGCACTCGGGCATACCGCGTGAACAGTACAGCCTTCCACCTTCCGCCACCCTCTCTCGCCTCTGCTTCTGCCTACCTGGGACTCTTGTTTCTCAGGCTCACATCTCCCAATCTTCTCTCTGACTCCATCTCCCCCCTGTCTTGAGTTCCCTTTTCCTGCACCTCCCTGCACCTTTGACTTCCCCCCTCAGGGTCTCCCCCTGCCTCTCAGACTCTGGGTCACATCACCCCCCAGCCCCCCATCTCCCCATGTCTCACCCTTCCCTTTGCTGTGGCAGGTGAGCCCTGGGGTGGGGGTGGGGGTCTCGGAGCTCTGTGTCTGATCCCAGACCACACCCCGTCCATGCAAGGTGGGGTGGGGGACAGATCACACACACTTTTCCAACGGTATAGCCCAGGGAAAAAGTTGCTCTCTGCCTCTGTTCATTGGCTAGGATTTTTGTGCTCCCACACAAATGGAATGGGGCTGTTCTACGTCTCCTGGAAGAACTCAGCCTTTCAGTGGGAGCCTTCCTTTGGGCACTCTGGCATGTTGTCATGGAAGCTGCATTCCCCAGCACTAAACCCTGTGGGCTCCATTCCACAGGCTCCTCCTGGCCACCCTGTGTATTAGCCATTTTACAGAGAGGGAAATGGAGGCTCCAGGCACCCAGGGCCACCCAAGGAGTCCAGGAGTCCAGGACATTCTACCATGAGGTCCTGGGAGCTGGGGCCTCTCAGACACCAGCGCCCACCCCCCCTTCCCCTCCCAGGAGGGCCGCACTCCCTCCCTCAGTGCCCTCCTCCCCCCACACAGAGGATTCTCCCCTTTGGGCCTCTCTCAGGGTCACCCATTTCCTGCCAAGAGTGGGCAACTGAGGTGTGGGCTTTGTGGATGGCGGGGGAGGAGTACAGGGGAGGAGGGGGAGCAGATCTGTCCCCAGGATCCCGCAGGACCTCTGTCCATACCCACTGCGTTCAGGGCCAGCCTCAGTTCGTAGGAGTTCATGGTTCCAGAGGCGTCCTCATCGAGCTTGTCAAATGTGGCCTGGGCAGGGAGGTATTGGTCAGTCCCACCCCCAGGCCCCTAGGCACCCTGAAGGAGGCTGAAAGTGGGTCTTGGAGCCAGAGAGCCTGAGTTCCCACCCACCTCCCTTTCTTCCTGGCTGCCCTGTGCAAGCAGCTTAACCACTTTGGGTGTCTGTTTCCCATTCGGTAAATTGGGAATAACAGTACCAGCAGTAACAAGGGTGTTGTGAGGACAAGGTGATATTCTAACCACAAAGGGCTTAGTGAGGGCTCAGTGAACAGTGGCTTACCACTTGCTGTGTGGGGAGACCTGGGACCATCTCCTCACAGGGATCCAGAGCAGGGGCGGGGCGGGGAATTATCGCCTCCCAGTGATAGACAAGTAGAGGGACAACAAAGGGGTGTATGGGGCAGGGATATCCCACCCAGATGCCTCCAGGTTGGCGTGGTGTGGTCAAGTTCCCCTTCTCCCCTGGGGCCCTGCTAACCCACAGGGCACCTATGCCCATGTTAGTAAAGGTGCCTCTCCCTCCAGAAGGAGGCGCCCTGCCCAGCCCCCATCTTACCTGCCACCCCAGGAGGTGGCCCCAGAGCTGCTGGAAGTGGTACAGGTCGAGGCTTCGCCCATGCTGGGGGTGCGGCATCTGGTTAAGGTCAATGTCCCCAGAAGGGAAGAGGAGGCCACCCTCCCTACCCAGGCAATGCCCCCGTCACATACCCCAAAACGCTGCAGCAGCCGCTCCCAGGTCCTGAGCCCGATTTCCCTGGGAGTCCGTGCATGGGCCCTGGCTACAGGAAAAAAAAAAAAAAAAAGGTACTTTCTGCGTACCGGCCGTCAGTGTAAGTGCTAGGGATTATTGTTATCCTCAACAATCCTTTCTGAAACTGAGGTGCAGAAAGCCATGGGACTGCTGGAAACTAGTAGAGCTGGGATTTGAACCCAGGCACGGGGCTCTGGGTCTGTGCTCAGGACAGTTACACTTCCATAAAGGAAGATGGGCTTATACGTGGCCATGGCCTTGGCCACGGGTCCTATTCACAGAACCCACAGGTCTGGCTACAGCGGAGACGCCAGCAGGCTGAGCCCAGGGTTCCCATGGCCTGACTCCCAGAAGCATCGTGGATTAACACACATGGGGGCTCTGGAGTCCACTCTTGGTCCCCAACTCACCAGGCTCCAGGGCAATGCTTAATAAGGTCTGGAGCTGAGGGGCATTGAGTTCTTCCTCCTGGTAAGGAGAGAGCCGGTTTGTGAGCCTGCACTCGGGCAGTCATTCAGCAAACAGCCCTGGGCCGCCCAGACAGTATGCTGGGTGGTGCTGGGACACAGCAGGGACTGAGAGAAGCCCAGGCCTGCCCTCTCAGAGCTCCTGGTCCTGGAAGGGAGTGAGACCTGTCCCCAGAGTGGTCAGGGCTGCAATGGGGAAGAACTGGGCTGCAGGAGCCCACAGAGGACAAGCAGCTGACCAGCCTGGGGGAGGATCAGGGCACGTTGGAAAGATAAGGCCTTAGCCTGGCAGGGGTTGTGAAGGGAGAGAAAGCAGTCCAGGGGGAGGGTACAGACTGAGCAAAGGCTCTGAGGCAGGGAAGAGCTGTGAGCATTTTGAGAAAAGAAGCTCATGAGATTTAAGCACAGACAGACGGAGAAATCAAAGCAAAATGAGATGTCTAGGATGAGGGAGAAAGGGATGGATGGGTACATGGCGAGGGGAGGGGAGGGAAGGGACCCCCTTAGCCCTGCCCCATCTCCTCACCTCTCCTGCCAGCTCCTGAAACAGCTGCTCCATCTCTAGCTCCAGGGGAATGTAGGGGACCTGTGGGGTAGATGGTGTTTAGTTCTGGCCAAGAGGACCCCCGCCCCGCAGCACACACACACCCTCGCACCCCTTCCCAGAGCAGCGCCTCACCATGAGGGCACACAGGTCGGCGCTGATCACATCATCTATCTCCCTGCAAATTACAGACGGGAGATGGGGGGAGGGGACGGCTCACCCCGCGGCTGGGGATATGGGCCGCGCGGGGTCTCAGCTGAGGCTCGGGTGGGGTCTAGGTGGGATCCTGGGGGGGCTGGGCTGACCCAGGCGCGGGGCAGGGGATCCCGGGGCGGGGCAGGGGATCCCGGGGCGGAGCAGGGGATCCCGGCTCACAATGCGGTGTGGCGGAGAACACGCGCAGCGTGAAGTCGATCTCGTCGCCGGCGCGGGCGGCGCGGGCGGCGCGGGCGGCGCGGGGGCGCTGGGTACCACCAGATAGTGGCCGGGGCGCAGGCGGCAGCGGTGGCTCACGTCGCGGCGGGCACAGAAGGGCGAGCGTTTGGCGCGCAGCAGGCCCCGCAAGAGCTCGCGACTGCGCGGGGAGTCCCACAGTCCCAGCAGCTGGGGGGCAGGGCGGCGTGACCACCGCCTTCCAAGTTCACCCCACCCAGCCTCCGACCCACTGCATCCTCCACACCGCCCTGTCCAAACTCACTGGTCACCCATCACCCCAAGCGCGTCCCAGGCCCCCAGGTTGTCCCAGCTGCTGGGGCTGGCTCAGAGATGGATGGAATCTGGGGTCCTACCTGATACCCACCTCCTCTGGGATCTGTAAGAAGGAAGAGCAAGGGAAGTCAGGGCCAGGCAGAGGCAGCTACCCCTCAGAGTCCCCCCGCTCCGGCTCCCTCCACACCCCTCCCTCCCTTTTCTTCCCATCCCACCCCTTCTAAAGCCCCTGCCCCAGCCCCTCCGGACCCCTCCCTCCCATCTGTGCCCTCTGCTCCTCGGTCCCCTCCCTGATCCTCAGTCTTTCCTCCAGCCCTTTCTCTGTCTCCTTTCTGACCCCTCACCCCTCTACCCTTCTGACCCCCAGCCTCTCCCTCTGCGCCCTCCCTAGCCCTTCAGTGTCTCCTTGACCCCCACCTCCGATTTCCTCAGCTGTCTCCTGACTCTGACCCTCGGCCCCCATCCTCTACCCCCTCAGATCCCCCCTTTGGCCTCCTGCACCTCCATGCCTCTGTGTTCCCCCCATTGCCTCTTCCAGCCCGGCGTCCCACCTGGAGCACGTGGAAGCCCACAGTCAGGTATGTGAGGCCCTGGGCCCTCAGGCGCCGCCGGTTGCGCTGGATGGGTGACAGAAGCACAGTGCATTTGGGGGTGCGGCCCCCAGTGGGGGCCCCGCGCCCCTGCTGCCCCCCAGCCCTCCCAGGGCCCCTTGTCCTCCTCGTCAGGCTCCAGCAGCGTCAGCCGGAACTGGGGGTGAGTCCAGAAGGTTTCTA
Source organism: Monodon monoceros (assembly GCF_005190385.1). Lineage (NCBI taxonomy): Eukaryota > Metazoa > Chordata > Mammalia > Artiodactyla > Monodontidae > Monodon > Monodon monoceros. The sequence continues at coordinate 45,192,964 of NW_021703766.1, forward strand.
GTAAAGGACAAAGAAACAGGGTTACCCAGCCTGCCGCGGCCCCCCTTGCTTGCCTTCCGGGGCCCCTCCAGGCCTCACCAGCACGAGGCTGGCCCGCCAGAGTTGAAGCCGCGTACCCAGCGGCCTTGGAAGGTGTGGATGTGCCTGCTGCCTCCAGCTGGGCTGCGGACCAGCACCTCAGGGCTCAGCGAGCAGACCTGGATGGTGGCGAAGTGGCAGAGGAAGTTCTGCAGCTCCATCCTGGACGGTGGCCGGCAGTCAGACCCTGGCCTGGCCCCTGCCCCAAATAGCTCATGACCCCCCAAGTCACAAAGCTCCTAAATTCCTTAAATGTCGCCAAGTATACTTCAGTCCCCCAAATAATACATGTCTCCAGAAATGACCCTCAAATTAGAGCCCTCCAGCTCCCTCAGATTTCTCCAAGTCCTCAGAAATGCCCTACCAATAGCCAAGATCCACAAACTCCCCCCACATATGGTCAAATTGCCTTCAACCCCCAAATATCAAGACCCTCAGATTCTCTATTACCAGTAAGTATCCTTCAGCCCCTCAATATTGCCAAATCTCAAGAAATGCCCCAATGTCACCAAGCCTCCCTCAACTGCCCTAAATATTACCCATCCCCCTTCAACCCTCCAAAGATTACTATGCTTCCAAGTTCCCTAATGTTACTCCTAATTCTAATTCGACTCCCCGAAATAGAACCCAACTCCCGAATTACCACAGACACGGACAGTTTCTCCCCGTTAGGACCCACCCCCATGAACTTCTCCAATGTCCCTTCAAGCGGGACTTGCCCCCTCCCTGACCCTGCTGGCCTGGCGCCCCTCCCCGAAGCAGACCGGGGACACTGCCCCACTCACCAGAACTCACCATCCTCCTTTTTCACCAGCAAGGCATCTCGCCACTCAGCGGAGAGCACGTCCCAGCATGGGCATCTGGGGAGACCGAGGTGTAAGGGGTGGGCAGGTGGGACCGAGCCACCCACCCACCCCAGATCCATCCCACCTATCACTCCAGGCCCCAGGCCACTCCACTCGGCCCTGTGGGCTCCGCAGACGCAGCAGACGCACGTTGGTGAAGCCCCGTGACACCTAAGGGAGACGTGGTCAGTGGGGGCTTGGTGCTTGGACACCCCCTGCCAGCCCACCCTGGGGGTTCCTCACCTTGTGTGTGCCTGTGATTGAATATGCATGTCCCTTCACCAGCCCGTCTTCTGTACGGTACTCACCCCGATCACTCTGGGAAGAGGACAGGACAGTGAGCCATAGCAGGGGACAGGGCTCCCCTCTGCATCCCCACCTCCTTTCACCAAAGCAGGAGTCACCCAGAGCACCTAAATGAATGGCACCAGGCTCTGAGAGGGGCTGGGAGTTGGCAAGTGAAGGCAAGAGAAGGAGAGAGAGGCAGATGGAGACAAGAGACCAAAACAGATTTAAAGAAGAGAGACATAGGACTTCCCTGGTGGCGCAGTGGTTAAGAATCCGCCTGCCAACGCAGAGGACACAGGTTCAAGCCCTAGGTCTGGGAAGATCCCACATGCTGTGGAGCAACTAAGCCCGTTGCCACAACTACTGAAGCCCGTGCTCCTCAACAAGAGAAACCACCGCAATGAGAAGCCCGCGCACCACAATGAAGAGCAGCTTCTGCTCACTGCAACTAGAGAAAGCCCGCGTGCAGCAACGAAGACCCAACACAGCCAAAAATAAAAATAAATAAATTTATTTTTAAAAAAATTACTAAAAATATAAATAAAGAGGAGAGACATAGAGACACAGGGACAAAGAAAGATACAGAACAGAGAGGAAAAGAGGTGGAGAAATGCAAAAGACACTCAGTAACTGAGTAGAGGATTAAATAAATGAATGAACGAATGAGTTAGACTGACTCAGTGAATGAATATGTGATTGGGTCACAGATGGACATATGACCCAAACTGAGCCCGTGAAAAATCAGTCCTGAGACTTTTGTTGAAATTCTCAGAAAGAGGCACTTTTTTTTTCACACACACACATCCCCCGGGGGCAGTAGGAGGAACCTGCAGCTGTGGGGCCCACTTTTGTGCCCATGAGAGGAAAGCCTGCCTGTGAGTGAATCTAACCCAGAAGCAAGAATAGAAAAACACATTCACAACAGCCACTAAGCACCTGGATCCAGCTGTGCCTGAAGCTTAATTAGTCATGAGAGCAAATAAATGCCCTTTTGACTTGCTGGAATTAGATTTGTGAGAGACAATAAGCCAACAGTGAAAGCAGAGGCGAGAAAGATACAGGACACCACCCCTCTCTAGCTGTGACTGCACTCTGGTCCTGGCGGGGGTCTTCATGGGAGTCTAGTCTGACTCTCTCACCAGGGCAGTGGCTCCCACGAGGGACCCCTTGGCCAGGGCATGGCACAGGGTAGAGAAGAGGCCTGGAGTGTCCTGCCTCAGGTAGAGCACCTCGCCCACACCGCCTGTGAAGTCCACGAAAGCCTCATTCATGTGGCCGCCTCGCATCACCTCATAGGAGCCATGGAGCCTGTGGAAGCAGGTCTCGGGTGGGGTGTCTGAGGTATGGGCGAGTATCTTGGGCAACCATGGGAATGTGGGGGGCCTCTGTCTCATGCTGTGAGGTCCCAAGGGCTGTCCCCCAAATTTGCAGACTCTTAAGGAGGGTGCCCTTGGTAAGCCCTGAGAAATTTGGCTGGTGGCTCTTGGGGCCACCAGGACTGTGTGATTTGGGGGTCACAGAAGAGCTCTGTCAGAATTCTGGGCATCCTGGGGTCTGTGTCTGACACTTTGAGTCTGTGGGAGATGTCTGCTTTGGGGGGTGATCCCTAGGGGGTTTGTCAGGGATTTCAGAGCTGCAGAATGGGGAAAAGTGAAGATTTAAGGGTCCCAGGATTACACCCAATATTTTAGAGATGTCTTGGGTTTCTCAAGGGATCAGGAGAGATTGTCTGAGGTTACAGGTCCCCCAAGGGGATTACTTAGATCTGGTGACTCCGGGGCCTGAAACGAGATTTCCGTCTCCTTCAGAATTAAGAGTGTTCGGTTGGTATCTAGGAATATTTTGTGTGAAATATCCATGGAGGGGGACTTCCCTGGTGGTCCAGTGGTTAAGCCTTTGGGCTCCCAATGCAGGGGGCGCGGGTTCAATCCCTGGTCAGGCAACTAAGATCCCGCATGCCACAAGGCACGCCCCCCCAAGAAAAAAAAAATCAGGGAGGTGTTTATGATTTGGAGGTCCTCAGGCAATGGTATGACATGAGGGTCCTGTGGGCTGTACCTTGGTTTGAGATCTTTGGTGGGGTGTCTAGAGGATCCCAGAAGTCAGGGGTGCTCCAGGTGTCCCCTGTGGCTTGGGGCCTGCTGGCTGGGACTTGGGGCTGCCCCTGGTGGCGTCGGGGTCCTTACTTGGCGTAGGCCTTTTCCAGGAGTGGGTCCCAGAACTCGTTCCTCTGATCCGAGCGCACGAACATCAGCTTCCCCTCACGCACAGGCAGCCTGTCGTCCACCACGACGTCCACCCAGCAGGGGAGGGGCCTGGGCTCGGCTTCCCACCTCCAACCCTGCTGGGCCCCAACCTCTGACGCCTGACCCTGCTGTACCAGTCAGGAAATTACAGCCCCATGGGGACAGTGTCAGCTATGAAATCCATGTCACCCTGGGGAAAACTGAGGCATGAACAGAGGAACCGAGCTTTACCTGGAAGCGGAAGACGCCTGCGTAGCCATCTTGGAAGCCCTGTCCCGGGGAGACCACCTGGGACAGGAGTCGTGGGTACAGAGTGATGGAGGCAGCGGCTGCAAGAAACCAGCTGTTACCTGGCAGGAAAGGCTGGGATTGGGGGAGGGTGGAAAGAGGGAGACCGAGGCACCAGGAAAGGAGAGCCTGAGAGGGAGAGGGAGGGGCAGGGACAGGGCAGGGGGAGGCTGAGGGCGGAGCTGTCGGGTTCCCCACTGCAACCTGCCAGATCTGGGGGCTCAGCATGGGTTCAGTGGTCTCACCCAGACTCCCCTGACACATGTCTGTTCCGCTCATGTCCTCACAGATGAACTGGGGCTTAGCGCAAAACTCCTGGGGGAGATGGGGGAATACAGACCTCAGCCAGGAAGGGGAGGGAAGAAGCAGCTGGGGGGTCAGATGCCCGGGCCCCCTCCTGCCCTCGCGGCTCTGGAGTAATGAGCGCCTCCAACCCCATGAGAGGCTTGTAAAACCTGTGGGCAGCCGTTTGGCTTCCCTGGGCCTCCCCTGACCCAGGATTGCTGAACCTGCTCTGAGCTGGTCCCACAGTGACACCTCCTCCCTCAGACCAGGAGCCCAGCCCCCAGCCTCCTTCCTCAGACCCAGGAGCCCAACCCCCATCCACACATTACATGGGGCCTCTTCCATTCCACCCCTTTGGCCTTCTCTGAGTCGGGCCCCAGCTCGTCATAGCCAAGGGCATCAGGGCCAGCAGGGAAATAGGGATCTCGGAACAGGATCCCCTCATCCAGGCAGGCTGCTCGGATTGCTTTGTAGTTCTGGCCCCGAGAGGGCTTTGGGCCCTTGGTTCCAGGCCCTGCCTCCTGGTTCACCAGCTGGATGGTGATTCTCTTGCTGCCACACGCCATCCGGACACTGTGGGCTCATAGGCCGGCTCTAGGCCCTTTAACCTCCTGAGTCATGGGGGTGGGGCCTCCCCTCCATCTGAGCCCAGATGGGGGTCTTTAGGCAGAGAGGAACCTTCCCTCGTTAATACTAATTGATGGTTTGGGGTGCCGGGGAGCAAGGATGCCTCTTCAGTGTTTTCCTCCTCAGGGCGTGGGGCCTTCAGTTGTGGCTAGGGTAGCAGCTTAATGGGCTTGGCCAGCAGCAGGAGGGTAGGTGGGCAGAGCTGAAGGAGGACCGGCTGCTGCTGTGGGAGTGCCTAGAAGGAGGTCAGTGTGGGCGGTGCATCTCTGCCAGCTTGTCCCTGCAGGCCTCCCTCTGTCGGGTTGAGAAGGGCAGGGGTGGGGAGAGAGGCATTTTTTTTTTTTTTTTTTTTTAGTGCCTTTGATCTGCCTTTTTTATAGCCTGCTTTATCCTGGAGGGAGTTATCTTTACTGCTGTCTCTCTCTCTGTCTCTCCATCTGACAGTTTCTCTCTCTGCCTGCCATTGTTATCTCTCTTCTCTATCTTGACCTCACTGTCTCTGTCCATCTCTCTGGTCTCCTTTTGTCTTTCTCCATTTTTTGTTTATCTGTATCTGTATCTCTCTCTGTATCTCCCGCTGTCTCCCTCTCTCTCTCTCTCTCTCTCTCTTTTTTTTTTTTGGCCGGGCTGCATAGCATGTGGGATCTTAGTTCCCAACCAGGGATCGAACCCATGCTCCCTGCATTGGAAGCATGGAGTCTTAATCACTGAACCGCCTGGGAAGTCCCTCCATCTCTCTCTTTATATCTCTTCCTGTGTCTCTTTTTCTCTCTGTGTCTTTCTTGTATGTGCCTCACTGTCTGTCCCTCTCCATTTTTCTCCCTGTGCCTGTAACTCCTCAGTCACCCAAAGTGGGACCCCCATCTCTCCCCTCCCCAACAAGGCAGACCTCAGCCTGGTCGCCCCAGGCAGAGCTGACCATGGAGGGGCCGCTCTGCACCTACCTGTCCTGGGCTGGGGCAAGGCCCACCGGTGACTATGACACCCCATCCTGCCCACCTGTGGCTCAGGGTTCGGTAGAATAGTATTTCCCCAAAAGGATGCTGTAGCTGATTCTGGTGGTGGAGCGGCTGGAAGAAGGACCTTGGTTCTTGTCTTCTTTGAAGAAAGAATTCAGCAAAGAGACAAAGATTGCGAAAAAGATAAAAGCGTTTATTAGAAGCAAAGTACACGTGGCAGAGCAACAGAGGTTGCACACAATAGGGGCAGCTTAGGTTGTTTTATAGGGGCAATTTTCCGGGTTGTTTTTCTGACCAATCATCTCCATATTTGGTCCTGGTGTGGGCGCCCATCTCTCAGCCAAGATGGATTCCAGCTGGCATCTTCTCCCTCCTTTTGCCCTTTCCCTAGACTGAGGGCCTTTTCTGCACATGTTTTGGGCTGGGAAATCCACAAGAATGCACCCAGTCAGGGCCCAATACCTCCGCTGGTATCCCATCTCGAAGCAGCAGGAGACCAGCTGCAACTGCTCATCCGGGGGCCTATCTCCTACCTCAAATCCCTCCTGAGAGATGTGGACTCAAAAAAATCTTATTGGGAGGATGAAGGGCAATGGTTCATCTTCTGTAGCTTCTTCAGGCTGACATTGGGTTCACAGACCCGACTTAATTGCGGCCAGGGAGCTCTTACCTTGCCTTGTTAGGGGCCCCAGGGCAACTTCTGTTATTCCGGCAGGACTGGTTTCAGGCAGTGGATGCAATCCCTGCATCACCATCATCTTGAATTGCTGTAACCTGGAAAAAGCAAACTTAACAAGCAGGTTAAAAAAGCAAGAGCTGAAGATCAGCCTTCGAGTAGGCCCTTGCTTTTCCCATTGATCTGCCTTAGCCAGGGTCAAGATAAAGGGCTGCCCTAGGCCCACCCTTAACCCTAATATAGCCCCAAGGGAGCCCAGAAGGTCTCACCCCAGTAGTAGGGCAGGACACTCAGGAACAACTAGAAAGGCATGTGAGATCAAACACTGTTCGAACCGGCAAGCGAGGGGCCCAGGGAAGTAATGCGCTCAAGGCTTTCTGTCAACACCAGTTAACTGTGCAACTTTTAGAGGAAAGAGGCCCAGCATGAGAAATCAAGACAGAATAAGTGGCTCCCGTATCAATTTAAAAACTCGATCTTCTTACCTGCCACATCAAGGACCACCTGGGGCTCCTCGACAGAGATAGACAGCTCGTGAGGGGGCATGGGGGAGCCACCAGAATCCCTGGGACCGCCTCAGTTGTCCAGCATGGCCATCTGGAGCAGAGCCGCCTTTCCCCTTCAGGACTGAGGGCACGCCCATCTCCCGAGACCGGTCTCTTTGCGGACTGCGCATGGCCTGGGGGCGCTCCTGGCATTTGCAGGCCCAGTGGCCAGTTGACTTATATTTGAAGCATTCCCTCTTGTTGGTTTTACCTCGAGACTGATGGTTGAAACTCCTTGTCCCCTTTGGGTTGCCCTGAGGTTCCCAGGCATGGCTGACAGCAACTGTTACCTGTTTAGCTTGAGCCTTGGCCTGCCTTTTCTCACACTGAGTTCTCTCCTCCTCCTGAATTTGATCTCGATTATTAAATACCCCAAAGGTCACCTCTAAGCGTTGGTGCATAGGGGTTTGTGGGCCTAATTGTAACTTTTGGAGTTGTCACCTAATATCTGGGGCAGACTGACAAAATGTCCCAGCAGAGCTTGACCCTCAGGAGTGGAGGGGTCTGTGTCAGTAAATTTTCTAAAAGCCTCCACAAGCCGTCCCTGAAAGAGAGCTGGGTTTTCTTCTTTCTCTTGGGTCACTTCCCTGACCTTTTCATAGTTAACTGGCTTTCTGATGCACTTTCTCATTCCTTCTTCTTTTCTTTTCTTTTTTTTTTTTAATATTCATTTATTCATTTGTCTGCGCTGGGTCTTAGTTGCGGCATGCGGGATCTAGTTCCCTGACCAGGGATTGAACCCGCGCCCCCTGCATTGGGAACACGGAGTCTTAACCACTGGACCACCAGGGAAGTCTCTCTCATTCCTTCTAATAGGCATTGGACCATGTGGTTCCTGGCCTTCATTCCCCCCCAGGGAATTATAATCCCAAGTGGGCTCCTGATTTGGGACTGCGTCCTCACCCACATCATAAATGTGAGGTTGGTCCCTGCTGAGCTGATCAGCGTGCCCCTGGACTGCTGTCTAAATCCTGTGTTTCTCCTCATGGGTACAGCTGGTAGATAGTACTATTTGGACATCCTTCCAAGTTAAATCAAAGTCCAGGGTTAGGGGTTGAATCTACTAGGGTCTTCAGAAAATCATCCCAGCCTTTGTTCGCATTGGACTTGAGCCAGAAGGGCACATGTACTCTGGTTGTGCCTTCGCCATTTGCCACTTCTCTAAGAGGGCATATTCTCCCTGATCCTGGGTGATAGGAAGTCCCACTATGGGTTACCTCAGCAGGACTAGCATTTTCATCCTGGGGTACCGGTGCGGATCAAAGAGCATACGGAGGTAGCATAGGGAGGTAGCATAGGGAGGTAGCATAGGGAGGTAGGGATCAAAGAGCATAAGGAGGTAGCATAGGGAGGTAGGGATCAAAGAGCATAGGGAGGTAGCATAGGGAGGTAGGGATAAAAGAGCATAGGGAGGTAGCATAGGGAGGTAGCATAGGGAAGTAGGGATAAAAGGGCATAGGGAGGTAGCATAGGGAAGTAGGGATAAAAGGGCATAGGGAGGTAGGGATAAAAGGGCATAGGGAGGTAGCATAGGGAGGTAGCATAGGGAGGTAGCATAGGGAGGTAGGGATGAAAGAGCATTGGGAGGTAGGATTGGGGATTGGTCAGGGGGTACAGAGCAGGAGAGGCTCGGTTTCCTCCCTGAGAGTGGAGGGTGGTGTTTAAAAGAGGACTGTCTAAAATGGAGGAAAGTACACATTGAAGAAACAACGTACGTGTGGCCGAGAACACAGGCAAACTCAGAGTGAGTTGCAAGCAACAGGGGTGGCTTAGGTCACTCATATAGGGGCAGTTTTCTGGGTTGTTTTTCTGGCCAATCATCTCCATATTTTGTCCTGTGGTGGGTGCCCATCTCTCAGCCAAGATGGATTCCAGCTGGCCTCTTCCCCCTCCTTTTGTCCTTCCCCTAGACTGAGGCCTTCTCTGCGCATGTGTTGGGCTGGGAAATCCACAAGAATGCACCCAATCAGGGCCCGGTGCTCCCGCTGGTGTCCATCTCAAAGCATCAGCAGGAGACCAGCTGCAGCTGCTCATCCGGGGGCCTGTCTGTCTCCTACCGCAGAGCCATTGGAAGAAATGGGAGAAATAGGTTTCAAGCGGCCAAAACTCACCAGTTTTTATCCCCACAGCCCTTCCACACTCAGCAGGGGGGTCTCCTGCCCCAGCAGAGCCTTGTCTCCTCTGTGATACTAGATGTCCCTCAGCCCTCTGGGATCTTTCCCTCCAGATGGACCAACAGATATTGTCTGTGCCTCCCGGCTGTGTGGCCACAAAAAGGAGGTTATAAACAGGTTTTCTTCCTATAGAATTGCAAAGACCAACCCTCCATGTGAGGCAGGTGACAGGGTTAGGAGTCAGAGGGCCTGGGTTCAAATCTCAGATCTGCCACTTAGAACTGTGTGTCGTGGGCAAGTCACTTATCCTCTCTGTGCCTCAGCTTCCTCATCTTTACTATGGGGGTAATAATAAGACCTACCTCTGGGTGTTGTTGTGAGAAACATATGAGTTGATATGTGGGACATGTTCAGAACAGTGCCCGACACACAGTAGTTGCTCAATGAACGTTCTATGTCATGACTACGTCCTGTGATCCCATCTATGGTCACCTATCACCACCGGCTCTGGCTGCTGTCTCTGCCATTTCTACAGTCACTTCCACCATCCCATTATCTGTTCTCCATGTTCTCACCCCGCGAGGTCACAGCCCTCTCCCCTTTATTTGCCCCAAAGTACCACTAACAGTAGGAGGAAGCTTTTAGTAAAACCTGACATCTCGCAATGATGTAAAAATCCTGTCAGATGCCCTGGCCTCCTACCTGCCCCTTCCCCGGCCCCTCCTGCAAGGCCCCTCCAGGCTGCTGCTCTTCCTAGCTGCCTGCCGGCTGCCATGCTTCAGGGCTCTGCTCACAACCCCCAAGCAAGTGTTCTCTCGATTATCACTCCCCACATCGCTCCTTGAATCCGGAGTCCCAAATATGCTTTCCCCAGCCAAGGTAAGAAGAACGCATTGATGTTACTGTAGTAGATGCTTTGTGAGCCCAGCACCCCCGACCTCTTTCCGGAATCAGCACCCCCATTATGTTTTGGGGACCCACGGGCCCCTTATTCTCAAGCCCTGTGGCTCTGGTAGGGCTGGCCCCTCCCTCCAGCTCCAGGGAAGTGCATGTGACTCAGAAGAGCCAATCAGAGCACCGCAGCCCCTGGGCACGCCCCTCGGTCACACCCCTTGTTCAGTACCTGGGAGTCAGGACAGGGCTTCTATTTCCCTGAGGCCGCTAAGCGGACGGCATGTAAGCCCCGAGTGGCTCAGCTCTACCTTGGCCGTGTAGTCCGGAGACCCTGCCTGAGAATGAGGACAACGCCGAGGGAAGCAGAGCCAGTGACAAGATTCCCGCGAGCAGACAACCCCTCAATCGGGTGTGCTCAAAACCAGACTTTTACATTAACGGAGTCAATAATTCTCCTCTCTTTTTCCCATTTATTATTTATTTATTTATTTATTTATTTATGTCACTAGCAACCAAAAGAAACCTTCCTAATCCAGTTGGCATGATTTCTGCAGCGGTGCGCTAGCCGGAATGTCGAGGACATCAATTCCCTGTGGAGTAAGGAATCCTTCACTGTCATGGAGTAAGGGGTCTGGTGCCAGTTACTCGGCTTCTACTCCTGCTTCCTTACCTAACCAGCAAAGTAGAGTGTTCCTGTTTCACCAAGTTAAGGCTGCACTTGAGCCAAATTAAAAAAAACATTTTTTTTTTTGCCTGAAATGCTATCATGAAAATGAAAAGACCCACCATAGAGAGCAGGTATTTGTTACACATATAATAACAAATGCTTACTATTTACCGAGCACTTGCTGTGACTGTGCACAAGAGATCATAAATATGATCTGGCAGCTATAGCAAAGACCACAGAATGGGGGCTCAAACAACAGATGCTTATTTCTCAGTTCTGGAGCCTGGGAGTCCCAGATCAGGGTGTCAGCATGGTCAGGTTCTGCTGAGAGCTCTCTTCCAGGCTTGCAAATGGCCATCTTCTTGGTGTATCTTTCCATGGCAGAGAGAGAGCTCTGGTGTCTCTTCCTCTTCTTTTTTATTTATTTTTTTTCATTTGGAAGATCTATAGTTTTTCACTATATTTAATTCTATGTCCCATCTGTTTTTTTTTTTTTTTTTTTTTTTTTTGTGGGATCTTAATTCCCCGACCAGGGATTGAACCCAGACCCCGGCAGTGAATGTGCTGAGTCCTAACCACTGGTCCACCAGCGAATTCCCTCTCTTCCTCTTCTTATCAGGGCACTAATTCCATCATGGGGATTCCCCACCCTTATGATCTCATCTGAACCTAATTACCTCCCAAAGGCCCCCACCTCTAACTACCACCACATTGGGAGTTAGGGCTTCAACATACGAATTGGTGGGGAGGGGTACAAACATTCAGCCCATAGCAAAAGGTAAGGTTTATAGTGACCCCATTTTACAGATGAGGAAACTGAGATACAGGGAAGTGTGGTGTTGTGGCCATGCTCTCACAGTTGCACACTCAGGATTTTAATCTGGTGGTCTGGCTTACTGATTATACTATACTGCTTCTCAAAAGGTCAGTATTCAGAATATACAAAGAGCCCCTGTAAATAAACAAGTTGACTCAATAGAAAGCGGGCAAAAACATGAATAAGCAGTTGCCGAATAAGTATATGCTAATATGCATATGCTAAGGAAATGCTAATTAGAACCATATGAAATACCATTATCCCACTAGATGAGGAAGAAAGTTAAGAAGTCTGAAAATACCAAGTGTTGGCAGGGATGTGGAGCAACAGAAGTGCTGATGGAGAGGTGTAACTTGGTACAAACACTTTAGAAGACAATTTGGCATTACTCAGCAAATACCTATGCTATAACCCAGCAATTCCACTCCCAAGTATACGTATCCTAAAGAAACGCATGTGACATGTATCCCAGGAGACATGTTCAAAAACGTTCATAGCAGTATGGTTTGTAATAGCAAAAACCTGAAAACATCTCAAATATCTTTTGTCAGCAAAATGAGAAAATTGTGCCATATTCATACAAGGGAAGACTACACAGAAGTGAAAATTGAATGAACTGCAGATGCTGCATGGGTGACCCTTAGAAACATAACGTTCAGTGAAGAAGCAAGCCTCAGAAGAATACCCACAGTATGACACTGTTCTCTAAAAACAGTACCTTTTGTTACAGAAAATTTAAAACACAAACAGAAGCAGACTGAAGGATATAATGAACCCTCGTATCTTGATCAGCCAGGCTCAACAATTTTTAACTCAAATCCAGCTTCACTTCTACTCCACCCCTCTTGTATAATTTTGAAGCAAATCCCAGACATCATTTCATTTCCTTAGTAAATATTTCAATGTATTTCTCTAAGATAGAAACTCTTAAAGAGAACCATAACCTGAATACCATTGTCACACGAAGAAAATTAACAATAATTCCTTAATATCATCAAATATCCACATTTCCAATTGTCTCATAAATGTAATAAAATTATTAGTAGTTTATTTGGATCAGGACCCAAATAAGGTAGATTCACTGAAGTTGACTGACATGCCTCTTAAATCGCTTTTAATCTGTAGGTGTCTTTTTTCACCTTACGGAAAATGATGAAAGTTTACTAGATTCTTATACACTATTCAAACAAGGGTGGAAAGTGTCTAAAATACTTTAGTCAACACTGCAAGCTACCAATTTCATCAATAACAGGCCATTTTTAACACCCACTATGTTAATTATTAATAAGGCACTCAATACGCAAATGAAAAGCCATTTCTAACTTTCATCATGCTAATTAGTGAAGTCTCTGGTGTTTCTCAAAGATAGTTGAAGCCCTTGAGGTAATTGCCTATTTGGCTGGCTGACTCTTCTGGAAGTGTGTATTCCACCTTAGGCCAACTGATGGCCCCTGGAGTTTAACTTAAATGAAACATATATTTAAATCGCCCTGTGTCTTAGAGTGAGTTCCTTAAAAACAGACTCCAAGGGACTTCCCTGGTGGCCTAGTGGTAAAGAATCTGCCTTCCAATGTGGGGGACACAGGTTCAATCCCTGGTCGGGGAGCTATGATCCCACATGCTGCAGGGCAGCTAAACCCGTGTGCCACAACTACTGAGCCTGCGCTGTAGAGCCCACAAGCCACGACTACTGAGCCCGTATGTATGCCACAACTACTGAAGGCCGCGCGCCTAGAGCCCGTGCTTTGCAACAAGAGAAGCCACCACAATGAGAAGACCGCACACCGTAGCGAAGAGTAGCCTCCGCTCACCGCAACTAGAGAAAGCCTGAGTGCAGCGACAAAGACCCAACATAGACAAAAATAAATAAATAAATAATTTTTTTAAAAAAAATAATTAATTAATTAATTAATTTTAAAAATGCTGATAAAAATTTTAAAATGTGTATGTATACAAAAAAGACCTACAACAAAGTAATTTTGAAAAGAACAATGTTGCAAGACTTATACTATGTGATTTTTTTAATAGACTTTTTTAAAAATAGATTTTATTTTATTTATTTATTTTTGGCTGTGTTGGGTCTTTGTTGCTGCACGCGGGCTTTCTCTAGTTGTGGCTAGCAGGGGCTACTCTTCGTTGTGGTGCGCGGGCTTCTCATTGCGGTGGCTTCTCTTGTTGCGGAGCACGGGCTCTAGGCGCGCAGGTTTCAGTAGTTGTGGCACGTGGGCTCAGTAGTGTGGCTCGGGGGCTCTAGCGCAGGCTCAGTAGTTGTGGCGCACAGGCTTGGTTGCTCCATGGCATGTGGGATGCCATGGCATGTGGCATGCTCCATGGCATGGGCTCGAACCCATGTCCCCTGCATTGGCAGGCAGATTCTTAGCCACTGCGCCACCAGGGAAGCCCACTATGTGATTTTTGACTTACTATAAAACTACAGAAATCAGGAGTGTCATATTGGCATAAAGGTAAACAAAAAGACCAAGGAGTTAGAAGAATAGTGAGGCCAGAAATAAACACACACATATATGGTCAATTAACTTTTGACAAAATAGCCAAGGTAATTCAATGGGAGAAAAGACAATCTTTTCAACAAGTGGTGCTGAAATAGCTAGAAGTCCATATGGTAAGAAGTGAACCGCAACCCTTACATCACACCATACAAAAAATTAACTAAAAATAGATCATAGACCCAAGCATATGTGCTAAAACTATAAAACAGCTAGAAGGAAACATTTTTAAAATTGTGACCCTAGGTAGACAAAAATTTCTTTTTTTTTCTTTTTTCTTTTTCTTTTTGGCCATGCTGAGAGGCTTGCAGCATCTTAGTTCTCGCTCCAGGGATTGGACCTGGACCTTGGCATTGAAAGTGCCGAGTCCTAATGACTGGACCGCTAGGGAATTTCCGAAGGTTTCTTAAATAGGACACAAAGGCACACAGCATAACAGAAAAAAGAAAAAACCCTGATATGGTGGAAATCATCAATTAAACACTTCTGCTCTGAGAAAGGCACAGTTTAAAAAATGAAAAAAAATTCGTCTTTTGTTTTTAGTCTGTGTTTACATAGAGGAGAATACATATTACAGATTCACAATACATATATTTGGCAAAGGACTATATCCAGAAAATATAAAGAACTCATAACTGAATAATAAGAAAACAAACAATCTAATTAAAACAGGGGGCTTCCCGGGTGACGCAGTCGTTAAGAATCCGCCTGCCAATGCAGGGGACACGGGTTTGATCCCTGGTCCAGGAAGATCCCACATGCCGCAGAGCAACTAAGCCCGCGTGCCACAACTACTGAGCCCTCATGCCACAACTACTGAAGCCCACGCACCTAGAGCCCATGCTTCGCAACAAGAGAAGCCACCGCAATGAGAAGTCCGCGCACCACAACAAAGAGTAGCCCCCGCTCGCCGCAACTAAAGAAAGCCCGCGCTCAGCAACAAAGACCCAATGCAGCCCAAAATAAATAAATAAATAAATAAATGGGGGAATGTATGTATATGTATATCTGAATCACTTTGCTGTACAGCAATGATTAACACAACACTGTAAATCAACTATACTTCAATAAAAAAATTTAAAAATTTTTTAAAATAAAAAAATATTGTCTTTCTATAAATGAAAAAAAAAGTATCTCAGAGAGTCATTTTAAGGATTGAACAAATGGTTAGCACAGTGACTAACACATAGTAGGGACTCAGGAAATGTTAGCTAAATAGGTATATAAATATATATATTCCAGTTTTCCCCAAAATGTACAATGTAGATAAATTATTATAGAAAAATGACTAGAAAGAAACACACTAATATATTGTGTGATTATTTCAGAGTGGTAAAATTGTGGGTGATTTAAAAATTCTTATTCAAAACCGTACAATAAGTGTGCATATATTTTCCTTATTTTTTTATGCATATATTTTCTAATAACAGTGGAGATTATTAAAAAGGTAAAAGCTTTGGGCTGTTGTAGGTAGGTCCAAGGAAACTCACTGAAGTGTAGTTTGTAGGTAGGAGATGATGTGACACCAGTAGACATCCAGCGGGTTCAAGTGACTTTAGTTGTGTTACTCCTTGCAGTGGAGTCCTGGGAAGCCAGCAAAATGAATGAAGCAGTATATATATCTCTCTGTTACAAAAACAAAGTCTCAGTGTAGGAAAATGAAGCTGATTTTTGTGTGTTGACTATGTGTCCTGCCTCTTTCCTGAATTCATTCATTCAAGTTTTAGCAATGGGGGAGGGGGGAGAATCTTTAGGGAATTCTACATATAAGATCATATCATACATTTATAATATAATGTATATATATATTTCTTGAAATGACAAAAAGTTTTAAGTACAATATAAACTTCAGTTTTTTCTTGAACGATTTATGAATAAGTTGCCAACATGCTGCCTCTTTATCTCCAAATAGTTTGTATTTTGTATAAATAAGAACATTCTCCACTATATACACGGTAAGACAGAGGTGAAAGTCAGGAAATTAACACCGATGAATCATTACCATCTAAACGGCAGAATCCAACCCCCTCTGTGATTGTGCCAATAGTGCCTTACTTTCCACTGTGTTTTTTGAAATTCGAACTGTATAGTATATTATCTTTACAAACATTTTTTAATGTTCAGTAACTACATGAAAACACACATAAAATAAAAATTAATTCATTTAACAATGAGCCCTGGAGTCCCAAGGGATGCCAGATTTTCTCAGGTCTCTGCAGGGGACCCCTCATTACACTGCCGCCCAGAAACATATTCAGAAGGGCCAGCATGGGGAAAGGTAGTTATAGGCGGTTTGCAAAGTACAGAAAAAGCTCAGGTCCTGAAAGGGCTCGAACTGGCGCCCAGGCTTGGTGGTCCCACAGGATTTTCCACCTCTCTTTAAGGTGAAACCAAGGAAAACAGGGCCCTGCTCCTGCACAGATTGCCAAGATTGCAATGTTGGCAGCGGCCAGGAGGTGGAAACATGTCACTGGTTTCGCAAGGTTCCAGGCCGAGAAACATCCGGCAGGGGCGCGGCTCCGGACTTTCCAACACGTGGTGCGCTGCTGGCACGCACCTTCCACCCCCCTCTCCGTCCGCTGCTGAGAACCACATACGATGCGAGTGCCTTGTGGGTGCGGGATTCGGGGGCGCTCCCGTGGTCTGGGCTCCTCTCCCACGAGTGGCCTTTTAGGGACAACCAAACCACCCCCCTGAAACCAGAAAATCCCCACATGGCACTCAGGGCTGACTGGGCTTCTGTATGTACCCCGCTCCCCGTTCCCCCTCCAGAATCCCTCGGGTGGGGCCGGGGTCGCAGGGCCGTTGAGTGAGCCGAGGAGGAAGAAGTGTGAGAACGGCGCTTTAGACAGCAGCGGGGTCACGGGAGCACGGCCCTACGCGTCCCGTGTCGCTGCAGTATGCGTCTGCCTCGGGGCGCGAACTGGCGGGACCTGTCCCAACTCGGGGACAGATGAGAGGCCGGCGACGCCCTGATTGGCTTCCAAGCCCCTTCCTGCGCCACCTGTCTGCAGGCGCCGGGAGGCCGGGGAAGCGACGGAGAGGGATAAAGCCTCGGGCATCGGCGCGGGGAGCCGGAGATTCACGCATCTTCTCCGCGATGCTGCGGTCTCCAAGAGACCTGTTTGCAGACGTACCGATTGGGGGTTCCGTTACACCCACGGAGCGGGCGCCAAGGGATGGCTTGGGCCCCTGCAAATTCCCTAAAGTCGCCCCCCACCGCATGACCGCCTGGCTGCTTCGCAAAGTGCTGCAGGGGGGCAAGCCAAAGCCCCACCCCCGCCAGATCGTGACCCTCCTCAGGCCTCCAGGGACAAAAAGTGCCCTCGGGGATCCAGGCCCGGACCCGCCCCGGCCACGCAATCGCTGTGTGGCCCTTAATCAGTGTCTTCACCTCCCTGAGCCTGCTATCCTCGTCTATATGAAGGAGACACAGACACACAGGAGGCTCACAGACGAGAGGCTAAGACTTTATTTGTCACTCAAGACCCCTGTGCCCCGTCCCCAGCGCTCAGAAGATCTTCACCAACTCCGGCTGCACGTCCCCGCCCACTTCGAACCAGAACGCCCGCTCTGGTGAGATCCGGTAGCGGTAGTGGTGGTATTCCGTGTCCCCGATCACAACCTGCAGGGGCGAGGAGACACGGTTTATGGTTCCCGAGGCGACTGCGGGGTCATTCCCGACTCGTACCCACGCTGCGTGACCTCGTCACCCACGCAAACCCGCATTAAGGAAAAGGGCTGCTCTTGATTCTAAGCCCTTGCCGAGAGGATTCAATGAGTTCATTGCTGGCACGGGGGTGCTTTTTAAGCTTTGGCGGTGGATGTGGTCTCCACGGTGCCCGCGTCCACCGCCTCACTGTGACGCACAGATTGAAAGTAGAGAACGGCCTGGGTGGTGGAGGGTCTACAGCGACCACTCCCTGCTGGGACTTATTCTGGGTTCTGTCTCCCAACCCATCCATTCCCCTGCCCCAGAGCCACTACGTCAGGCGCCAGTGGACAGGGAATAGGGTCCGGGATGTCCACGCCTCCCCGCTGGACACCCACCCTTTGGGCTCGTGCTCTCGCGTCCTTGTCACCGCCATACGCCTGCCCTCTAGTGCGCTTGCGCCAGGGGAGGTGAGGGACTGGGGACGCCGTGCCCAGCCTCGGCCGCGCCTTTGCTCCCCACCTCCGACAAGGGCCTTCCTGGCCTTGCCAAGGGAAGAGACCTGGGTGTTGGCGGCCACCCCTGTGGCAGAGACGCACCTGGAAGCCTTCTTTTTGGGCAATGAGGAGCATATCGAAGGACTCCCCACGCTGGAAGGCAGGGCCAAAGCCGAGCTCCTCTAAGCCCCACTCGCCGCACTTCCGGGTGTTCAAGACCACCGAGGATTCATCCAGCCGGGGGTTGAAATGCAGGACGATCTCACTGTCTGGCTCGTCACTGCACAGCAGGTTTATGTAGAACCTGTTAGGTGGCGGATGGGAGGGGGCGTCAGAGAAAGGACTTACCGATTGCCGAAGGACATCCAAGTCCACGGGGACCTGAGAGCCACACGCCAGTGAAGGAGGGGTGGTGGACTGGAGGCCAAGGAGCCCAGATTCCAGGACATCCAGAAACCAACTGGGGACCTGGACACACATCCACCCAGGCAAGGGTCACTGTACTACGGCCTGGGTCCCCCGCATTTCCAGAGTCTGGGAGTTGCCGAGGAGTCATGGTCCTGAGACCGGGGTGCCTCCGATCCCCCAATTCCCAGAGGGCCGGGAGCAATACCAGGGACCCCAGTATTCCCAGGCATCGTAGATTCCCAGAAATCCTGAAGCTCCCGACCCAGGAAGTCATAGGTTTGATTGCTGAGGCCTCCCAGGTGCCCAGGGCACCTCTGACTCACAGGCTGTGTTTCCACAGTTGCTTCAGACTCAGACTGGAAGTCTTACTATAAGTAAGAGCCTTGGATTGCCCAGGAACTCCCAGATTCTTAGAAGGTTGTAGGGACCCCAGGTACACTGTCCTGGGACAAATGAGTAAAGACATCAGATTCCAGAAGGTGGGAAATAGCTTGGAGATTCCAAGATCCTGGTGGGCAAAGCTGGCCTGGGGCTTGTTCTCTGGGCTGTAAGAAGTGGGCTCAGCTGAGCCTGGAGACCTCCCACCCCTTACCGCAGAGGCTTGGAGGTCTCACCTGTCAGCATTTTTGGGGACAACACCACGAATTCTCAACACGGTGCCGACTTCGAAGCTCTTGGCCAGCGAGGTCCTGTAGGGCACCTTCTGCAGCACCAGGGGTGCGGGGGCCAAAGTGGATCAGGGAGGCAGAGAAGAGAGACACATGGGTCAGTGCCGGGGAGAACATGACCAGGACCCAGACCAGCAGAATCAGAGAGCAGAAAGGGCACAGAGGCAAAGGAAAGAGAGCCAGGCGTAGGGAAAGGGTTGGAGAGAGGAACACAAAGAATCAACAGGAAGATATTCAGAGAGATAGAAAGTAAGGGGGAAACACCAAGGGGGAGATGGGAGCATGGGATGGATTGGGTCAACCCAGAAACAACAGCCCAGAACGTCATAGCACCCCCGAACACCCGTTTTCTCCGTGAAACAGGAGACCTCAGCCAAGCCCCAGCCCCTACCCCATTCCAGTGCAGCCTTGGGTCCAAAACCTCGCCACCTCCACACCCCTGAAGCACTCACATATAGCCCTGCCATGGCTGGAACAGCGGACAGGCAGTGGTGGTGGTGGGTATGGCTGCTGGGACCTTAAGTAGAAGCAGGGCGTGGCTGGCCCTGGTGACTCACCGTCACCCCTTTCCACACCCACCACCCACACCTGGCACAGACCCTGGCCCTGGGGCCATGCTGGCCAGCACCCTCCTTCTAGGGCCTCTGACACCCCTGCAGTCCCTGAGGATTCCCAGGTCCCTCTCCTGTGAGCTAATAATGATAGGAACAGTTAACAATAATAATAATAATATTATAGGGACTTCCCTGAGGGCACAGTGGTTAAGAATCCACCTGCCAGGGGAGAGGACACAGGTTCGATCCCTGGTCCAGGAAGATCCCACATGCCTCAGAGCAACTAAGCTCGTGCACCACAACTACTGAGCCTGCGCTCTAGAGCCTGCAAGCCACAACTACTGAGCCCGCGTGCCACAGCTACTGAGCCCGTGTGCCACAACTATTGAAGCCCGCGGGCCTACAGCCCGTGCTCTGCAACAAGAGAAGCCACCGCAATGAGAAACCCGTGCACGGCAACGAAGAGTAGCCCCCGCTCGACACAGCTAGAGAAAGCCTGTGTGCAGCAACGAAGACCCAACGCAGCCAAAAATAAATAAATAAATTTATTTATTAAAAAAAAAAAAACATCAGAGAAGGCTCATTGAGCCACCATGCCTCCAGCCCTAGCTTCCTGGTGACTGGCGGAGAGAAAACACGCTCGTGCCCATTTCATCATGGAAAACTCGAGTCCTGAGAGGCTAAGCTGTGGGCTGCAACTCTGGACCCTCTCTGCCAGGTTAGGACCTGCTGACTAGGGCTAAGGACGTGTCTGCCCTGACATTCCAGTTTATGCTTCTGGAATATAATAATAACCATGGCAACAACAATAATAACAGAAAAGGGAGCTCAGAGGGGCAGGGTGTTTTGCCTGATGGTCAAGGCTGTCTCCTTGGTGCCTAGTGCAGTGCCTGGCACACATAAGTGCTCTGTAAATATGGGTGAAAGAAGGAATGAAAGATAACACAGCTGCCATTAACGAAGCCTCCGGCCTTTCTAGCATGAGCCAGAGACCACTGATTTCAGACAGGCCACTGAGGCAGGGCCATTGATCCCCCTTATTTGACAGATAAGGAAACTGAGGCTCAGAAATGAGAAGCGGTTTGCCCAAAAAACACAGCTGTGCAGAACCACGGACACTGTGTCTCTGGCTTTCTTGATCTCTGGAAGTTTCTCTCTGGTTTATTCTGTCTCCAGGATGCCCTAGTCTCTCTGACTCTCTGTCTCTCTGGCTGTCCTGTGTCTCTGTCCCCCCACCCCCCGACGCGTTCCTGTTTCTCTCCTTCGAGTCTCTCTCCCTCCTCCTCCCAGAACCCTTCCTCTCTCCCATCCGATGTTCAGGACAAGGGGCGGGGAAGGAGGGGTGTCCTACGACCCGCCCCCCCAGCCAGACCAAGGAAGAGAAAAAAGTGGGACCCTCCACCCAGGCCCATTTCCACTCCCCACAGCCCAAAACTCCAGAAGAGGAATCCAGGTATGAAGGGTGGGGTCAGAGGGAGAATGCTGAAAGAGGGTTCTGGAAGACAGGGAACGGGGAGGTGGGGAGCTGGGCAGAAGCCCCTCCTAGCAGCCCCCTCTCCGTTTCTGCCGCCCTACTCCCCGCACCCCACCCCCATTGGCACCCCACCCAGCAGAGGGAGAAGAGGCCTGGGGCAGAGCCAGGAATGGAAACTTTGGGTGGAGACAAGCAGGCTCAGAACCTGATCCACAGCCTCGCAGGCGTCCCAGCCTCCCTCCAGGCCCCTGACCACACAGCTAGGGCAGCTGGAGGAGCCAGGGCCTCGGAGAGGGAGGCTGGGCAGCTGCATTTAGGCATTTGGTTGGGGGCTGCAGGCACCCCTATTTGGCAGAGGAGAAAGCAAGCTTAGAGAGGGCCAGCCTCTCACCAAGCCCTCACAGCAAGGATGGGCCAGGGCCCGGGCTGGAGCCGCTCTGTGTGCCAAGGGCACCTCATCGGGACTTTCAATAGAGAGGACAGTGGGGTCTGAGGTGGTAACACCAACATCTGCTCGGGTGGAGAGTTTCCCAGGATGATGGACTCCATCACTCTGATCACTAAGGGTGTCCCTTTTCTGTACCTCATTCTGTATATTGCTGTGTATCCCACTAGCTCATCTGTTCCCCGATTTCTTCATTGTGGTTGGATATTTCCCCACATGCTGCCGACCTGCAAGTCCTGACCTGACCTTCATGTTTGGCCATATGTTTGCATTGAGTGTGTTACCAGCTTGATTGCTAGTTCATTTCTCAGCAGTCAGATATGGGCATCCTGGATGGATTCTTATTCATTTGTGCTGGTTATCTTCGATCAGTTCTGGAATAACATGCTTAGGAGCATTTTTGTCTCACCTCTAAATAAGTGGCGGATGTCCTTATTTCCCAATACTCTTGTTTTCTCGAGCTGTAGGTCACGCTCGTAAATCATCCAGGTTTTACCGGAACACTTCCATGAGCCTTGACAATACACAGACCTGGGCAACCACCACCCCAATCAAGTTTTAGCCCCTGAAACAGCCAGTCCCCCTCCACCTGCCCCAGGAAACACTGTCACTCCTCAGCATTTAAGAGCCACCAAGTTAATTTGCGATGAAAACAAAGAAAGGGATGCCCAGCGGGCCGAGTTTGCTGGCTCTCCCCTCCTTCAGAAATAACTGGGGCGAAAAGTACTAAGTGTACCATGGTGTTTGTAGGAATTGAAAATCCCAGGCTCTGTCCATGTCAGCTTCTTGGAGACTTTGGGTTGGTTTTCATATACAGCGAAGAAAGTTCAGGGGCTGGATTGGTTTTGTAAATTAGTTTACCAATGAGGAAAATGGCATGTTTTAAAAATCTGACCTTTTTTTTTGGCCCTGCTGTGCTTGACCTGTGGGAACTTTTTCCCCTGATGAGGAGTTGAACCCGGACCCTCGGCAATGAAAGCACCGAGTCCTAACCACTGGACCACCAGGGAATTCCCCCAAATGTGACTTTTTCTTAAGCTAGGAAGTCCGCTGGAAACCTTACAGTTTTATTTATAAATATAGTAAATTGTATCGATGCAATCACTTGCTAAGGAGAAGCAGTTGCTGTCATATTTGGTTCCATTGGTAAACTGAGTTCATTAAACCCCTTTAAACATTTTAATCAGAATGCGGGATTTTGACATGTTGAGTTTGAAGTATTTCCACTGTCTCTCCAAGGCCAAAGTAATCTTGTACATTTCCGTCTTGCTCTGTGAAAACACTGATTTGCTGTTTCTCCTCCTCTTCTCCTTCCTTTCCTTCCGCTGAGCAGTTGGGTGCTCCAGCTGTTATGCTGGTGAGTAAGTGTTGCCTCTGGGGGGTGGGGGGCCCACAGGGCGGGGTGAGGGGGCTGAGGGGGCGCCCCTCCCCCAGGGCTGGGTCAGCTGGGGTGTCAGAGGGAGCCGCTGAGGAGGGTGCTTAGCAGAGGCTGGCCCTCAGGAGGCGGGTAAGGAGGGTGGCGGGACAGCAGGGAGCGCAGCCCCGACGCGGGAGGAGGTGTCTGTGCAGGGGTGAGGGTCACTGAGAGGTGCTGGAGCCCAGCGGGGGAGGGGGGCTTCCGCAGGGGGAGGAAATGCCGTGTGGGTGTCAGCGATGGAAGGCAGTCCAGAGCTGCTCTCTCCCTGTCAGAGGAGGGACGTATAGATGTGGATCAAAGAAATGGGCCGTGAACCCTGTGACATCGGGCTGGAAATGGAGGTGACCGTGTGAGCTAATAATTACAAGATTAAATTTATGTTAACATTTTTAGGTGTGATTTGTACTGTGATTGTATAGGAGAATTATGCTTCAGAAATGCACACTGCAGGGACTTCCTGGTGGTCCAGTTTAAGAGCCCGCGCTCCCAATGCAGGGGGCCCGGGTTTGACACCTGGTCATGGAACTAGATTCCCCCCTGCTGCAACGAAGACCTGGTGCAGCCAAATACATTTTTTATAAAATGCACACTGAAGTATTTAGGGGTGAAGTGTCATGATGCCTGCAACCTGCCTTGCAGTGGTTCACAGAGAGAAATGGCAGATGTGGAAAATATTAACGTGCCTGGGAGCCTGGATGACACCTCTGCAGGCATTCACCGTCCTCTTCTTTTAACTTTGCTGTAAGTGTGAAAATTTTCAAAATGGTGGGGGGATAAATCAAACTTGGGGTTCTGATTTTACAGAATCCGGACTACCGTGGTTCCCAGAAAGAGCATCCTCTCCAACATCCCTACCCCCCAGATGAGGCCTTGGAAAGCAGTGGAGACAAGAAGAACCTCCCTGGAGGCAGAACCAGAACGAGTCTTTGATCTTCATGTCCAGTGGGCTTGATCTTTGCTATGGACCAGTGTCTGCTGCACGTTGCCCTGTTTCCCATTTCCTGCATAAAAATGCCTTCACCGGGCCTCCCTGGTGCGCAGTGTAGGGAGTCCGCCTGCCGATGCGGGGTACTCGGGTTCGTGCCCTGGTGCGGGCGGATCCCACGTGCCGCGGAGCGACTGGGCCCGTGAGCCATAGGCCGCTGAGCCTGCGCGTCCGGAGCCTGTGCTCCGCAGCGGGAGGGGCCGCAGCGGTGAGAGGCCCGCGTACCGCACACAAAAAAAAAAACCAAAAAAAACCCAAAAATGCCTTCACCTTAGTTTATTGGGTGTCTAGGGCCAGCCTTGGCTGGGCGTGACAAAGAAGACTGTGTGTGTCTTCCACCAAAATCCTGGCCTCTGGGCTGGGCACAGTAACCAGGTGGGAGCTTAAGGTTGTCTCCACTGGAAGGGGAGGTGAGTGGTCTGGGTAGGGGAGGAAGAGTACAGATGAATATTATTGTAGACAAAGGGCTGCACCGTGACAGGGAGCACCAGTTGACCCTCCAATATCCATTATCACTTTCTCTCTTAATCCTGACTCAGTCCAGGATGGCCATGTGGCTGTTGCATTTCCGCGGGTTCCAGTTACTTTTGTTGTGAAGCCAATTACCCCAACGCTTTGAGGCTTAAAACAGCCATTGTGTGTGTGTGGGCTCATGGCTTCTGTAGGTCGAGGGTTTGGACAGGGCACAGAGGGAATGGCTCATCTATTAAGCTTCCATGATGTCTGGGCAACCTCTGTTACTGTGGGGCTGGGATCATCTGGGTGACCTGCACACAGCCTTCCTAGGAAGCCTGTGTATCTTCAGAGTAGCCGGACTTCCTTCATGGCAGCTCAGGGCTCCAAAGGCCAGCGCCCTTTCAGCTCACCAGATGAAAGCTGCCTCCTCTTTTCTAACCTGGTCTGGGAAGTCATGCCAAACCTCTCCATGCTGCACTCTACTTGTTATGAGTGAACAACTGAGGTTGGCCTGCGTTTAAGCCTCCACCTCATGGTAGCAGAAGTGCCAAAGAATCGGTGGAGGTATTTTTGGTGTTAATTTCATACTTTTGTTATTTTTTTTTAAGATTTAATTTAATTTTTATATTTTTGGCTGTGTTGGGTCTTCGTTGCTGTGCGAGGGCTTCTCATTGCACTGCGGTGGCTTCTGTTGTTGCGGAGCACGGGCTGTAGGTGTGCGGGCTTCAGTAGTTGCAGCACACGGGCTCAGTAGTTGTAGCTCGCGGGTTTAGTTGCCCCACGGCATGTGGGGTCTTCCTGGATGAGGGATCGAACCTGTGTCTCCTGCACTGGCAGGCGGATTCTTAACCACTGCGCCACCAGGGAAGCCCAGGTTCTTTTCTTTTTTCTTTTGCTGTACGCGGGCCTCTCACTGTCGTGGCCTCTCCCGTTGCGGAGCACAGGCTCCAGACGCGCAGGCTCAGCGGCCATGGCTCACGGGCCCAGCCGCTCCGCGGCATGTGGGATCTTCCCGGACCGGGGCACGAGCCCGTGTCCCCTGCATCGGCAGGCGGACTCTCAGCCACTGCGCCACCAGGGAAGCCCCGCAGGTTCATTTTTATCAGAGGACATTCCCAAGACCGTGACTTCCCCCCGCTCCCCACTGCCCTTGCCGGCAGACTGGAGGGGCGTGGCCGTGGTGCCCAGTGGGCACACACCCCCGGCTCCACTCCGGCGCCCTCTCCTGGAGGACTGAGGGCGGTGCCCTGGGCTCATCCGCAGACTCTGTCCCGAAGCCAGTCCGAGAGTGACAAGAGCCACACCTGCAGGTCTGTTCCACTGACCAGCCGCCCAGGACCGAGGTGGGCCCACGGACCTTGGTCTGCATTGTGTTGGCTGCTCGTTCTTGTCTAGGTTCACAGGCCAACAGCCAGTGTCCTTCCTTTCCTTCTCATCACCGCACCAGCGGCTCACTCCTACCTGCTGCCGTCACAGGCCTGGCAACCTCGTGTTCCGGGGCCAGCCAAGAACTGAGACCCCAGCAGGCCCCTAGTTCCCAGTAGGCAAACTCCGCTTTAAACTACTGCTGCCTAGCCGTGTTCTCGAGGCTTCAGAGCCGGGAAAGTGCGGAGCGCATAGCAAGCCGTGGAGCCCTCAGCCCGGGACCCGCGATGCTCCGCGGAGGCGCCGGAACCTCGCTGCATGGCACCCCCAAAACAAGCGAGCTCTGCGCCCACCTGTCCCGCGGACCTGGGCGCACCTCCGGCCACCGCGGCCCAGGACGGAGGCGTGGGGCTCAGCCAGCCGGCGGGGACCCGGGCTCCAGCCCCGAGGCAATGTGGACCCGCCAGGCCCACCTCCGTTCCCGCTGCCCGGAAAGCCTGCCTCCCATTTTTTGTCCCACCTCCAGAAGCACCTGGTGCCATGGATTCCCGAGCTGTTTGGTGGCTCTGAATTCAATGAGTTTCTTCTATAGTTTTCCAACTCCAGCCTAGGTTTCAATTTCTGGGATTTACTAAGAGGTTACCACGTATCCAGTACCTAAATTTGTCTTCTCTCTCCTTTTCTTTGGCCCTGAGGGTTGACAACTTTAAAAACTCATTTAAAACATACTGGTTAAGGGCCAGACGCCTGGGATCGTTTTTTGGCCCTGCATTCCCTGACTGCGTGATCTGAAGACAGTTGCTTTTCTCGTTATGTCAGTAAAACAGGGATGACAGCAGTCCCTACCTCCTAGATTCGATTAGATGACAGTGAGAAACTAAAGGGTGAATGCTGATCAAGTGCCTAGAGCTGTGTGACACACACCAGGATATGCCATTTGCATGGGAGTAACTGCTGCTAGTGGGTTTTAGGAAGGGAGCCACATTCAAATGACACATTCTCCAAGTTTGATGTGTCAGCCACATGCATTCAGATGACATTTTTGCCTGACCAAACTCGATCTAGTGTTTTGAGTTGAGGAGCTGAGCTCCTTTCCTGTTTTTCTTGCCTGGTAGGGCCACAATGTTTGTAGATATTCAAATGACACAAAGGGTCCACACATCTTTTGTCTTGCCTTTGTTTTTTAATTAATTAATTAATTGTTTTATTTATTTTTGGCTGTGTTGGGTCTTTATTGCTACGTGCGGGCTTTCTCTAGTAGTGGCGAGCAGGGGCTACTCTTCGTTGCGGTGCGCGGGCTTCTCATTGCAGTGGCTTCTCTTGCTGTGGAGCACGGGCTCTAGGCACGTGGGCTTCAGTAGTTGTGGCTCGGGGGCTCTAGAGCGGAGGCTCAGTAGTTGTGGTGCACGGGCTTAGTTGTTCCGCGGCATGTGGGATCTTCCCGGACCAGGGCTCAAACCCGTGTCCCCTGCATTGGTAGGCGGATTCTCAACCACTGCACCACCAGGGAAGTCCCTGTATACACATTTAAATGTTTTACATGATCCTGGAGCCCTCATAAGGAAATAAATGCAAAGAAACAGCTAAACCTTCAAGCTAAGAACAATAAAAGCAATTGTGGAGAAGTAACTAATGTGTGGGGAGGCTAAAGGAAGATAAGAATTATTTTAACAAGGTCGGTTTTTATTGAACTCCCTAGGTCTCAGTTTGCTGATAAAAATTTTACTTTCCTTGGGTCCAAGTAGGGTGTCTTTCACTTAGTAGTTTTTATCTCCTGTTTTCAGGAGAAAAGGGGAGATTAGAATGCCCTTCCTGTATTTGCTGCTTTTCAAGTGCTTTTAGCTCAAAATAATCCTCATGCCAAAGGGGCATATTTTGTTGTTGGTGGTGGTGTTTAATATTTATTTATTTAGGCTGTGCCAGGTCTTCATTGTGGCATGCAGGATCTTCGCTGCAGCATGCAAACTCTTAGTTGTGGCATACGGGATCTAGTTCCCTGACCAGGGATGGAACCCAGGCCCCCTGCATTGGGAGAGTGGGGTCTTACCCACTGGACCGCCAAGGAAGTCCCAAAGGGTAATATTTTGGGTGGCATATTTGTCACCCTTCAACACACACACACATATTTACAACCATCTTCCTTTCTCTCATCAGTCACAGAGGGCAAGTATGACTCCACTCATACAAGGTACCCAGAACAGTCAAATTCACAGAGACAGGAAGTAGCATGGTGGTGGCCAGGGGGTGCGGACAGGGGAACAGGGAGCCAGTGTTTAGTGGGTACAGGCTTCCGTTGGGGAAGGTGAAAAAGTTCCGGGTATGGATGGTGATGAGGGTTGCACAACAGTGTCAATGTACTTGAGGCCACTGAACTGTATGTTTAAAACAGGGTTATAATGGTAAATTCCATGGTTTTCTATTTTAACACAATTTTAAAAAACGTTTTAAAATAATCCTCTCCAAGTAAATCTCCAACTCATGCAATCATTACTTCAAACGGATGCTTCCGTTTCCAGACCGATGTCACAGGGTTCACGGCCCACTTCTTTGGTCCACATCTATACGTCCCTCCTCTGACAGGGAGAGAGCAGCTCTGGACTGCCTTCCATCGCTGACACCCACACGACATTTCCTCCCCCTGCGGAAGCCCCCCTCCCCCGCTGGGCTCCAGCACCTCTCAGTGACCCTCACCCCTGCACAGACACCTCCTCCCACGTCGGGGCTGCGCTCCCTGCTGTCCCGCCACCCTCCTTACCCGCCTCCTGAGGGCCAGCCTCTGCTAAGCACCCTCCTCAGCGGCTCCCTCTGACACCCCAGCTGACCCAGCCCTGGGGGAGGGGCGCCCCCTCAGCCCCCTCACCCCGCCCTGTGGGCCCCCCACCCCCCAGAGGCAACACTTACTCACCAGCATAACAGCTGGAGCACCCAACTGCTCAGCGGAAGGAAAGGAAGGAGAAGAGGAGGAGAAACAGCAAATCAGTGTTTTCACAGAGCAAGACGGAAATGTACAAGATTACTTTGGCCTTGGAGAGACAGTGGAAATACTTCAAACTCAACATGTCAAAATCCCGCATTCTGATTAAAATGTTTAAAGGGGTTTAATGAACTCAGTTTACCAATGGAACCAAATATGACAGCAACTGCTTCTCCTTAGCAAGTGATTGCATCGATACAATTTACTATATTTATAAATAAAACTGTAAGGTTTCCAGCGGACTTCCTAGCTTAAGAAAAAGTCACATTTGGGGGAATTCCCTGGTGGTCCAGTGGTTAGGACTCGGTGCTTTCATTGCCGAGGGTCCGGGTTCAACTCCTCATCAGGGGAAAAAGTTCCCACAGGTCAAGCACAGCAGGGCCAAAAAAAAAGGTCAGATTTTTAAAACATGCCATTTTCCTCATTGGTAAACTAATTTACAAAACCAATCCAGCCCCTGAACTTTCTTCGCTGTATATGAAAACCAACCCAAAGTCTCCAAGAAGCTGACATGGACAGAGCCTGGGATTTTCAATTCCTACAAACACCATGGTACACTTAGTACTTTTCGCCCCAGTTATTTCTGAAGGAGGGGAGAGCCAGCAAACTCGGCCCGCTGGGCATCCCTTTCTTTGTTTTCATCGCAAATTAACTTGGTGGCTCTTAAATGCTGAGGAGTGACAGTGTTTCCTGGGGCAGGTGGAGGGGGACTGGCTGTTTCAGGGGCTAAAACTTGATTGGGGTGGTGGTTGCCCAGGTCTGTGTATTGTCAAGGCTCATGGAAGTGTTCCGGTAAAACCTGGATGATTTACGAGCGTGACCTACAGCTCGAGAAAACAAGAGTATTGGGAAATAAGGACATCCGCCACTTATTTAGAGGTGAGACAAAAATGCTCCTAAGCATGTTATTCCAGAACTGATCGAAGATAACCAGCACAAATGAATAAGAATCCATCCAGGATGCCCATATCTGACTGCTGAGAAATGAACTAGCAATCAAGCTGGTAACACACTCAATGCAAACATATGGCCAAACATGAAGGTCAGGTCAGGACTTGCAGGTCGGCAGCATGTGGGGAAATATCCAACCACAATGAAGAAATCGGGGAACAGATGAGCTAGTGGGATACACAGCAATATACAGAATGAGGTACAGAAAAGGGACACCCTTAGTGATCAGAGTGATGGAGTCCATCATCCTGGGAAACTCTCCACCCGAGCAGATGTTGGTGTTACCACCTCAGACCCCACTGTCCTCTCTATTGAAAGTCCCGATGAGGTGCCCTTGGCACACAGAGCGGCTCCAGCCCGGGCCCTGGCCCATCCTTGCTGTGAGGGCTTGGTGAGAGGCTGGCCCTCTCTAAGCTTGCTTTCTCCTCTGCCAAATAGGGGTGCCTGCAGCCCCCAACCAAATGCCTAAATGCAGCTGCCCAGCCTCCCTCTCCGAGGCCCTGGCTCCTCCAGCTGCCCTAGCTGTGTGGTCAGGGGCCTGGAGGGAGGCTGGGACGCCTGCGAGGCTGTGGATCAGGTTCTGAGCCTGCTTGTCTCCACCCAAAGTTTCCATTCCTGGCTCTGCCCCAGGCCTCTTCTCCCTCTGCTGGGTGGGGTGCCAATGGGGGTGGGGTGCGGGGAGTAGGGCGGCAGAAACGGAGAGGGGGCTGCTAGGAGGGGCTTCTGCCCAGCTCCCCACCTCCCCGTTCCCTGTCTTCCAGAACCCTCTTTCAGCATTCTCCCTCTGACCCCACCCTTCATACCTGGATTCCTCTTCTGGAGTTTTGGGCTGTGGGGAGTGGAAATGGGCCTGGGTGGAGGGTCCCACTTTTTTCTCTTCCTTGGTCTGGCTGGGGGGCGGGTCGTAGGACACCCCTCCTTCCCCGCCCCTTGTCCTGAACATCGGATGGGAGAGAGGAAGGGTTCTGGGAGGAGGAGGGAGAGAGACTCGAAGGAGAGAAACAGGAACGCGTCGGGGGGTGGGGGGACAGAGACACAGGACAGCCAGAGAGACAGAGAGTCAGAGAGACTAGGGCATCCTGGAGACAGAATAAACCAGAGAGAAACTTCCAGAGATCAAGAAAGCCAGAGACACAGTGTCCGTGGTTCTGCACAGCTGTGTTTTTTGGGCAAACCGCTTCTCATTTCTGAGCCTCAGTTTCCTTATCTGTCAAATAAGGGGGATCAATGGCCCTGCCTCAGTGGCCTGTCTGAAATCAGTGGTCTCTGGCTCATGCTAGAAAGGCCGGAGGCTTCGTTAATGGCAGCTGTGTTATCTTTCATTCCTTCTTTCACCCATATTTACAGAGCACTTATGTGTGCCAGGCACTGCACTAGGCACCAAGGAGACAGCCTTGACCATCAGGCAAAACACCCTGCCCCTCTGAGCTCCCTTTTCTGTTATTATTGTTGTTGCCATGGTTATTATTATATTCCAGAAGCATAAACTGGAATGTCAGGGCAGACACGTCCTTAGCCCTAGTCAGCAGGTCCTAACCTGGCAGAGAGGGTCCAGAGTTGCAGCCCACAGCTTAGCCTCTCAGGACTCGAGTTTTCCATGATGAAATGGGCACGAGCGTGTTTTCTCTCCGCCAGTCACCAGGAAGCTAGGGCTGGAGGCATGGTGGCTCAATGAGCCTTCTCTGATGTTTTTTTTTTTTTAATAAATAAATTTATTTATTTATTTTTGGCTGCGTTGGGTCTTCGTTGCTGCACACAGGCTTTCTCTAGCTGTGTCGAGCGGGGGCTACTCTTCGTTGCCGTGCACGGGTTTCTCATTGCGGTGGCTTCTCTTGTTGCAGAGCACGGGCTGTAGGCCCGCGGGCTTCAATAGTTGTGGCACACGGGCTCAGTAGCTGTGGCACGCGGGCTCAGTAGTTGTGGCTTGCAGGCTCTAGAGCGCAGGCTCAGTAGTTGTGGTGCACGAGCTTAGTTGCTCTGAGGCATGTGGGATCTTCCTGGACCAGGGATCGAACCTGTGTCCTCTCCCCTGGCAGGTGGATTCTTAACCACTGTGCCCTCAGGGAAGTCCCTATAATATTATTATTATTATTGTTAACTGTTCCTATCATTATTAGCTCACAGGAGAGGGACCTGGGAATCCTCAGGGACTGCAGGGGTGTCAGAGGCCCTAGAAGGAGGGTGCTGGCCAGCATGGCCCCAGGGCCAGGGTCTGTGCCAGGTGTGGGTGGTGGGTGTGGAAAGGGGTGACGGTGAGTCACCAGGGCCAGCCACGCCCTGCTTCTACTTAAGGTCCCAGCAGCCATACCCACCACCACCACTGCCTGTCCGCTGTTCCAGCCATGGCAGGGCTATATGTGAGTGCTTCAGGGGTGTGGAGGTGGCGAGGTTTTGGACCCAAGGCTGCACTGGAATGGGGTAGGGGCTGGGGCTTGGCTGAGGTCTCCTGTTTCACGGAGAAAACGGGTGTTCGGGGGTGCTATGACGTTCTGGGCTGTTGTTTCTGGGTTGACCCAATCCATCCCATGCTCCCATCTCCCCCTTGGTGTTTCCCCCTTACTTTCTATCTCTCTGAATATCTTCCTGTTGATTCTTTGTGTTCCTCTCTCCAACCCTTTCCCTACGCCTGGCTCTCTTTCCTTTGCCTCTGTGCCCTTTCTGCTCTCTGATTCTGCTGGTCTGGGTCCTGGTCATGTTCTCCCCGGCACTGACCCATGTGTCTCTCTTCTCTGCCTCCCTGATCCACTTTGGCCCCCGCACCCCTGGTGCTGCAGAAGGTGCCCTACAGGACCTCGCTGGCCAAGAGCTTCGAAGTCGGCACCGTGTTGAGAATTCGTGGTGTTGTCCCCAAAAATGCTGACAGGTGAGACCTCCAAGCCTCTGCGGTAAGGGGTGGGAGGTCTCCAGGCTCAGCTGAGCCCACTTCTTACAGCCCAGAGAACAAGCCCCAGGCCAGCTTTGCCCACCAGGATCTTGGAATCTCCAAGCTATTTCCCACCTTCTGGAATCTGATGTCTTTACTCATTTGTCCCAGGACAGTGTACCTGGGGTCCCTACAACCTTCTAAGAATCTGGGAGTTCCTGGGCAATCCAAGGCTCTTACTTATAGTAAGACTTCCAGTCTGAGTCTGAAGCAACTGTGGAAACACAGCCTGTGAGTCAGAGGTGCCCTGGGCACCTGGGAGGCCTCAGCAATCAAACCTATGACTTCCTGGGTCGGGAGCTTCAGGATTTCTGGGAATCTACGATGCCTGGGAATACTGGGGTCCCTGGTATTGCTCCCGGCCCTCTGGGAATTGGGGGATCGGAGGCACCCCGGTCTCAGGACCATGACTCCTCGGCAACTCCCAGACTCTGGAAATGCGGGGGACCCAGGCCGTAGTACAGTGACCCTTGCCTGGGTGGATGTGTGTCCAGGTCCCCAGTTGGTTTCTGGATGTCCTGGAATCTGGGCTCCTTGGCCTCCAGTCCACCACCCCTCCTTCACTGGCGTGTGGCTCTCAGGTCCCCGTGGACTTGGATGTCCTTCGGCAATCGGTAAGTCCTTTCTCTGACGCCCCCTCCCATCCGCCACCTAACAGGTTCTACATAAACCTGCTGTGCAGTGACGAGCCAGACAGTGAGATCGTCCTGCATTTCAACCCCCGGCTGGATGAATCCTCGGTGGTCTTCAACACCATGGAGTGCAGCGCCTGGGGCTCAGAGGAGCGCGGCGGTAGCCCCGCCTTCCAGCGTGGGGAGCCTTTCGAACTGCACCTCATTGCCAAAAAAGAAAGCTTCAAGGTGCGTCTCTGCCACAGGGGTGGCCGCCAACACCCAGGTCTCTTCCCTTGGCAAGGCCAGGAAGGCCCTTGTCGGAGGTGGGGAGCAAAGGCGCGGCCGAGGCTGGGCACGGCGTCCCCAGTCCCTCACCTCCCCTGGCGCAAGCGCACTAGAGGGCAGGCGTATGGCGGTGACAAGGACGCGAGAGCACGAGCCCAAAGGGTGGGTGTCCAGCGGGGAGGCGTGGACATCCCGGACCCTATTCCCTGTCCACTGGCGCCTGACGTAGTGGCTCTGGGGCAGGGGAATGGATGGGTTGGGAGACAGAACCCAGAATAAGTCCCAGCAGGGAGTGGTCGCTGTAGACCCTCCACCACCCAGGCCGTTCTCTACTTTCAATCTGTGCGTCACAGTGAGGCGGTGGACGCGGGCACCGTGGAGACCACATCCACCGCCGAAGCTTAAAAAGCACCCCCGTGCCAGCAATGAACTCATTGAATCCTCTTGGCAAGGGCTTAGAATCAAGAGCAGCCCTTTTCCTTAATGCGGGTTTGCGTGGGTGACGAGGTCACGCAGCGTGGGTACGAGTCGGGAATGACCCCGCAGTCGCCTCGGGAACCATAAACCGTGTCTCCTCGCCCCTGCAGGTTGTGGTCGGGGACTCGGATTATCACCAGTTCAGCTACCGGCTCCCACCAGAGCGCGCGCTCTGGATGGAAGTGGGCGGGGACGTGCAGCTGGAGTTGGTGAAGGTCTTCTGAGCCTTGCCAGGAGGGCAGGTGGGGACGGGGCACAGGGGTCTTGAGTGACAAATAAAGTCTTAGCCTCTCGTCTGTGCGCCTCCTGTGTGTCTGTGTCTCCTTCATATAGACGAGGATAGCAGGCTCAGGGAGGTGAAGACACTGACTAAGGGTCACACAGCGATTGCGTGGCCGGGGCGGGTCCAGGCCTGGATCTCCGAGGGCACTTTTTGTCCCTGGAGGCCTGAGGAGGGTCACGATCTGGCGGGGGTGGGGCTTTGGCTTGCCCCCCTGCAGCACTTTGCGAAGCAACCAGGTGGCAATGCGGTGCGGGTCGACTTTAGGGAATTTACAGGGGCCCAAGCCATCCCTTGGCGCCCGCTCCGTGGGTGTAACGGACCCCCCAATCGGTCCGTCTGCCAACAGGTCCCTTGGAGACCCCGGGTGCGTGAATCTCAGGCTCCCTGCGCCGAAGTCCCTCTTCCTGCCTCTCGCCGGTTTCGCCTACCTACTGGCGCCTGCAGACGGGTGGCGCGGGGAGGGGCTTGGAGGCAGATCCGGGCCTCGCCTGCCTCCCATCTGTTCGGGAGTCAGGACAGGCCTCCGATGGTCGCGCCCCGGGGCAGACGCGCACTGAAGCTGCAGCCTCCCCGCGGAGAAGACGGGAAACGCGAACGGCCGGGCTCCTGTGTCCCTGCTGCCTTCGAGCGTGTTCACACACTTCGTCCATCTGGGCTCGCCCGACGGCCCCGAGACCCCGGCCCTCTCCGAGATTCTAGGGGGTAGGGGGAGTTGGGTATATACAGACGCCCAGTCACCCCCGACCGGCAGGTGGGGATTTTCTGGTTTCTGGGGGTCGCTGGGTCGCCCTTGAATAGCTGTGGTTGGCGGGGGAGCCGGGACCAAGCGAGCGCCCCCCAGCCTCGCACCCTCAGCGAGGCGCTCGCAGCGGACGTGGTTCGCAGCTGCGGATGGAGGCGGGGGGTGGGGTGGGGCAGCGTGCCAGCAGCTCACAGTGGGTTCGGACCCGGGTCTCGGAAAGTCTGGATCCGCACCCCTGGCGGATGTACCACACACAGGCTTCCGGTCCGGACTCCGGCCAAAGTGTGACAGACAGATCTCCCTCCTTCCCTTGGGCCGCTGCAGAAGTTGCGGTTTAAAAACGGAGGCTCGGCAAGGTGGGGCTGCTTGCCGACTGAACCTGAAACAGCTAGGGTGGTGGGAAGGCCAAACCCTGCTGCAGCACTTGAGCTTTTTCTGGACCCGTTTTTCTGCCCCTTGAGACCCTTCGGCTGAAGCCACTTCACCCCCATGCCCGGCCCTCAAGAGTGTATCTCTGGGTGGGTCGTGGAATGAAGGACACCCTCTCCCACTGGAGGACCCGGGAAAGTCTGAATTCCCCTGGTCCCAGGGCTCATTATGTTTATTTTTATTTGACTGTTAAAGGAATTACATATATATAATATCACTTTATATATATATAACTTTAAAATATATATTAATTTAAAGATATACCTACGGTACAAATTTCAAAGTATGCAGTGGAAAATACAGTTGTTGGCACAACTGGTAAAGGTGGTTGGGGTCTCGGAATAGATGGTAGTTATCCATCTGTTAATCTGTTCTCCATCTGTTAATTTCCTGATTTTCACTGTTGCCTTACAGTGGACATGCAAGAGAATGTTCTTGTTTGTGGAAATACACAAAAAAGTAACTGAAGGTGATCAGGAAGCATGTTGGCAACTTATTCTCAAATGAGTGTAGGGAAAAAAATGTTTGTACTGTACTTACGACTTTCTGTGTTAGTCATTTCAAAATAAAAAACCTATAAATATATAAAATATGTATATGAAAATCCTCCTTTATAAGAGCAAACTTCTGTTACCCGTGTCTTTATCTCTTGTGTATCTTTCCAAAACTCTCTGCCCTTCTAAACACATGTATATGCAATTTTTTTCCCTCCTTGCATAAAACGGAGCATCTTTCATCCACTCACCTCTTTTTTGTCACTTAGCAATATATGTGCATAGTTTGATGTGTATATTTGATGTATTGACCCTTTTATCATGATGAAATGTCCTTTGTCTCTAGTAAAATTTCTTTTAACATCTATTGTGTCTGATACTAATTTTGTCCTTCTACTCTCTTATGGTTACTGATGGCACGGTACTTCTTTTCTCATCCTTTTACCTTCAACTTATTTACGTCTTAGATCTAAAGTGTGTCTTTTGTAGATAGCATATACTTGGGTCTTGTTTTCTTATCCAGGCTGAAAATGTATTATTCTCTGTAGCTTCATAACAAATTATCCCAGTAACATCATAAAATAACACATACTTATTGTCTTACAGTCGCTGAAGTTAGGAACCTAGGAGCGGCTTAACTAGGTTGTGGTGCTGAGTTTTCATGCAGTTACAGTCAAACTATAAGTGAAGTTGCTAGCACCCGAAAGAAGTTTTGGCAAACTATGGCTGTTGGGTTAAACCCACCCATTACCTGTTTTAGTAAGGCTCACAATCTAAGAATGGTTTTCACATTTTAAAATAGCTGAAAAAAAAATGAAAAGAAGAATAACATTTCTTAACACTTCAAATGATGCGAAATTCAGATTTCAGTGTCCATAAATAAAGTTTTATTGGGACACAGCCATGCTCTTTCATTTATGTATAGCCTACTGGCTGCTTTTGTACTCCACCCGTGGAGCTCGGGAGCTGCAACAGAGACTGGGTCACCCACAATGCCTAACATATTTACTATGTGACCATTATAGAAAAAGTTTGCAACCCCTGCTCTAAAGGCTTGACTGGGATTGGAGGAACTTCTTCTAAGAGGGCTCACACACATGGATGTTGGCAGGAGTTTTCAGTTTCTTGTCACATGAGCACTTACATAGGACTGTTCAAGAAGTTACTGACTCCTCCCGGGGGAGTCATTGAGAAATGAGAGAGCAAGAGAGCAAGCCACGACAGAAGCTGTAGTGTCTCTTATACCCCCGTTTGAGAAGTGACATACTATCAGGTCTTCCATATTCTCTTGATGAAATGTAGTCACACATACCAACCCTGGTACCATTTGGGAGGGGTTCACACAAGGGTTTGCATATCATTGGAGGTCAGTTTGGAAGCTGACCACCACGGACGATCTCTGACTTTTTTTCTTTTTTTTTTTTTTTGGCTGCGTTGAGTCGTTGTGGTTGCCCGTGGGCTTTCTTTAGTTGCGGTGCGCCGGCTTCTCACTGCAGTGGCTTCTCTTGTTGCGGGGCACAGACTAGACTCTAGGCGTGTGGGCTTCAGTAGTTGTGGCTCGCGGGCTCTAGAGCACAGGTTCAGTAGTTGTGGCGCACGGGCTTAGTTGCTCCGCGGCATGTGGGATCTTCCCGGACCAGGGCTCGAACCCGTGTCCTCTGCATTGGCAGGCAGATTCTTAACTACTTCGCCACCAGGGAAGCCCCGATCTCTGACTTTTGGTTGGAATGTTTATTTCATTCACACTTGATGTCGTGATTGATATAGTTGGCTTCACGGCTGCCATTTTGCTATTTGTTTTTACTCTGTTAGTCCTTCACTACCTGCCTTTGTGTTAAACAATTTTTAGTATACCATTTAAATTCCTCTGTTGTTTTTTTTTTAACTGTATATTTTGATTTTGATTTTTTTATTTTTATTTATTTATTTTTTTGCGGTACGCAGGCCTCTCATCGTTGTGGCCTCTCCCGCCACGTAGCACAGGCTCCGGACGCACAGGCTCAGCGGCCATGGCTCACGGGCTTCCCAGACCAGGGCACGAACCCGCGTCCCCTGCATCGGCTGGTGGACTCTCAACCACTGTGCCACCAGGGAAGCCCTAAACTGTATATTTTGAAAGCTGGTTTTTAAATGGTCACTCTAGGGATGACAATATGCATTGTAAATGATCACAGTCAACTTTATGTTAATACAGATTTAATTCCAGTAAAATATAGCAGCATTGCTCCAATATATCTCCATTTCCCACCTTATTTTGTGCTATTGTTGTTATATATATCACATTCATATATGTTATACACTCTACAATATAGTGTTATAATTTTCACTACCATCACATTTTTAAAGAAAATAGAAAAAAAAATAAATTTTATTTATATAATTTTGAAAAATATTTATCCACATATTCATAATTTCTAGGATTCTTTATTTCTTCCTGTGGATTTGATGTTATTTTCTTTCAATGTGAAGGACTTCCTTTAGTATTCCCTACAGGGAGGTCTGCTAGCAATGAATTCTCAGTTTTCTTCTATCTCAGAATATCTTTCTTTTGCCTTCAGTTTTTTGTTTTGTTTTTTGTTTTTGTGTTATGCGGGCCTCTCACCGCTGCGGCCTCTCCCGTTGCGGAGCACAGACTCCGGACGCGCAGGCCCAGCGGCCATGGCCCACGGGCCCAGCCACTCCGCGGCATGTGGTGTCCTCCCGGACAGGGGCACAAACCCGCGTCCCCCGCATCGGCAGGCAGACCCCCAACCACTGAGCCACCAGGGAAGCCCTTGCCTTCAGTTTTTTGTTGTTCTTTTTTTTCTTCTTAACATTTGCCTTCAGTTGTTAAATATAGTTTTGTTGAGTATAGAATTACTGACAGTTTTGTTTAGCACTTTGAATAAATCATTCAACTGCCTTCTGGCCTTCGTTGTTTCTATGAAAATTTAGCTGTGAATCGTACTGCTTTCCCCTGTACATGATGCGTTGTTTTTTCACTTATAGCTTTCAAATTTTTCTGTCTTTTTTTTTTTCTTCCAGCAGTTTAACTATGATGGGTCTCGGTATGGATCTCTTTGTATTTATCCTACTTGCAGTTCATTGAGCTTCTCAGATCTAGAAACGAATGTCTTTCATAAAATTGGGTACGTTTTCAGGCATTATTTCTTCAAACATATTGCAGCAGTGATAGAAAACTAAACATGACCTCACCAGCTCTTTGGGGGACCCTCTTCCTGTGCCCCTCTAGGCTCGTGACTGATGTATCTCCTGACAGCCATCCCTGGGCAGTGACTGTTCAGTAAGGGAGGAGGGAGCCCAGAAGAAGGAGAAGACTGCCTCAGACTGGAGGCTGCCCAGGTCAGCCCTCCGCCCTTCCTGACCTCCTCAGCATCCATCCAGGGTCTGAGGGCCCCCAGAACATCTTTGATCAATGTTTGACAAATCCATAGAATCTTTTGGAGAACTCAACGAAAATATTGATGCCCAGGACCCACTACAGACTTAGTAGACTAGAACATACGAAATTATTGATATTTAACCACTTTTAACCTACAAAAATGGCATTTTTGTGGTTTAACCTAATGATGGTCTGGGTCAGGTATCAATATTTTTTAAAAGCTCCCCAGGGGATTGCAATGTAGGACTGTTTAAGAACTACACTAGGTGAATGAATGAGACAATAAACTGAATGAGTAATTCAATAGACAGTGACAAATGACTGGATATGTGAACAAGTGAGTGAGTGAATGAATAAGAGTGAATAAATGGATGCATGAAAGTGTAAGTAAATGAACAAATTATTAAATCAACACAAAGATGATGATAAAAGGATGTTTGAATGAATGACACATGGCTAGTGGACAGATGAAGAGATAAATGTATGGATAAATAATTGGAAATGGATGGAGGAATAGATCATGAAGAGAAGAATGGATGACTGGATAGATAAAAAATGGACAAATGGATGGATGGATGGATGTGCTGGAAGGCAGAGAACTGCATGGACAAATGGAGGGAGTGAAGAGATGAAAGGATGAATGAAATCTGGATGTAAGCATGGCTGAGTGAATAGACATATGGACTAATAAATAAGTAGTTAGATGTTTGAATGGATGGATGGTCAGATGGATGGGTGAACGGCTGGATGATGAATGGATGAACAAACAGCTAAAATGGAGAGGTAGAGTGGATGGATCATTGAATGTTTAGATGGATGGATGAACATATGCTCGGATGAATGTTTGGAAAGACTGATGGATGATGAGATAGATGGATGGAGGGATGAATGGATGGGTGGATGGATGAAGGGATGGATGAAAAGGTGGCTGGACAAACAGACGGATAGATGGATTAGTGAGTGGCTAGATGGTTGGATGTTGAATGGGTATATGGACTTTTGGTTGGATGGATGCAGGGTGGACGGGACAACAGGCTGTATAGTGGTTGAGTACGTAGCCTTGGGAGCCAGACCACCTTGATTTGGATACTAGTTCTGCCATTTATGGACTCTGTGACCTTGGGCAACAGCTTTATTTTTCTTTGCCTTTCTCTTCATCATTTACAGATGGAAAATAATAATAGTTCCTACCTCCTGGCACTGTGAGGAGTGAATGGGTTCATACACATAAAGCCCTAGATTTATTATGATGAGAGGATGGATGGGCAGATGATTGGATGGCTGAATGGACAGTGCACGATTGAACCAAGAAGGAAGGAACAGTGAGGGAGGTGAACGGGGTCGTGTACACTCACAAGACACCCTCAGACATTTTATTAGGGGCTTAGAAAGGAGTCCTACAGGATCTTCCTCTGTGTTCCCAGGGGTTATGGCCCCAGATATAGATCAGATCTGGACATAGGACAAGGTGACATCACCCTGGATCTCCACCATGTCCACCCTCTGGAAGGCCGAAAGGCGATGGGAGAAGTCGAAGAGGTGCTGGCCGTTGGCATACACCTTGAAGCGATCCATGCCACAGCGAATGGACAGCTGCAGAGAGAGGGGAGGGCATGAGGCCAGAGCCAGGACAGAGGCTTTGGAGGGAAGCAGGGAAAGAGACCCCAGACTCACATCAAAGAACTGTCCAGGACCAAACGGGTTGTAGGAGACCTTCCTTTCCTCAGCTCCCCACGAGCCATTCAGAAAGCTGTTCCGAACCACGCTGCCCTCATTCAGCCGGGGGTTAATGTGCAGAGCCAGGTCCCCTGAGGATCCCACCTTGAAGTTGATGACAAAGCTGGGGGCAGAGAGAAAGGTAGGAGTAAGATGGGTGGGGAGGAGGTGGGGGAGTGCTTTGCTTCCCAAGGAAGGAGGGGACTGGGGACTGGATTCCCAGGTCTCCAGTGGAGGAGGCTGAGGGCTCAGTCTCCTAGGACTGAGGGATGAGGAGGACCAAGGATTCACACCTCAATCTAGATTCTGTACCTCTTGGCTGTGGGGGGTACGTAGCCCTTGACAATAATGGTTCTTCGGGCTGTAAGCCCCCCTTGCAGTCTTCCATTAAATGGCACAGGCTGTGGGAAGAGAACATGGTGTCCCATCGTCTCTCAGGTCCCCAGAAGCCAGAGGCAGGGACAAATTTTCAGAGAGGGGCTCTCACTTGTCCTGGGAAATGTCCCAAACCCCCAACCTCCACACCCTCTGACCACCAACTCCACCCTCTCCCCACCCCCCTCCCGCCCCAAACACCCTCTGCCGACACTATTTCCTACCTTCTCAGGGCTCCCCATGGCTCAGGACCCCCGACCCACCACCAGTTCCTGCTTCCCCACAAACTGCCCACCACAGAACCCTAAATTCCCACCAGAGACCTTACCGGGTTGAAGGTTGGGGGTCCTTCCATGGTCTGTGAAGTGAGGAAGAGTTATTCTATAATATTCGGCAAATATTAGGCCCACCTACTCCATGCAGGCGTAGCTCTAGGTGCTGGATTAGTACAACTGGGGATCCAGTCTCTCTGACCACCCTCCAGTTCTTGCCACCCACCCCCAAATGGCCACACAACCCTCCCACTTACAGGGAGGTTACTTGGCTCTTGGTAG
The DNA here is from genome assembly GCF_005190385.1 of Monodon monoceros. Classification (NCBI taxonomy): domain Eukaryota; kingdom Metazoa; phylum Chordata; class Mammalia; order Artiodactyla; family Monodontidae; genus Monodon; species Monodon monoceros. Next base: position 45,234,920 of record NW_021703766.1, read on the forward strand.
CACTGCCCGGGACCCTACACAGATGGACGGAAGGCATGAATGGAGAGAGGCTGGGGGTCCTTTGGCTGCCCTAGGACCTCCTCAGCCACTGAACCCCACCTCAAGGGGAAGTCCGTCCCCCACCAGCAGGTACTTACTGGGTACGTCGGATTAGGCATGGGTATCTGTGGGCACAGAAGGAGAAGGAGGCAATGAGGGGGACCCTAAACTAGGGCCTGGAGGGTGTCAAGGATGCCCGCCCCAGGGCAGCCTACCAGCACCATCCAAGGGAACTTGGGGTCAAAGGGTAGCACCCAGATGGCTCATTCATGGAGAGGAACTCGCCGTGTTTAGGGATCTCCAGTGCACAGCGAACCTCAGCCCACTCCTTTAGGACAAGGCTGGTAAATTCTGTTTCTGTCCCCACCTCTGTCCTGGCTTTCTGCTGACCCAGGACCCTCATCCACTCCTCTCCTCCCTCCAGGAGCCACACGATAAAGCGTGCACCCTCATTACACACCCCCAGGCCCACACAACACCCTGCTCACCTCGTCTCCAACAATGATTTGCCCCTCACTCTACATGCGCACCCCTGGGGCAACTAGGGGTGCTTTAACTAGCCAAGTTCCTGTCTCTCCCTTGCCTGTCTCAGCTCTTTCAGTCTGTGTGTGACTCTGTTTCTGTTTCTCAGCCCCTCTTACTCGCTGTCTCTGTTCCTCTCTCGTCCTCACCTTCTCACCAGTGGTTCCTTTCCCCGCCAAACAAATTTTATTCACTCTTTCTCTCTGTTTCTGATGCACTCATTTCTGCCTCGACTTCCGCTTTAAGCCAGCTACCCTGAAGGTCCTTTAAAAGTTGCTTCATTGTTGTTTTTCTTTTTATCTAGCCGCGTTGAGCGTTTTGCAGGACCTTAGTTCCCTGATCAGGGATTGAACCCGGGCCCTCGGCAGTGAAAGTGAGGAGTCCTAACCACTGGACCGCCAGGGAATTCCCATGTTGTTTTTCTTTTTAAAATACATTGATGAGGGAATTCCCTGGCGGTCCAGCGGTTAGGACTTGGCACTGTCATTGTGGGGGCCCAGGGTTTGATCCCTGGTCAGGGAACTAAGATTCCGTAAGCCATGCGGTGTGGCCATAAGTAAGTAAGTAAATAAATAATAAAATAAAATACACTCATGAAGCACAACAGTAAAATGAACACCCACAGGCCCAAGGCCACCTTAGGGATGAAGACATTCCCAGCATTTCATCATCAGGGAGGCAGAGGAGTGGTTTGATCCGTGCCTCTGCCGCTTACGAGCTCCATGATCTTGGGCAAGTTACTGAAGCACTCCGTGCCTCAGTTCCCACATCTGTAGAATGGGGCTCAGGATCACCAGTGCACTTTCCCCTCGGAGGGGCTGGGGGACTTACAGGTTGGGAAGGGTAAAGCCCTCAGCTGAAGGACATGCCAGGGTTCTGAGGTTTGGGCTTCTCCAAGTAGTGTTGCTGTGGGGTTCTAGTGCTTGTGTCTTAGCCAGTTGTTCACCGTGGACCTGGTAGTGGGGTTTCACGGTCACCGGTGTGTGTCTGTTCAGCTTCCGTAGATGCTGCCCAGTTATTTCCCGAGGTATGGGAGTGTCGGCCAGTCCACGGCCTCACCAGCCGTGGGTATGATGTGCCTTTCCCGTTTCAGCCCTTCTGGCAGGTGTGTAGTGGTAGCTCCCTGTGATGGGCAGTGAATTTCCCAGCTGACTCATGATGTCAGGCAACTTCTCAGAAACACGTCTGCTACTCCTGTGGTTTTTGTCCCTCCCTGTCATCCCTTTCTGACTCAGCTTACACACCTACTTCTCCTCCAGAAAGCCCTTCCTAAGACTTTCCAGGGACTTCCCTGGCCGTCCAGTGGTTGGGACTCTGCGCTTTCACTGCCAAGGGCCAGGGTTCAATCCCTGGTCAGGGAACTAGGATCCTGCAAGCCACGTGACCCAGCCAAAATAATTAAATAAGTAAATAAAATAAAATGATGGTGTAGAAAATGGTGCCAATATCTTAAAAGAAAAAAGACTCTCCAGACCTCCTGTATGTGCCCCACCCCCGCACTGACGACTTGTGGCCACTACTGTCTGGTGACACATCTGTCTTCCCAGTAGACTGTCTTGGTGGCCGCTGGGTCTGTGGCGTCACCTGGCAAAGGGTCTGGCCCAGAGCAGGTGCTCAGGAAATAAGTGACTGTAGGGGTGAATTAAGGAAGAAAGCAAGCAAACAAGAGGGGGACACACCACACACCTGGTTTGGGGCGGGCTGGCCTCCGATGAAGTTGATTGATTGAAGCTGCAGGTCGCCATCCACGTGCAGGTGGGTGACCATCTGTAGCGGGATCCGGTGCCCAAACTCATAGAAGGGATTCCCATTTACCACCACCTGGAGGGCAGGGGTCAGGTCAGAGGTGGCACCTCTGACCCTGGAGGGTAGAAAACAGGAAGCAGGAAACAGGGAGATTTTTAACTTGGGGGTCACAAGTTTTGAGGGTGAGCTGGGACAGCCTCAGAGTCAGGAATCTTGAGTCCACCGGTCAGAGGTCAAAAGTCAGCTCACAGATTGGTGGGCAGACGAGAATAGAGAATTTAGCCTGAGGATGGAGATTGGGAGATAACTGAATTGGAGTCCTGGTTTTGGTACCAAATGATTGGGTGTCAGGTCCAGCTCTGACATGTCTTGGCTGTGGGACCTTAGGTAAGTCACTCACTTCTCTGAGTCTTTGTTTCTGCATCTGTAAAATGGGATCTCGCTCTGGGACTGTTGGGAAGGCATGTCAGAGGCACTGTGGAAATCCCATGTAGAGCCTTGCCTTGTCATCACATCTCAAGAGTACTGTAAGCCATCACGGTTCTATTTATAGTGCTAAGCAATGGGCACAGCCGAGACCCAGCTCCCCAGGACTGAGAGCTTCCTACATGCTAAGCACTTTACCTGCTGGCATCAACATGGTCATTGGCTCAACAGCTCCGTGAGGGAGGACAAAACACTGTCCCTGTTGTTCAAGAAAGCAGAGGTTCCAGGTAGTAGAGTGACCAGTTCGAGGTCACATGCTGGGGAGAGGCAAAGCCCAGACTTGAACCCGTGTCTGTCCGAGCTCAAGCCCTAATGTTAACCTTGGTGATGTGGTTAGATATCTGGTGTCTATATGAGGGCAGATAACGTCCAGGTAGGTCATCCTCCCAGAAGACTTCTCCCATGGGTCAGGCTGGGACAGATGTGCACAGGGTGTCTGATGTGTGTCATTTATGGGGACGCAGGGGATGGAGAGAACTCCATTCATATTTATGAATGAAATTATATGATAGCTGGGATTTGCTTCTAAATAACCGGAGGGGAAGTGGGAGGTAGAGATAGGAGCAGAGGAACCTGGAGTGGACAGCTATCGGTGCTGGCCAAGGAGAGGAGGGCTTCCCAGGACTCTGTGCTTCTGTGTGTGTTTAGACTTCCTGATAAGAAAGGGTCAAAATACATACCTCGCAAGAACACGGGAGCAAGATGTTATGCATGAAACACATTAGAAGGCTCTCCGAGGTGGAGGAATGGGAATGAGAAAAAGAGAGGCAGGAGAGGAGGAAAAGAAAAGAAAAGAAAAGTGAGGTAGGAAGGGAGGAGGGAGGGGGAAGGGAGAGAGGAAAAACGAAGAAAGAAAGGGAGAGAGGGAGGGATCAGGGGAAGGCAGAAAGGCAGGGAGGGAGGAAGGAAGGGAAGGAGGGAGGGAGGGGTGGGGAGGGGAGGCCTCGCCCTCAAGACTCCGACCTTGTAGTGCTCGGCCAAGACCATGAACACCAGCTCGAAGGCGGCACCCTTGCTGAAGGGCATGCTCCTTTTCTTCTCCTCCTTGCCCCAGTTGCCATTATGCCTCGTGTTTAAGACCACCTTATCCCAGCCGTCAAAGCGGGGATTGAAGTGGAAGGCGACGTCTGCCTCTGGGCCCTGTCCCACCTCGAAGTTCACGAAGAACCTGGTGGGACACGAAGGGCTGTTCCCCTGGCCGCCCATGCCAGCGCACTATTGACCCAAGGCTGGAGGGGGAGATCGTGCCCCTGCACTCCAAGGGGCAGATTCCCACCGCTACCCCTTTGCTCACTCCCTTCCCTGACCCAGCTTCAAATAAAACTGCTACTGGGACTCCTGCATTTACCCCAGCCCAGTCTCTATCGGCTCAGGTCTCCCTGCCCCCTCCCTGGCTTCTGAAGGCCATTCCCCACACGCAGCCAGAGGGACCCTGTGAAAACCCAAATCGGAGCACCTTCCACAGCTCCCTTCACACCAGCAGCCCCCAAATTATTCCAAGGGGGCAGGTACACACCTGCCTCAGGACCTTTGCACTGGCTGTTCTTTCTGCTTGGAATGCTCTTCCCTCAGATACACCCCAGGCTCCCTCCCTCACCTCCTTCAGGTCTTTGCTGAAAAATTCCCTTCCCAGGAACCTTTGCCTGGCCACCTTATTTAAAGGGACAATGCCACACACCCCCTACCCCACATCTGCTCCCCATCTCCCTTCCCTCCTCATTTGTCTCCATAGCATTTATTGCCATCTGACTTATTATATATCTGACTTATTTATTTTTTATCTGTCTCCTCTACTAGGATGTCAGCTCCACGAGGACAGGGATCTTTGTCCTGTTGGATGCTCTGTCCCCAGCGCCTAGGCACAGAGTGGGTACTCGGTGGACACAGAAACAGTGAACAAAGAAACAACAGTCCTATGACATCATTCAATTATCATCACCATTTTTTTTTTTTAATCATCACAATTTTAAAACCATAAAAAAAGCTAAGTGGACTTCCCTGGTGGCGCAGTGGTTAAGAATCCGCCTGCCAATGCAGAGGACACAGGTTTGAACCCTGGTCCGGGAAGATCCCACATGCCGTGGAGCAACTAAGCCCGTGCACCACAACTACTGAGCCCACGTACCACAACTACTGAAGCCCACAAACCTAGAGCCCGTGCTCCACAACAAGAGAAGCCACCGCAGTGAGAAGCCCACGCACCGCAACAAAGAGTAGCCCTCCCGCCACCACTCGCCTCAACTAAAGAAAGCCCGCATGGAATGAAGACCCAACGCTGCCAAAAATAAGTCTAAAAAATTAAAGAAAACAAAAAGCTAAAAGAGTTGTTGTAGTGCTGAATATACGATTCTATATGTTTTACATATTGAATCCTCAAAACCCATTTTATAGATGACAAACTAAAGCACACAGAGCTTTCCCAGTCACACGGTTGGTAAGTGACAGAGCTGGGACATGAACTCAGGTGGACCAGCTCTGAGCCTGTGATCTTAATTCATGCTGTCATACCCAACAATTCCAATCCAGTGTCCCAACTCTGGGGCCACCTGTCATGGTGAGTCTCCCTAACACCTCCCAGACCCCCTCCTGATCTGATCACCAAGCCCTGGACGCCCCAGACCAGAGCTGTTCTTTGGCCATCAGGTGCAGTGGCATAGAGCCCTCCTCTCAGCGGTGGGGAGGAAGGGAAATAGGCCTCCTGCACCTGGGCTGGAAGCCCCCTGTTTGTAGCCCCCTCCCAGCCTAGCCTGGCATGGGGGAGGGTCTTACCTCTTCATATGCTCGCTAGCCACTCCTTGGATGTAAATGGACATTCCAACTCTGAGACTGCCTGGGATGGGCCTGTGGTAGGGCAGCGTCTGCAGAAGGGACCAGGTGAGGGGCCTCAAAGGTCATCTGCCTATTGCAGCCCTTACTACTCAGTCAGAAGCCCCTCCAGCCCCCCTCTCTTAAGCAAGGGAGAGGAAACCAAGGGGTGAGGGATCAGCGTGAAGATGAAGAAGGCTGAGAGCTGGAGATGGATGTAAATAGTCTATCAGGGTGGGAGTAAGTCAAGCCCCAGGGTCAGTACTGGGTAAATCAGACCCACAACGCCCGGGTGGCTGCCTCTGAGGATCAGGGTGAGGGTAAATTGGTGCGTGGAGGTCAGGGTGGAGCTAAGCCAGGGACTAGGGTATCTCACCGGGTTGTAGGTGGGCTGGTAGCCTGGTGCAGGAACAAAGGCCATCTTGAGAGGCTGGGCTGGTGGCTTCTACGGTGAGAAGAGCTGCAGGAGTAGGGAATGGCGGCAGATAGCGGCTGGTGGGTGGCTCTTATACCTGAGGATAAGGGAGTGGCTGGCAGGGCAGGGTCCACGGGGTCCCTCTTCTAGGGATCCTAGACACACATCTTCTAGGGCACCCCCAGTCTCCCTTCTCTTACCAGCCTCACTGGTAACCAGCCGGAACCCAGATCTTCTGGGCCAGGCCTAGGGTACTCAGCTCAGGACCGCCTCCTCTAGGCCCTTCTGCAAAGAGGAAGTGCTGGCGAACTTTGGCCCTTCAAGGGCCTTATCAGAGCCCATAAAAACCTGGCTGACCCTTTGCTGTCAGAGGGAGGGTGAGGCCAGGAGGGTTGGGCAGGGTAAGGCTAAAAGGAGTGGCCCAGGACAGATGGACAACGGAAACAAGTGAAAAAGCAAGGAGGAACTGGGCACTCTTGATACTCCCAGGAACTGTTCAAGGACCTCAATTTATTGCTGCATGCCTCTAGTATGTACGTTATGTTGTATATGTAGTGGTTTAGATCACTGACTTCTGAAGCCTGAGGTTCTGGGTTAAACTCCTTCCTCTGCCACTTCTTCGCTGTTTGACCTTGCGTCAGTGCTTTAACCTCAATTTGCCCATTTGCCCATCTGTTAAATAGGGAATATTAATAGTATTAACCTCATAGGGTCCTTGAAAGGAATTACTAAGTTAATAAATATTCATAACAGGACGTGGCATATAGGAGACACTAAATTAATGCTTGGGGACTTCCCTGGTGGTCCGGTGGTTAGGACTCCGTGCTTTCACTGCCGTGGTGCTGGGTTCCATCCCTGGTCAGGGGAACTAAGATCCCACAAATCTCCCACAAGCCGCATGGCGCGGCCAAAAAAAAAGAAAAAAAGGAAAATAATACCTTGTAAATTAATGCTTGGTCTCTTGCCCTCATTCCAAACATAAATCCAGGACGTTGGTTTATTTATTTATTTTTTTGGCCACGCCACGCAGCTTGCGGGATCTTCGTTCCCCCACAGGGGATTGAACCCAGGCCACTGCAGTGAAAGCCCTAACCACTGGACCGCCAGGGAATTCTCCAGGAGGTTGGGATTATATATGGAAAAGAGAACTCAGAGCTTAGAGAAGTGAGGCAGTTGGCCCAAGACTGGGTAGCAGCAGAACCCTAGCCAGACTCCAGCACCGGAACCTACTATGCTGTGTAGTGAGTGGGGGCCAGGCAGGGGAAATGCCGCCCTCAAGCCTGGGGCAGGCAGGAAGACTGTCTGTGGCCTTTCACATGACTTGCTACCAGCCCTGGCCTGCCCACTGCCACTCTGAATGGTCATCACCTGCATGACTTCCATGCCCATTGGTCATATCTCTGTCCCCAACTTTCAGCACAACCGTGGTCTTTGGAGCCCCCAGGATCATCATGTTAACCCCCTTTCTGCCTCGCCTCTCTCTCCAATAAGGACACCGGGTTCTTTATATTGCTTTATTGTTCGTGGGGCGAAGACAAGGCATGAGTAAAGCTGTGTCATAAAGTTATAAACAGGGAGACTGGCAAAGAAGACAGCGAGGGGGACCATCTTCACTAATCCTCCCTCTCTGTGAATGAGGAAGCGCAGTCATGAGGCGGGACAAAGCTAGACCCTGGGCCAGGACCTGGGATGAAGGGCCTCTCAGAGCTTGGAGAAGGTGATGGTCTTCAGTTCCTTCTTCTCCATTAAGGCCTGGAGAGACTTAACGACATCCTCTGTCTGCAGCATGCTCATGTTCCAGGATTTCTGGATAAAGACGGCGGCGGGGAATGGAAAGGATACGGGAAGATTTTAATTGGACCAATGAAAACTAGGAGATAGCAGCGCACCAGTCAGAGGACAAGGCCTGCAAGGGGCCGCTGTGCCCTGATTGGTTGCTCTGGGATCAGAGAAGGGATGTGATTGGTCGGACGGAGAGTCTCACCATGAAGTTGAGGCTGTCTGTCACCGAATGGTCGCGGGAGTAGAGCAGGTTGATCTTGGTGCTCTGCACCGCCACGGGGCTCTTGCTGGAAATCTCGGCTGCCAGGGCGAAGGCCGCATCAAGCATGACCTCCTTGTCTGGGAAGACCCGGCTGAGGATGAAAGGCATTTGCAGTCGGCGGTCTGAGAAGAGCTCTCCTCTCCCTCTCATGGATGAACAAGTGGCCAATCACAGTAGAAAATGGAAGATACCACAGTGAAATGGACCAATCAGAGCAGGGCAGTAGACTCCAGACCACCCAGAGAGAGGAGGCCACTTGGAATCCATGAGTTAAGGTACTCGGGGATCCAGAGAGCCCCACCCAGGTCTGGCTGCCCCTGAGCTCTTATCCAGCACAGGCCTCAGCCCCTACCTGACCAGCCCACAGTCCAGGGCCTCGTCAGCCATCATCTTGCGGGCAGTGAAGGCCAGCTCGTTGACCAGGCTGCAAGAGGGCAGAGCGTGTCGGGGGTGGCAGTCATCCCAGGTCTAGGAGATGTCCTGCCGTCCCCTCCCCCAGGCTCCTCTCACCCACCTCTGGTTCCCGATGACTCTGGGCAGTCGCTGCAGGGTTCCCACATCCGCTGCCAAACCTAGGTCCACCTCCTGGGGGGAGCAATCCTGTCCGTGCTTAGTTTCTGCCCACTACTGTCCCCCATGCAACCTCAATGCCAGTGAAATTCCGCATTTACTGCAGAGGTCCCACCCCACCCCCACCTCAGAGACTCCCATTCCAAACACCCCGTTTCATTCCCATCCACATACTTTTGCCCATATAGGTTCCTTCGGTCTAGAATACAGCCCACCTTCCAATTCTTCTGCCCTCCCAATTCTTTGAGGTCAGCTGCATCTACCTCCAGACAGAAGCCTTGCTTATCCCTGCCCTGCCCCCCTCCAACCATGAGCTCCATCGTGCCTCCCGCCCCCTCCAGCACTAACGCCAAGCAGCGCCCCCAGCCTCAACCCCTCCCTGACAACTTGACTCACTCCTGACCTCACACTGACTGCATGGCCTACCCTTGACTTCCTCCCTGGCCAAGTGTTACTTTTCTTTTCTTTTTTTTTTTTGCTCCTGTGGCACGTGGGATCTTAGTTCCCTGACCAGGGATCAAACAGGCGCCCCCTGCCTTGGAAGCGTGGAGTCTTAACCATTGGACCACCAGGGAAGTCCCAAGGGTTACTTTTTAAGGTTCAGTTCTAACTAACTCTTCCATGAAGCCGTCTAGACTCACTCCCACCCCCTTAGCTTGCTCTGTCCCTGCTCTACCCCTGCTCTGACCTGTCTCTGCCACTCATTTCCCAGCTCTAAGTAGGGCCCAAGGAAGCAGAAGCTCGGTAGGATGGCTCACCTTCACCTGGAAGGAAGCATCCTGGGTACAGTACCGGATGTCACAGGCAGTGATAAGATCCACTCCTGGGAAGTAGAGGCCAGGGACACTAAACAACCACAGGACTGCTCCCCACCCCCACCCCCAGACTGTGGGGTTGCACCTTGGGCCAAAGTCTAACTGGCAACAGATCTGGGTGGGTGGCTGCAGACTCACCCGCACCAATGCAGCCCCCATGGATGGCGCCAATCACCGGCTTAGGGCACTGGAAGGGGACAGGAGGGGCAGGGTCAAGGCTGGTCCAGGAGCGGCAGGAAGGGGGTTGCCCTGCTAGCCTCCCAGGGTCACCTTCTCGATGACGCTGAAGGTCTCTTGGTATCTGCTGAGGAGGCTATGGAGGTGCCAGCTGATACGGGCCACGTCGTCTCCTGCGGGCTGAAGGAGGCCTGAAGCCATGTCCACGAAGTCGATACCTGGTGGGGAGATCTGGGGAGGCTCACCTAGCCGCCCAGGCCCAACCCATTGCCCTGGCTAGAGTTCAGAGGCCACGCAAACCACCACAGTGGAGGCAGCAACTCACACAGGAGGGACTGCCTTTGGGGTGTGAAGACAAGGCAAGCTAACGTATATCGAGTCTTTGCTCACTTTAGCCTCACAATGACCCTCTGAGGTAGGTCCTATTACTACCTCCATTTTCCTGGGGGAGAAACTGAGGCACGGGGAGCTTAAATCACACACCCAAGGTCACACTGGCTTGTGAGCAGTGGAACTGCGATTTCAAGCCCAGAACTATGCAGCTGGCTCCAGGGGCCGTGCTTTTCACTGTGATGCCAGATGGCCTGGAGGTCAAGGTTTTGGGCACGAGCAACTGCGTCAAAGGTGGTGATGTTTCCTGAGACAGGAAGCTCGGAAATGGAGAAATTTTTGTGGCTCCAACTTTAAGACAATCCCAAGTCTGACCTTTCCTCCACTGACCTGCCGCCACAGTCTGTTCCCCACATGCGGCCAGAGGGCACTTGTGATCACCTCAGGGCCCTCTCTTCTCCCCGACGCCCCCCATCCCTCCTACTTAGAATGAAATGCCAGGTCTTCTGCCAAGACCTGGCACAGGCACCACCTCCAGCCTATGCCACTGGGTACGCAGGCCTCCATCAGCCGTTCCGACAACACGTTTGCTTCCTAGGGCCTCTGTGCCTGCTACTCCCTCTGCCTAGAACAGCCCTTCCCCAGCGATCAGGCCACAGTTCAAAGGTCACCTCCTCAGAGAGGCCTCCTCTGGGCACCCTGGCTAAATTGCAGCCTGTCACCTTTCACCTCCTTTCTCGGCCATGTCTCCCGCACTGCCTTCTTGTTACCACATAACTGTGTGCTTATCTCGTTTAGTGCCTGTCTCCCTTTCCAGGGCCTAGCACACAGCAGGTGCTCAATAAGTGAACAAGACAGCAATCTCTGCCCCCATGGAGCTGCCCTTCTATGGGAAACAAACAGGTAAGAAGATACATTTTGTCAGGTGGCAATAAGTACTAAAAGAAAATTAAAGGAGGGCAGTGGAATGGAGTGTGTGTGTGTGTGTGTGCGTGCGTGCGTGCACATGCACAGTGAGGGCTCTTGCAGTATTAAGTAGGGTGGTCAGGGACCCTCTTAACTGAAAAAGTGACATATGAATAAAGATCTGAAGGACCACAAGGGAGGGAGCTGTAGGGATATCTGGGATAAGAGAGCTCTACACGTCAGGAACAGCCAGTGCAAAGGCCCTGCGGTAGGAATGCCCCCGGTGTCTGTGTGGAGGACCACTGAGGCCAGCGTAATGGAGTGAGCAAGGGGGAAAGCAGGAAAAGCCAACGTCAGAGAGGTGACAGAGGCAGACTCTGTGGGGCCTTGTGGGCCAAGAGGAGGGCTTTGGCTTTGACTCTGAGTGAGGTGGAGCTACGGGGTGGTTCTGAGCAGAATTTTCTTCCTCCCGAGGTGAATCATTCTCATCCTTTTGCCTGTCCTCTGAACAATGCTATTTGACAAACCTGAAAAATCACTCCCACCTTCAGCCACACCCCTGACTCTCTGAGGCTCTGGTGCCTGCACAGGCTTATTTAAATGAACGAGAGAACACAGGAGTGTTGACTCAGGGTAGAGCTGAATTTGTGCAAGTTAAATATGGGTAAGACAGAACTCCTCTGTGTGACCCTGGCCAGGTCACTCCATCCTTTGGGTTTTGGGTTTCTGCTCTGTAAAATGAGCCTAAAATCCTCCCGAGAGCTGATGGGGCTGCAAGGATTCAAGTGACAGAGCCCAGAGGCACTTTGAGCAATGCCTGGCACGTAATGGCATCACAACAGTTACTATTATTATATACTCCGTCTCAGCCGAGGCCAGAACCGCCTGCATCAGCCTGCAGACATCTGCCAGCTTCCCACTAGGCCTGCACAGCTTGTAGGACTCAGTGGGAGCCACGCTTACCCCCAGAACAAGCCCAGCTTGGCACCTGGCCACACCTCCTCCCGCCGTTTTTGCTGGTTTATCTGCCCTACCTGGATCTGCAGATGCGGGCGTCTGCAACCCCTTGGAACAAACGGCCCCAGACCACGGTACAAGGTGTCCCCCTCCAGAGTCAGAAGTCATTCCGGAGAGGTCCCCTATCTCGTTCCCTGGGAACCTCAGTGTTTCAGATCTCCTTCATCATCACAATTAAGTTATTTATAATCATCAATAATAACAGCTACGGGGACTTCCCTGGTGGCGCAGTGGTTAAGAACCTGCCTGCCAATGCAGGGGACACGGGTTCAAGCCCTGGTCCGGGAAGATCCCACATGCCGCGGAGCAACTAAGCCCGTGAGCCATAACTACTGAGCCTGCGCTCTAGTGCCCGCGAGCCGCAACTACCGAGCCTGCGTGCCACAACTACTAAAGCCCGCGCGCCTAGAGCCCGTTCTCTGCAACAAGAGAAGCCACCGCAACGAGAAGCCCGCGCACCGCAATGAAGAGTAGCCCCTGCTCGCTGCAACTACAGAAAGCCCGCGTGCAGCAACGAAGACCCAACGCAGCCTAAAATAAATAAATAAATAAATTTATTTTTAAAAATAATAATAGCAGCTACATTAATAAAAGTTCCACATGAATTAATGTTTTGTGCCTATTAACTCGTTTCATCCTCACGGCAACCTGATGAGGTGGGGGCTCATAGCATCTCCCTTTTCTTCAGATGAGACCAGAGAGAGGTGAAGGTGTGTGCGGCTGGCAGGGGTGGGAGGTGGCGGGCTCCTCCGGCTAGGCATACTTTGAACCAGCCTGTCAGACACCTGGGCCATAGTCACTTAGCCGTGAAGAGCAAGGATTCTGCAGCAAGGCAGCCCATGTTCAAAAATCCCAGCAGTGAGAACTGGGCAAGTTTCTTCCTCTCTCTGGGTCTCAGTTTCCTCACCTATCAAATGGGGATGGGGACTGAGCCTGTCTCATAGGGTCGTGGTGAGAATTAATACGTGTAAGGTGCTCAGAGACACTCCGCAAATGTAAATAAGTGTGGGCTAGTTTTTTTCTTTTTTTTTAAATTAGTAGTTTCATTCTATCATTGAAACTGCTAATTAAGTTGAGTTTCTTCTTTCTGGCCTTCAGATTGAAAATGGGACGAGACGGCCACAATCAGCTGTGAGCTGAAAGATGAGGACCCCAGGCCTGGCACGGCTACACATGAACCCTCATCCTGCACTCCATGAGGGAAAGGGCTCAGAAACAGGGGCTGCTTTCTGTTTCTAGGTCCGCGGCACCCAGGAAGGGGGCTGGCACTGGAATGCTGAATGGATGAACAAAGGAATGAAGGAGAACAGAGAGTGGTAGAAAGAAAACAACGGACACGACGTGCGGAGATGTTAACAGACGAAACAGAAATACATTGTCTGGGCAGGATGAACTGTCATTACAGACTAGAGCGTCTGATGTCTCTGTGATGCCACTGCTTGGAACTGACCCAGCTCAGGGCAGGGGGCACTCGTCTGGAGTCGCCCTGGCTTCTGCTGACTCATTGGTTTCTTCCCAGGCCCCTGATACTTTTTTTGTTTTGTTTTGTTTTTTGCGGTACGCGGGCCTCTCACTGTTGTGGCCTCTCCCGTTGCGGAGCACAGGCTCCGGACGCGCAGGCTCAGCGGCCATGGCTCACAGGCCCAGCCGCTCCGCGGCATGTGGGATCCTCCCGGACCAGGGCACGAACCCGTGTCCCCTGCATCGGCAGGCGGACTCTCAACCACTGCACCACCAGGGAAGCCCCAGGCCCCTGATTCTTGAAGGAGGCTCCTGAGCACCTCGAGGGTGTTTAAGACGTCCACTGTTGTGTTATTCTTGAATAAAGCAGGAGAGCTTTTGGAAGCCCAGCCAGGGCAGTGTCCCTTCACAGAGATTCAGGGCTAGCCTGGTGACTGAAGGCCTAAGGTTTGGAATTCTCCTCTTGAAGAAGTGCTGTTGGGATAGCTGGGATGCCCCGGTAATGGTTCCTGCCACTTCATTAACAGGCCGTGATAAGAAGTGGAGAGCAGCGCACCTTCTACCTGGGTACTGTGAATTTTGCTGACACAAAGGGTGTCCTCTACCTGGTGCTGGACAGACCCTCGGAACTTCACATCTTTCCTGCCTTAACCTGTGTGAGCAGCTGTCAACCTCCTGGGGTGGGGAGAGGGGACTGCCTAGAAATTTGGGGGCCAAAATCATTTAGGTGGCCTTTACTTGGTCTTATCAAAAGAATTCCAATAAAATATTTTAAAGCAAATTAAAAAAAAAAAGAAAGAAATACATTGTTTACTGTCTGTCTTCCCCACTGAATTGGGAAGTCCATGAGGGCAGGGCCTGGGGCTGCCTCAGTCACCACTGGGACCCCAACATTAGGCTGGGCCCTGTGCAGAAATCAGTGTATGTGACCCTCCACTTCTGGTATGGACCCTCCTACAGGTGCCAACTATGTGCCCTTGTTGGACAAGATCCAATTACCTGAAGGCACCAGGCAGACTCTGGAAGAAGTGACTGGCCGAGTTACCTGTTTTTAAAAAAGTTAACCTGAGGGCAGGCTGAAGTTGTGCTTGAAGAACCAAAGGACAAACAGAGCCCAGGGTGACCTCAGCTGATAGAAAGTGAGGGGGGGAAATTCCAGAAAGCAGAGAGCCAGAGAGGGGAGCCCCAGGTTCTGTGTATAAGCTCTGCCCAAATCTCTTGTTGATCCATGAAGCAGGCAGGCAGCCCAGCAAAGAGATTTAAAACACTGACTCCAACTCAGCTGCTAAAACAGGAAACTCAACACTCTGGAATTATGTAATAGGATCCTGAATTTCCACATCATTTTCTCCCATAGTCCAATATCCAGGATACAATCTAACCTTACTCTGAAAACAAAGAAACAGGAAAATGAGACCCATTTTTTTTCAAGAGAAAAGATAAGAAACAGAGATTGACGCCAAGGCGACCCAGATGTTGGAATTAGGAGACAAGGATTTTAAAACAGCCATTGTAACTACGGTCAATGATGCAAAGAAAAATATGGTTGTGGGACATCCCTGGTGGTCCAGTGGTTAAGCACCTGCCTTTCAATGCAGGGGACTCACGTTTGACCCCTGGTTGGGGAACTAAGATCCCACATGCCGAGGGGCAACTAAACCCGAACGCCACAACTACTGAGCACGTGGGCCACAAGCAGAGAGGAGTCCACACGCGGCAATGAAGATCCCGAGTGAGCAACTAAGAACCGATGCAGCCAAAGATAAACAAATAAATATTTTTTTAAAAATATGATTGTGACAAACAAAAAGATATGGAACTTTAGCAGAGAAATGGAAAATATAAAAAAGAACCAAATGGAAATTTGAGAATTGCGAAGTACAATACAGGCATACCTCATTTTACTGCGCTTCACAGATACTGTTTTTCCTCTCGATTTTTTGGCTGCACCACACAGCATGTGGGATCTTAGTTCCCTGACCAGGTATCGAACCCATGCCCCATGCATCCCTGCATTGGAAACAGTGAATTTTAACCACTGAACCACTAGGGAAGTCTCACAGATACTGTGTTTTTTACACATTGAAGGTTTCTAGCAACACTGCATTGTCAAATGGTTAGCATTTTTTAGCAATAAATTATCTTTTAATTAAGGTAAGTACTTTTTTTTTTTTGCAATACGCGGGCCTCTCACTGTTGTGGCCTCTCCCGTTGCGGCGCACAGGCTCCGGACACGCAGGCTCAGCGGCCATGGCTCACGGGCCCAGCCGCTCCGCGGCACGTGGGATCCTCCCGGACCGGGGCACGAACCCGTGTCCCCTGCATCGGCAGGCGGACTCTCAACCACTGCGCCACCAGGGAAGCCCCTGTACTTTTTTTCTTTTAGACATAATGCTACTGCACACTTAATAGACTACAATATAGTGTAAATGTAACTTTTACATGCACTGGGAAACCAAAAAGTTCATGTGACTTGCTTTATTGCTATATTCGCTTTATTGTGGTAGTCTAGAACTGAACCCACAATATCTCTGAGGTATGCCTGTATCTGAAATTTTTAAAAATCATTGGATGGGCTTAACAGCAGAACAGAGGTGACAAAGGAGTCGATGAATCTGGTCAATGGAAATTATCCGACCTGAAGAAAAGACCTGTGGGACAATCAAAAGATCTAACAGACATGTAACTGGAAATCAGTTCATGTGGACTGAGTAATTAATTGCACGAAAGCATGCAATTTTTTATTTTTGGCCACGCCACTCGCAGCTTGCAGGATCTTAGTTCCCCGACCAGGGATTGAACCAGGGCCCCTGCAGTGAAAGTGCTGAGTCCTAACCACTGGACTGCCAGGGAATTCCCAGAAAGCGTGTAATTATTACAACACGCTTTACTGACATTAAAAAAAAAACAGATTCTGGGTGATTAAAGGCCTTGATCAAGGCCACAGATTCAGGATGAAAACCCTGACTTTAGAGCCAATGATCCTGTCATGTTCTGTTGGACTCATTTCTTTTCTTTTGTTTCTGCTGCACCGTGCGGCATATAGGGTCCTAGTTCCCCGACCAGGGATGAACCCATGCCTCCTGGAGTGGAAGTGAGGAGTCTTAACCACTGGACCGCCAGGGAAGTCCCATGGACGAATTTCTGTATTTGAAAATGATCAAAGTGGAAGTTAGAAGCCGCTTAAAACACTAATTATGAAGCATTACTCTATTCCCAGGAGCAGGGGAGACTGGCAGGGGTGGGTGTGGAGAGCGCCTGGTACCTGAAGTGAACATTTTTCCTGCGCCAGAGATCACCACAGCACGGCAGTCTGCATCTTCTGCGATCTTGTTGAAGCACACCACCATCTCCCTGCGGGGGAAAGGGGGAAGGGCTATGTCTGGCGTGGGAATCCCCTGCCCTCAGGCCCACCCCTGCCCAGTCCCTTAGCCCCTGCCTCCTCCTGCAGGCAGGCCTCCAGAATCTGCAGGCCGGACCTCCAGAAGGCCTTGTTCATGGCGTTTCTCTTCTCCGGCCGGTTTAGCTGCACATGCAGGATGTGTTTCTGGGCAGATGTCACCCGAAGGGACTCATAGCTGTGGCCTGGGGCTTCCTCGGGGGCTGCTTTGGAGGGCTCATCTTGTGCAAAGGAGCTCAAGGGATGAAGGTTAAGGCTGAGCCCCAGGTTGGTGCGGGCTGTCAATCCTGGGGAGATGAAGGAAGGGAGAGCCATTGATGACCCCAGATTGGGGGCACAGCACCTTCAAGAGCAGAGGGCACACATCTCGGTGACACTAGATTGGGGAACACAGTCCTGTTAGAGGCCTTGGTTTAGGGAAATACAGACTTTAAGATTAGGGCGCACTTATCAGTGGCCTCAGTATGAGGACCACTTCAGACCCGTGATCGTGGTACTGACTCCAGGTTGGGAACACTGAGCCGTCAGCGACCCGACTGTAAGACACAGGCCGTTTGGATGGGGGCACATGGACCCCTGAGTTTAATAAGGGGCTCAGACCCTGCGAGACCCGGGACAGGCCTCCCCGTCCGACTGTCGCTATGACAGCACGAAAGCTCAACGGACCCCCAAAGGTCAAGAGGTGACTCACGACAGGTCAGCAAGTTGCGGAGCCTCCGAGAAGCCTGTATGACCGCCGCCATGGCTACTGATTCGCTGGAGTAAACCGACAGGAGGAAGCTAAGGGGGCGGGCACAAAAGGCCGCCATGTTTGGTGAGGGCATCGAGGCCGCAGCCTGACCCCGCTGACGGTCCTCTTTTCGCCATCTTTACCAAGGGCAACAGGAAACAGCCTTCTAGGTTCGCCGGCCATTAGAGTGATTCGGTCATGGAACCTTTGGACGAGTAGATACCCGGACTAAGAAAATGGTTCACGCTGCTCTTGGACATTGTGTACAGAATTCACCACAGCTGTTTCATAATGGTGGAGAAATTGAAGACAGATGAATGTCTAAGGGCATAATGGCAGAATAACTGCAGCTCTGCAAGTTTGCAATCATGCATTTGTACCATATTAGCAAAAAAAAAACCACAGGGGGCTTCCTTAGTGGCACAGTGGTTAAGAATCCTCCTGCCAATGCGAGGGACATGGGTTCCAGCCCTGGTCCGGGAAGATCCCACATGCCGCGGAGCAACTAAGCCCATGGGCCACAACTACTGAGCCTGCGCTCTAGAGCCAGCGAGCCACAGCTACTGAAGCCTGCGCGCCTAGAGCCAGTGCTCTGCAACAAGAGAAGCCACTGCAATGAGAAGCCTACTGGCCGCAACTAGAGAAAGCCCGCAAGCAGCAACGAAGACCCAATGCAGCCCAAAATAAATTAAAAAATAATACATATTAAAAAATAAAAGAAAAAAGTTACTACTGAATTTATCCATGTACGGGAATGGGAATATAGGCCCACCAACATTAAGCGCTGACTGTATAATCTGAATTGCCACACCACCGCGGGGTTGTACTATTTTATGTTGTATGCAGAGGAAACCGGCTGGGGAGAAGTCACTAGTTCAAAGTCTCTGTCTCTGGCAAATGGGGTTGTAATGAATACTTTGCTTTTTTTTTTTAATTTAATTTTTTGTCTGTGTTGGGTCTTCGTTGCGGTGTGCGGGCTTCTCATTGCGGTGGCTTCTCCTGTTGCACAGCACAGGCTCTAGGCGCGTGGACTTCAGCAGTTGTGGTTTGCAGGCTCTAGAGCGCAGGCTCAGTAGTTGTGGCCCACGGGCTTAGTGGCTCTGGGGCATGTGGGATCTTCCCGGACC
Organism: Monodon monoceros; assembly: GCF_005190385.1. Classification (NCBI taxonomy): domain Eukaryota; kingdom Metazoa; phylum Chordata; class Mammalia; order Artiodactyla; family Monodontidae; genus Monodon; species Monodon monoceros. The sequence continues at coordinate 45,253,510 of NW_021703766.1, forward strand.
AGGGCTGGAACCCGTGTCCCCTGCATTGGCAGGTGGATTCTTAACCACTGTGCCACCAATGAAACCCTTTGAATATTTTTTTGTTTCTTTTTGGCCGCACTGCACACTGCATGCAGGCAGAACTTCCTAGACCAGGGATCAAACCTAAGCCCCCTGCAGGGGAAGGGTTGAGTCTTAACCACAGGATCACCAAGTAAGTCCTACTTTGCCTTCTCAATGTGTCAGATGGTAAGGCTCTTTTGGAAAACAGAGAACTGTTTGGTCAGCTACACAATGGAGAACTCTGGAACCACTATGCAGATACCAAGATGTGAGAGAAAAAAATTTAAAGATGTAGAACATTCAGTTAGGTTGCTATAAAAAGTTATAGATGGCTGTACCTTCATAAAAAACAATATATGCATAGAATATCTAGGAGACTCATAACTACTAACATGGGATGAAGACTGGGTGCTGGCAGACAAAATGGGGAAATTTCCTTTTTACCCCCCTTGATTAGCTTAAAATAATCCTAGATTTTTATAGCTGCAAGGTGACTAGTTTTTCCTTGTCTAGAGGTTGTTTGAAGCTTTTCCTGATGAAACTTTGATAAATGCCATCTGACTTCAGTAGATGTTAATGTTTAAAAACTCTACAGGAAATTAGCAAAGTGGGTTTTTTCAAGCGCACACAAGGAACTGGACTTTTTGACCTGCTCCTCTCTTCCCTCCAGTATGAGTCAAGGTTCTTAAAGGCGGCTCCCTTTCAGGTTATCGTCTGCCCTCCACCCGTATGGCCCAGCCCCAACCATAAGCACAAGTTCCCACACACCAAGACGGGGGAATATCTATCAAGTTGCAACTGAACGTATCCTTTAATCCAGCACTTCCACTGCTAGGAATTTACCTCCAGATCAGTATCAAGGAAGTTGGGTAACATCTGTAGGAAGATGCATAGTAGTACTGTTTGCAGTAGCAAATTGGAAATTACCTTCAGAACGAAGTGAATTATGACATATCCACACAAGATACTGTGTAAGACTAAAGATAATGAGGCTGCCCTGCATGTGATATGAGAACATCTTACAGTACAAAGCATTTTCTGTTAAGACACATATGCAAATAGAATTTTCCTTATGGAAAAAAAAAAACTTGTTTTCAAGGGGAGTGGGGAGATGACTTTCACTTTTGAGGTTTCATTTTCCAACCTTAAAGAAAGGCGGGTGTTTACTTTTTAAGATTAAGGCTTTCTTCTTTTTAAAATCTCTTCAATTTAATTTTTTCAACTATTTACTTAAAAAAAAAAAAAAAAAAAAGACTCTTCAACTAGATCCAGCTTGCTTGGGTAGAGCCCATGAAGGATGCCCCCAGGTCTCCCAGACTCTCAAGACCCTTTCACCATTTCCCAATCTGCAGCTCCGGCCCACAGCGCTCCTCAGGGCTGGGGCAGCGCCTCTGCCCCTCTTCAGAAGACTGAGTGTGAGGGAAGCAGACACCCCCAGAATCCCAGAAAGTGCTACGTTTATTTTCCAAACGATTTTATTGAAATGTGCCAAGAGTACACGGACAGCACAAATGTATGAACAGGAAAAAAAAAAATCACATGTACAATAATTTTTAAAAAGTGAAGGTTAATCTTGGGAGATATCAGTTCCCCTTCCCCTCCCCCTTTAGACTTCCAGCGTTTCCATTATGGTTAAGCCTCTACTAACCTAGCATTAAAAAAAAAAGGAATACAGGAACATCTGCAAAACAAAACAAAACAAAAGAAAAAACCAGCATAAAGGAAAGAAATGTTTTCCTGCTCAGATGGGACTCTCCATAGGCACCTAATTAGGAGGCGTGCTGAGCGGTGGAGAAACACAACTTCAGGGTGTAAGGGTATGGCCCATCTGCAAAAGAGAGGACAGAGGTGTAACTGGACCCCTCTCTGGATGCTCCCCCCACCCAGAGTTCCCCTGGTTTTGCACACACCTCTCATTTTCTGCAATTCAACTGCAAGGGTCAAACTCTTCACTGCCACTTTTGAGACTCAAAAACAAGACTAACACACAAGGCATTTCTCCTTCTCTTCCTTCAATTCCATGGAGGATCCCATTCCCAGCTTTTCAGCTGGCACACAATAGGCCTGCCCAGGAACTGGGTGGGCAAATTTTACCTGCTGGCTCTTACAGCCCCCTTTCCTGGGTACTGAGCCAGCCTCTGATGCATAGAGAATGGCAGCTCCCTGGAGGACAAGCCTGAGCAACTCCCAAGCTGGCAGAGCCGGTGGCAGCAAGCAGCTAGGCTGGCCCTCCCACATGAAACATCAGGCTGCTCTCCTGGGGACCAGGTCCCACCTGCCTGTGTCAGTGACAATAAGGAAATCCCTGGGGCCCTATCTTGATGGCAGGAAGGATGGCTCTGGCCCGAAGCGAGCCAACCCATTAAGCAACAAGGGGGATGGATGACCGCAGGACCCACAGATACTCACTTGGGTTTTTCATCTGATAATGGTTCAGGAAGCCCAGAGTCTCCAGGGCATCGCTCTTGGATTCCCACTCCAGCAGTCCAGAGGAGCTGCGTTCACCTGATGGGAAAAACAAAGGTTTGAGGCTGACCTGAGCAGAAGCTAGGGAGCTGCCCATCTACAGTCAAGGAACGGGGGAGGAAGGTGGGGCAGTTTACTCACTTTTGCCTGAGAATACTTTCACAGAAGATGGCCGCTTCACTCCCAGCTCATCGCAGATCTGCAACAGAAACAGAAAACAGACTCGAAGGACTTCCCTGGTGTTTCAGTGGTTAAGACTCCACGCTTCCACTGCAGGGGGCATGGGTCTGATCCCTGGTCAGGGAACTAAGATCCCGCATGCTGCGTGGCCAAAACAAAAACAAAGAACAGACAGACTTAGAAACACAAGGAGTGCCACATGGCGGAATTCAAGCACACCACAGCTGAACACTTGGACTTTTCGGGACAAACTAAGCTTTTATCACACATTCTAAGGTGTCCCTGTAATCCCCCCAAAGGTTGAGAAACACTGCTCTTAACTATTTTGTTGCCTAAAACCGGGAAACTGCTTTTTAAATTTCCCATCTTCAGCTGTTATTTGGGTGTGTTCTGGCACTAGGTAAATGTTTGCTAAACCGAATAGCAACACCTCAGGCCACAGTAAGGCCCAAAGTCCAACTCCACAGTCAGACTTCCACCCTTCCCCAAAGCTGCCCCGGTTCCCTCTGACAGCACCATAATGGGACCCTCCCTTCTAATGTCATCTAGGCCCCAGATGGCCTGACAGTGTGGATGTTTCGAGATTGGACTCCAATCACCAGTCCGTCACCCAGAAAGGGAGGAATGTTTCAAGGCAAAAGAGCAGCCACTCTGACTTGCCAAAAATACAAGAAGCACGGCAAACTCCACTGTTGCTGGAAGTTTGGTGCCATTCTGAGCCTTTCTTGGTCCCTGCTATGTCCCTAGCACCCAACCCAGAGCCCAGCAGAGCAGCTCAATAGATATTCGTTAAAATTCAAAAATGAATGGCCTCCTCAGATGGCTATGCTGAAGGACCAAGTCCACGGCACCCACCTCAAAGAAATTCTCCTCAGTCACCTCCAGAGGGGCATTGAAAAAGTGCAGCACGTTGCTAGGGTGCTGGATGCGGTTCTTGGCTGCCTGCTCTGGAGTGGAGAACCGGTTGTTCCTTGACTCACTGAAGTCTTTGTAACTGCAGGACCCATCTTCTAGCCCGTATGACTGACCAGGCATGATGGCTGGTTGCTTGGAGACACTGCAGGAGGGAAGGGGAGCCCTGTGTCAGACCTCAAGTTGTCCCCCACCTCGTACTGCGGCCTCCTTCCTCTCTGACAGCACGGTATGCCACAGCTGAGGAGAGGCCGACACACTTTCGCCCGCTGTTTAAGAGCATCTGGGAACACACCTGCACGCCCAACTCCAGCCTGGATAAGCACTTGGCGTCTCTGTGCTCCTCTGACCTGTGTCCAGAGTGGGCCCCATTCCCCCTCCCTTCTCTCCTCAGTCCCTCTCCAACCCTCCCCAAGCCCGAGGAGCCTGGGTACCTACCAGACATTCAGCTTCTGCCCGAACATGAAGTTGTTGTTGAGGTGAGTGATGGCCCGGTCCACAGCATATCCATCAGCCATCTCCACCATGGCGGCCCCTGGCTTGCTTTTCATGAATTTCACCTTGAGGAGAGTAGCCGTGATCAGCACCACGGCCCAGCTGTCAGAGACCCTTCTCCTGTCCCTTCCAAGTCAGTTAGAAGGAAGTCAACTCCTGCTCTGGATCGAGGCTTCCACCTCCTCCCTTGTGAGGAGCCAGGAGACCAGAGAAGCATGTCTGGCCCACAGCAAGTGCTCAGCCCAAGTTGGGCAGCAAAGACTAGGCAGTCTTTCCCTAACCTCAGGACCTGACCCATGAGTGGGTCATTTAACAAAGCACAACAGAAAAGCAGGAATGGTGGGAGGAAAAAAGCAGCTATTTCCATCAATAGACATATATACAGATACTGAGTCATGACTATGTGGATTATGGTATAAAAACACTAAAAACAGTGTCAGCTCTGAGTCCTGCTTCCACAAAAAGGTATGTGAACCTGGGCAAGTTATCTGCCCCCCATGCTTTCACTTCCGCTGCTTGTCTCACTAAGGATTCTTGTGAGAATGAAACAACTTACAACATTTAAAGCACTTTTAACAGTGGTACAAAAAAACCCGCTTGACACGTTATTAGCTGCTAATATTAATGAGCCAGGCCAGGGGCTGTAAACTCAAAGGCTTCCAGGACCCAGATGGGTTTGACAGAAGAAATGACCTAGTCTGAGGTGGGCAGTCACCAGACAGCCCCAGCCAACTGTTATCCCAGGCAAGGCAGGAAGGCTCAGTGTTGCCATATCATCTGAAGTGTTCCAGAGAAAATCCTTACATAATGATCTTTAACTGTGATGGATAAATTTTATACACCGTAATATTTATGTAATATTAAATACTAACACTTTCATCTGCTAAAGTCTTGTTTTTTTTAAAAGGAAAAACACTGAAAATTAAAAAAAATAAAAAAGTAGATCACCCACATAGCATGAGAACCAAATAAAATCCATCTGCAGTGTCACCTGATTAAAACTAGTTACCCTCTCTGGACCTGCTTGCTCCTAAACACGCTCCTTCCCCCTTCTTTGCTCACTGGGGGGCCAAAAGGTCGGGGCCTCCCCTGGGGCTGCCAGGTCTATAAGGAAAGCAGTGGACCTAGCGGAAGCTCACCTTCTCCACGTTGCCATACAAGCAGAAGACATTGAAGACCCGGTCACAGTTCATCTTAGACTGATCCAAGCCATAGACCATGAGCACAGGGCTGTCGGCGTGGGGGCCATACTCGGGTGGTGGGGGAGGGGGTGGGGGGTGCCCATACTGGGGGCCGTAGCGACTTGGGCCCCGGCGGTGACCCCCCACTGGTGGGCCCATCCTTCTCCCTTCGTAGTGAGGTGGGGGGGGGCCCGTAGCCCTCATCATGGTAATGGCTGTGGTACCCACCGTGGGGCCCTCCTGGGGGGTGGGAAGGAAAGAGAGGGAGGACGGGTGAGAATTTGCGCGTCGGGCGGCGGGCAGGGGCACATGAGCCACGGGAGTCCACGGAGGGGAACCCCCTGCCCTCACCATATTCTGCGGGGTGATCTCCGAGGAGAGGGGGCTGCCTCTGGCGTTTGTTAGGGTTGCTGCCAGGGTCACCTGCAGACAGAGAGAACAGTTAGAACCTAACTTGGAAAAAGAGGTATCTCTCTCCCTCCTGACTACAGAGGCTGATCTCAGCGTCCCTCAGCTCCCGAGAGCCTGGGCAGTGGCCTTTCCTTCCTCACAAGGGTTACTGGGGCTTCCTTCCTGTGGCCGGACCCAGGGTGGGCATGAAGCCCAGGCCTCAAGGGTGGAGCCCACTGTCCCTCCCGCCGCCCACTCCAAGCAGGCTGCTTTCCTTCATCCGTGAAGGATGAAGCCAGGTTCTGGGCCTCTCACCTTCCCGAGCTCCCCCTCTGGGGAAGCTGCAGCCACTATGGAAGCTGATATGGGGGCCGGGAACAGATTTCTAAAATAACTCCCAATGAAGGGAGAGGAGTTAAGAGCCAGAAAATAACACAGGGAAGGGTAGAAAAATAAAATTGGGCCCACAAAGCCCCAAGGGTCTGAGCGTGCTAGGGCCCACTCTCTAGAGAGAAGACTTTCTCAATCTTGGTACCAGTCACCCTCCCTCTAGTCACATCCACCCCAAGAAGAGGGACTGTAGGAAAGGACAAACAGGGCGACATCAACATCAGTTCAAATGAGCAGTCATGTACAAGGCATCAACAGTCTCAGACAATGGCGCAGTTCCACCCCGCCCCAACCCCAACTGCAGTTCAAAATCGCTACCGTTAACCTAGCACTTGAGTGGCAAACACTGTGCTAAGTACTTTACAAACAGACATCACCGTTTCTTAAATTCCTCACAACAACCCTATGAGGTAGGTACTATTTTAGTCCCGTTTTACAGATAAGGAAAATGAGCACTTAACTTTTAACTGAGCAGTTATAATACACTTTGGCCCAAGGTCACAAAGCAAGTTAGTGGCCAAGCCGGGACTTCAACCCAGGCCTGGTTGACTCCAAAAACCCAGGGCTCGGGAACACTGCCCCTTCCTGCCACCCGGCCTGGGTTTTGTTTTCCAACAGTCATTACAAAGATGGAAAAGGGCTACTTACAGCAGAAGTACAGAGTACAATGTCCATTTGTCACAAAAAACAAATCTGTATTTTCTCTTACCATTGGACGCTTCAACAGTGAGTTAGCACAGTTCTGAAAGATGGCGTCCCATCAAACATACACTGCGACCCTGCATCACATGGTTTTACAGTCATAAATACAAGTTACGGTACACATCCGATACAACTTTTTTTTAAAGAATTGTTTTAAAAGTCAATGTTTTGATTAAATCAAAAATGGCTCACAGATGTTCTGTCCTCAGAAGATATCAGAAAAGTGGAAAATAAAGGTGTATGAAGTGGGTAGTGTCCCTCCATGTTGTCACCTCCTCACATTGTGTGCTGCAGTGCGGTGCTTCTGGCTGTGTAGCGTTCCGTGTGCGTGTCTCCTGGTTATGAGGTGTGCCAGTGGCCCCACTATGCCCGCGCTTTTGGCCTTGGGAGCACTCCCAGTTACCCGCCAGCAGGTAACTGTGTACCTCTGAGCTGTTTGGCTGTTTGGTTTTAGGTCTGTTTTGGTTTTTTTGATTTTTTGCTGCTGTTGTGGTTTAAGTTTTTGGTTTTTTTTGGTTTCTGATCTCCAGTTGGTGCAGATTATGTTGGCAGCCGATGACTGCAGAAAAAATAAAAATATCAAAACAGAAAAAAAAAAGAAGGCCCTCCCCAAACCAAAGGACTTAAAAAACGAAAAACAAAAAAAACCAAACCCACATGGCGAGGAATGGAGAGGATCCTATTGTCTTGGAGGCCCATGGAATCTACTTCAGTCTATGAAACGTTCTCCGAAAAGAGCGCCGCTGGCTGGCTGGGAGAGCTCTGTTCTCTGTGTTTCCTACTTCTGTGTACATTTTCGGGTTCAAGTTTGCTTGGATTTTGGCATTTTTTTTAATGTTTAGTAAGAAAGCAGTGTCTGCTGCCATGTTGCGCCTCTTTCTTTGTCTCTGTCTGCCTCTGTGCTTGTAGCTGTTCCTTGGAGCGCGGTGTGGTGTTCTTGATGTAGTGAGCTCAAGTCTGCGGCTGTTTCTGGGGACGTGGTGGAGGCTGCGTGTTCTGTTCTCTCCAGGAAGAGCTAGTGGTTTCTACCCTGTGTGTTGGTGAGCAATGTGCAGAGGCAGAGCCGCTGAAGTCTGGTTCCCGAGGGGGTGGCGAAGCACCTCCCTCACTCCAGGTCACCTCAACAGCTCTCGTTTTTGACCCCCAGCCTGGGGGCGGCCAAAGCTGAGAGGCATCAAAACCAATGCACAGCCAGCCCCTGCCACTAGCCCTTGCCGGTCTGCACATCTTCTATTTATGTTCCTTGGAGAAGAAATGGTTGGTTGCCGTGTTTCTGTTAGCAGTCATGTAATGCCATTGCCCGCTCTGGTACATTCACTCGGTCACCAATTTGTCTCTGACCTCTGGAGGGGGCAGCGAGCCCCACAGCGCCCATTGTGAGGGTCCTGGGGAAGAGTCTAGCCCACCCGGCCCACGGCTTCCCAGCTGCAAGGGCGAACAAGACAGGCCTGCCTAGGATTGGGGGCCTCTGGCCTCCCAGGGCCTGTGAGATGTCAGCAACCAGCCACCTCCCTCAGCCCATGGCCTAGTCCGACGTATCAGACCAAGACAGAAACAGAGATGGATGGTCTTGCTGAGGGGGCGCCGCTGTTTTTCAAAGGCAATGCTCCACCTCTCCCTCCTATCCAAGGCAAACCATTCTTGACAGATTCTAGGAAGGGGGTTGTCCATTTGGGCCCCCTGCAGAGATGTTGCATTCCCTCTACAAGTGAGGTGAGGCGTGTCCGCCCTGCTCCAATCCAGGGTGTCTCACCTCCACAAGGTCAACTTGCTCAAAGGCTCTGCTGCAAGGGCCTGGGAGCCCTCGTCACATCCCCAATCTGTCCCCCCAGAAGCAGACCCTGTCAAGAGTGGAGAGCAAGAGGACCATTCCTGGCCCAGTGAGAATGGGGTCAGTGACCCTAAGCAGGCTCCTAGAAGAAAAGCAGCAGAATCCGTTTGGGAGCTGCTACTGGTTTGTAAGCCACTGCCGTGGCCTGTGCTCAGTGAGGCCCTGCTCCCCACCCCACCCAGGCCTCTGCCTTGACCCTGCATCCCCTGCTGCGTCAAAGGGCCACAAGCAGCAGCTAGAGGACCTACAGAGGCCCCTCATTCACCCCCTCCCACTGGAGTATATCTTCCAAGAGCTGACCCCCAAGGCCCTCCCATGTCCACAGGAGCCCAATGGCATTACATAACCCTGAGTCCAGGTCTATGAAGTGCGCTAGTCAAGTGAAGGCAAGGCGGGTATGTTTAAAACAAAGCTGCCGTCAGGATTACCTTGTCCACTGAGATTGGGGTTTGTGTAGTCCCAAGTATCCTGATCATTCTTGAACACGTTTAAGCGTGTAGGCTGCAGGGACAAAAAAAAGCTTGAGGTCAGCCAGGCTCCAGGCTCACCTAGGAAGCTGACAAGGGGCAGCCATTTCCCAGACCTACCTTCGCATACTCAATCTTCAGAGTGCAACAGCCTGAGTAGATGTCAGCCCCATTGAGTGAGGCCTTGGCCCGCTGGGCACTCTGCACAGAGTCAAATGTGAGTAAAGTTAAGGGAAAGTCCCACCCCAAGAGCTCTCTGAAAAGAGCTTCAAGTTGCACCAGAGAGGGATGAGGACAAGTAGCACCCCAAAGACTGCTCCAAGCGGGCTTCGGGGTTAGTTCACTGCCCATAGCCACCAGCCACTTGTGCAGACACAGCTGGAGTGCTGCCCCAAATGCGGAGACTCGGCCAGAGCTCCTCTGAGACCTGTACTCCCCCGCCCTGCCCCACGGCAACAACCTTCTCTGCCAGCCTCACAGGCCAAGTCACCTTCTTCAGCCTCATCTCCCCCCTCCGCCCCAGCTTCTACACGCCTTGACTAAGCCTGAACAATCTCTGAAACGTTAACTAGATTATACTCCTGCCCTGAAAACCCATCAGTGACTTCCCACCACTGCACCCTGACCCAAGTTCACCCCACTGCCCGGGATGCCGTAACTTCTTCCAACGTCCTAAGGAACCCTCTCCCCCTCGTCAGCTACTCCTCAGTTGTCAGGCTGTTCACTTCCTGCAACGCGAAGCTCCTGCCCACCTGGGGGCCTCTGCAGGTGGGGTGCCCTCAGCCTAAGTATCAGTTCTCACCTCTACATGGAGACAAGGACAGCATCTCCTCAAGAGGCCTTCCCAGAACCCCTGTAAATTCTTGCCTCTTGTATCTCATGGCACACTCTTCTTCCCCTTCACACTTTAAACCCTGTACTTTCACACTACACAACACTTGAACATCTATGTGTGTGTGTTTTAGGGGCACCAACTCTCTGTGCAGTTGAAAATCCATGTATTTAACCAACCACAGATGACATAATACCGTAGTATACATTTAGTGAGTGAGATACACCTTAAGTGGACCCACAGAGTTCAAATCTGTGCTGTTCAAGGGCCTATTTAGGTGTGATTGTTTATTAACCATCCCTTCCATGAGACCATGGGCTCTATGAAGGCATCTGGCACATGGCAGGCGTTCAGAAGACACATGCTGGTTGAAAAGATGGATTCCTACCGAGCCCTGTGAGATCCCATCTCAAGGAACACCCATTTCCCAACAAAGGATATTCCACCATAGCCTGGACTCCATTCTTCCGGAAAATGACAATTCTCTGGACAGGACCACAAGGGTTACAGATAGTATAAAGAACATCCTGTAAAAACCAAACACAGGCAAGATGAAGGGACACTGGCAGGTCAGTCTGGCTCATGGGAGAAGACAGGGAGAAAAGGCAGGAGGGAGATTCCACAGAAGAACCTTAACGAATAACCACTGGCACGCACCGTGGTAATCGAATAGATGGGGTTCAGGATGGTAAAGAGAAGCACACTGTTGACGCTCCTGGAGTCATCCGAGTCCCCGGGGCGGGAGATTTTCTGGCTGGTAGAGTAATTGACAAAAGCTGGGTGGCCCGCGATGTAGATCTGGTTGTCGGCTGCGTAGTTCACGGCATTGCAAGCCCCCAACACATCTTCAAATTCCACCAACGCTTGTCTCTTTTTAGGCATTACCACCACATAACTGGCAAAGAGAACACAGGTTGCAATCCTCTCAGGGGGATGGAGACAAGAGTCAGAGGACGGCCTCAGTTATCTGTGATCCGACTCCTCCCTGGCTTCTGGACTCCTCTGTGCCCGTCGTGGTTTCTTGACCTCAACACCCCTTGTAGTAAGTGGCACGACAAGCAAAAGAGGTGTGTGCGGCTTTGGCATCAGCTTCTCTGGGCAGCCTTCCTTCCCAACCCCTCCCTCACCTGATCGAGTCAGATGCCTCCCACAGACGCCTGGGTTTCCCCTATCACAGTGTTGACCACTCTGGGTAGGCAACTGTCTGGGAGGAATAAAGACAGTGGTGTTCACCACTCTATTCCCATTACTCACCATGTGCCAAAATTACAAGGCAGAGAGAGAGAAAAAAAAGGAATGAGAAAAAAAAAAAAAGGAAGGAGAAAAAGACACGGAACTTGCTGTAACTTATCCAAGTACAATGGCTAACCCCAGGGGTAATGGAGCCCCAGGACCTAGCTAAAGGAACCTGGACCGAAATGGCCAAGTTACTTCTAACCAGAACCCCGGTGACACACAGGACACCAAGGAGTTAACTCATCTGAATACCCAACCCCTGGCCTCTGAGCTGAGTACCTGATGGGTCCAAACTCCTGCAAGGCCTCCACAAGGTCAGCTTCCACCACGCCGTCAATCAGGCCCCTGATGTGGACAACTGGGGAGGCGGGGGTTTTGTGCGGGTCATCGTAGTTCTCCTGAGAAAGGAAGCAAAAATAAGACTTCACTTTCTGCTGTACAAGACGGTGGATCATTGGCTTCTGTGCCACTGGGGACTCAGACAGATAAAACATTCGAGTGTGTCACCCAGAAAAGACATACAGGGCAGGCAACTAGGGGCAGCAATTCAACCAATCACCCCAAAAGGATTCTGGGCCAGCAGAGCAGAAGGCCTGAGTGTATGGCCACATGCCTAATGGCTCTTACTGTAGTTTCTGATGAAGGCAAAATGGAGGACCAGACAAGTCCCAAGTCCCATCTTACAGTCTTCCCAGCACCAGTCTCTTCCCACTGGTCAAAGAAATGTGAGAAAAGAGTGGCTTGGAAAGGGGACTCAATTTTCTGCTGCATTCACCCAAGTTTTTCTGCCCTTCCCCTAGTGGAGGAACCTACGATCACCACACAGCCAAGCACTGCTGCTCCCCACCATTCATCCCCAGGTCCAGCAGGTGCCTCAGACACCGTGGCATCCAGGCCAGTCTTGACTGCCTCTAGTCTTTACTCTCTCACCAAAATCTGTATTGGAAAATACTACCTAGGTCAGACTAACGAAAAAGACAGTAAAGTCTTTCAAAAGAAGAGAAGATCCAACCTGTACCACTAAAAATCAACACAGTTCCCTTCCCAGGGGAAGTATCTTTCCACCCACAGACAAAAGTGTCTGGGAATCAAGAAAGAGCAAAGTAACTTTCTCCACCTCTCCTGGGCTCTGGGCCCAGCCTCCCATGTGAGAACCACCAAGCAGAAGCCCATGTAACACGGGCAGAATTGGATTCTATTTCAGGAATGAACCACACAAACCACAGGAGCCACACTCGCCTGAGGGTTACCAGATCAGCGATTTGGAGTTCCACAGTCCTAAATTCTAATCCCTGTCCCTCCTCAGACTAGCTACAAGACCTAAAGAAATTTACCTTGCCTCTGTAAATGGGGACTAGTAAGCCCATCCTTTACCTCATAGAGGAGTGTTAAGAACTCAATTAAGATACCTTTCAAATGCGTGCAACAAGGCCTGGCATGGTTTAAATGCTAGTAAATCACGGCTACAGAGCGCCGCTAAACCGTGGAAAACTCTGCAAATGGCTGAACGAGCGAGACAAGGCTTCAGGAACTTCCAAGGAGGAGGGAATGGGCTCCAAGCCAGGAGTAACAATTGGTTGTCTTTTCCGAGCAGAAGACTGAAGAGGCTGAATCCCTTACAAAGTGCCCACCCCTCAAGGAACATTTGGGTTCATCAAACCTACGGCACCCAGTTAACCCTCAGAAAATGTAAGCAAACTTGTGATAACTTGAAAGCTTGGTTCAACTTCCAAACGGCTAAAAAGACCTCTCACAACGCTTTCTTCCGGTTTTTAATGCCCACAAAAATGAGGCAGATATTCTGGACTGGGAGAATATCCTCAAAGATATCAATTTCTGTACTGAGACAAATCATGACGCTACAAAAATCAAATAGCGATCACGCAGAATACCCCACTCAGGCACGGAAAAGGCTACCGCCCACTCGTTCCCCGCTCACGCGGTGCCCCCGCCCCCAACCACCCACAAGGCCCGGGCAAGAGAAGTGCGCCTGCGCATGGGGCCAGAAAAGAAAATGATAAAGAAAAAATCGGCCCGACCGCGTGCCCGGGCCCCACAAGCCAGCCCGCGGCGCCTGCGCACTGCGCCACCTGCAGCGCGAGCAGTTTCCTCCGCCCCCCACACCCCGCTCTGTAGAGCGCGCACGCGCAAGCGCCTGTCCTCGCGCAAACCCCGCCGTTTGCCCAACGCCTTCCCCTCCCCCACCCCGTCCACGGCGCGAGGGCCTGGGCGCGTGCGCATAGCCCCCCTCTCCCCAAAATAAATGCCCTCAACGTGAGAATTTTCCCCTCCCTTCCCGGCCGTCTCCGGCGCTTAGGGCCCTGGCCTCACCCCGCCGCCACCGCCCGCCGCCCCGGCTCCTCCACCGCCGCCGCCGCCTCCATGCTGGTCGCCAGCGTTGTCAGTCTTGAGCCGTTTAGGGGCCCGGCCGCCCTCACTGCCGCCGCCGTAGTAGCGGCCACCGCCGCCTCCGCCGCCCGCCGCCGCCATCTTCACCATCGCTCCGGACCGCCTCCGCTGCTCCTCCGGCTGCTGCCTCTGCTCCAGCCTCCGACGCCGCTTCTCCGCCCGGGGCAGCAGCCTCCGCGACATGGCGGCCCAGAACCCGCCTCCCCCCGCCTCTCATTGGGGGAGGGACACGCCCGTCACCGGCCGCCCCCACCCGATAGGGGGAGCCAGTGGTCCCGCCGCTGGGGGAGGGGAAGCCTCCATACGCCTTGCGCAAGGATTGGGTAAAGCCCACGCCGTTCTGCAGGAGTGCCCGCCCTTGTTTGTCTGGGACACTCCTTATAGGCGAGCGCTTTCTGCCAGTCATTTCTCCGACCCCGCCGCCTTAAAATAAACTCCAACTTGATTGGTCAGATTTCTGACACTGCCTGGCCTCGTTAGGAGCACCTGATAGGAGCGGCGCTCCCCACTCTCCCCAAAAGCCCCGCCTCCTTCCCACTTTCATTGGTCTCCTCGCTAATCCATCAAACCGAAAGCCCTTAGTCTTCCGTCACAGCGACTACCTTCCCGCGCCTCTCCGCAAGGAACCAAGGAGGCCCCTCCCCTTTGCCTCTCTCCACTGGCTACTGCAGGTGTCCATCTTCTGCAAGACGCCCGATTAGTCAGTTGAGAGTGGAAAGAGTCCTCTCACCAGACGGTAGGACCACTGGTGGCCCCTGATTGGGTGAAAAAGGAGAGCCCATCCCTGACCCGTGGGCGCTCTTTGGCGCAGTCTAGGAAAGGATCGGAGGAGAGGACGCATGCGCGAATCGCTTTCAGGCGCCTCTGGAGGCGGGGCGACCCTCTAAAGGAGGGAAGGCCTGAAGTACCTTGAGTCTTTATTTACTGCTGTAAGCAGCCCCGCAAGGGCAAACTAAGTTAGAAGGGCAACTGCCAGTGCAGCTCTGTCCCCATCACTATATTTTATTCCTCTCCATCTCTAACCTTCACAACGCCAGAGAAAATTTTTTTGAACCCAATCTGACCCTTTCCTTCAGTATAAAACCATTTGCTATTGCCGACTATCTTACGACCCAGTCCGGTTCTCCGGCGTCCTTTCGCCACTCTACCACTAAATTCAACCACAAATAACTCCTTTCAGTTTGCAGAAAGGGAAGGATCTTTCGCGCACCTCTGGATCTTTGGCCCGAGCAGGCCCTTCCACCTAGGACACTTTCTCCGCTATCCCTCCTGCCAGAGCTAAAGAATAAATTTCTCTTGTTCGTGCTCTGCTCACTCTGAGAAGCGTTCCTTGTCCCTACCAGCCCAGACCCTCGGCTTCCCCCATAATAACCCCTGATCGCTCAGGCCAATGGTTCTCACGCGACAGCCCTTACTACTCTGGGTCGTCACAATTTGGTGGCTTTTTCCGTAGCGTTGAAGTGCTTGTGTGAGCAAGGGAGCGGTGGTCTCTGCCTCGGCCTTAGTGAAGCTGGCCACCCTACCAAGCGCCAGGTACAGCACCCGGCACAGTGCCAGCACTCTGCAAAGGGGAGTAGTGAGGGTATTCTAAGCGTCTGGCGGGCCTTGTTTCCTCCGAGGCGGGTAGGGCCACCCCGCAGAGAACACCTTCCCAAGTCTCTAAGGTGCAACGACGCCCAACAGCCGGAACCTGGGGGCGGGGCTGGGGGGGTGACCTAGGATCCCGCCCTAAGGGCTTTAAACTTATGGGGCTGCCTGCTGGCGGAGGAGGGGGGAGAGGAGGAGGGGACGCTGCTCTTAGAAAGCGAGGAGATAGACGTGGTAAATGCGGGGACGCCCACCAAAGATGCTCTGGAACCTTTCCACTCGGGTGAAAGGGGGTTCCCGAAATAGGGGTCCTAGTGGAAACTAAGTTTGAAATGGGGTCAGTGGCACTAAGAGAGTGGGACAGTCCTGGTAGGTCCGCGGGTTTGAGGAGATACGAAAGTTGGAGTGGGCTGGTGGAGATGTAAATCAGCTCCCAATCACCCCGAAAAGATCCGAAAGGGCCGGCCGAACGGAGATGGGGGACGGCGCAGCGCCTCCAACACGTGATCAGTGCGACGGAATTAAGGCGGTGCGGCTCCGACTGAAGGGCGGGGTCGCGAGGTCCAGACGTCAGAGGAATGCGGTGGGGGGAGGGGAGAGAGGGGCCCCTCCCCTCCCCGCCCCCGCGCCGGGCCCGGACGCCCCTCGCGCCGGCGCGCGCCGACGGGACGCGACGGAACCGTCCCACGCGCGGCAAGTTCCAGGCAGCTTGGCCGCCCGAGCGCGCCCACGGCTGGCGACTGGGCTGCCGCGTTATCTGCACACCCGCGCTCCCGGCCTCCGCCCCTCCCCCACCCCTTGCACACGGGCCGTGGTCGCGGGCCCCGGGCGGCCCCTCCCTGGGATCCCCCCTCACTCCTCCCTGACCCCTCGCCCCCAGCCCCTACCAGTTCGGCGGCGAGCCTGGCCGGCCGTCCGAGATCGAAAAGAGAGCAGACACTGGGAAGTTTTGGGGGAGGGAGGGGCGGGACTTAAAGGGACCACGACCTCTTTCCAGCCCGGGGGGGAAAAAAAATGGGGGGGGTAGAGGGGGGAGATCGAGAGTTGCTCTGCAGTTGAATGGAGGAAACAACGCAGAAAAGGAACGGGAAGACTCCGCGTCCCTTTTCCCCAAACATCCCCAGCCCCTCAATACCCGCCCCCCATCCCTCACAGAAAGTCGCACAGTTGTTTGGGAATCACGCCTCATTCCTCCTGGCCAGCCAAGTATTCTGTTGGTTGAGGTAAATGTTGGGGTGCACATCGTACAGACGGGGAAATGGGCTCAGGGGACGCTAGCGACCTACCCGGGATCCCACCGCTTGTAAGTGGCATATAGCAGGATTTGTCTGCCACCAAAGACACATAACCAGTGCACAGCAGTGCCTGTTACGGTGATGGGGTCTGCAATATCCCTTGGAGGTTAAGAGCATGAGTCCTGGGGTCAGACTGCCAGCGTTCAAATATGGACGGTGCACCTACTTACTCTGTGGCTTTGGAAAAGTGATTTAGCATTCTGGGGCCTCTGTTTCCTCATCCAGTAGGAGGTTGGTAATAGCACCTGCAACGTTGGGTGGTCTTGAGAAGTGCTGAGAATGTCTGGAAGCAGAGGGAACCTCAGGTCCACCTCCATTTCAGAAATTGAGGCTCAGAGAGGGGAAAGACCAACTGAAATTCACCACAGCTGGGCAGCATGTGAAAGAACAAGTCCTCCCCTCCTTAGGGCCCGAACTGCGTAATCCAACCCTTGTGGGCCCATCCAAATCCATGCCTAAGCCTTTCCACTTGTCCTCTACATGGCACAAACACGGGTTCTCCTTCTGTTCATCAGATACCCAGAGCTCATTCCTGACTCTGCACTGGCTGTTCCCTCTGTCTAAAACACCCTTCTCCCAGATCTTTGCTCCTCATTTGAGAGGCCTTGGCTCAAATGTCACCTCCTGAGCACCCCAGCCTAGTTAGTCACCATACACAGTTATAATCATGGCTTCCCATTTATCTCCCTCTTTGCTCTTATTGCCATGTGAAAACAACCAGTTATTTAATTTTTGTCTCCTCACTAGAATCTGGGCTCTTTGGGGGCCAAAAGTGGGTATGTTTTCACCCCTCTAAGGACCTTACCCTGGGGTCATTCACTCATTCATCAGATGTTTATTGAGCTAACACTCTTTGGGGCATCTGGGATAAAAATGGTGAACCAGATAGGAAAAAATTCCCTCCTTCCAGGGGTTCCATTCTAGTGAAAGATGCACAATACATCAGTAAAATATGTATCAGAAAAAAAAAAAAGGAAAAAAATATGTATCAGAGGTGATAACTGCTATGAAGATAATAAAACAGGGAAGGAGGCTGAGGACTACATGAGGGCAGTTTGCTCAAAAGGGTGTTCAGGTGAAGCCTCACTGAGAAGATGACATTTTAGCAAAGGTCTGAATAGGAGAGAGAGGAAGTCATGTGGATACTGGGGGAAGAGCATTCCAAGCAGAAGGAACATCCAGTGCAAAGGCCCCGCGGTGAAATGTGCCTGGTGTGTTCCAGGAATTGCTAGAGACCTTTGTGGCTGGAGTAGAGGAAGGGAGGGGTAAATGGTAAATGATGACATCAGAAAAGGGGGAGAGGGCAGTCTGTGAGGGTCCTCCTGGGCCATGGGGAGGGGAGGACTTTTACTTTTACTCTGAGGTGAGGCCACAGGAGTGTTCCGAGCAGGTAAGGGCCCTGATCTGGCTCAGGTGTTCACAGGAGCCCTGTGGCTGCGTGCTGTGGGTGTGGGAAACAGACTGTGGGAGGTGGGGTGGGAGCAGGAAGACAGGAGGCTAATTCAATGGGAATGGGCTGGAGAAGGTGGATGGGGTCAGGATGGGGGCCGTGGAGGGACTGAAGTGAGCAGGTTATGGATCTGTTTTGAAAGTAGAGCCCATAGGATGGGCTGAGGGGTCAAAACTCCTCATGATTCAAAACCACCCCAACTGCAGGGCTCATAGTGGTGGCCAACATCCCCAGCTCCTTTTGGTCCTCTATCCACTATGAGATGCTTCTTTTTTAAGGAGCATCTCTTCTCCCTCTCCCTTTGACACAGGCCTGTTCCATGGCATCCCAGGACCAGCCATCCACATCAGTGTCGCGAGTGTGCATAACTGCTCTCAAACACCTACAGCAAGCCCATCCAGGTGGAGGTGGGGATTCCCCTGGCTTGTAGCCTTTTGAAAAAACACTTTTTAAAAAAAACAATAATTTAAAAAGAAAATTATAGTTGATGTACAGTATTATGTGTCCCTCCCATGGTCACACCTAGACCTTGTCTCAATCACCACAGCCTCTTTAGAACCTCAGTTTCATGCATCTTGCGCTTTACCGGTCACCTGTCTTTCTAGTTCACTCCCTTCAGAAGCTCAACTCCGATAATCCATTAGCCCTACCATGTTTCCATGACCCCTCCACCCCCTCATACCTTCACACAGATTAAATTCCTTGACAAACCACTATAATCGCCCCCTTACGCACATCCTCTACACACTTCCCCCTCTCCACCCTACTCATCTGGCAAAACCACAATCCTTGTTAAATCTAAGGCTCCATCTATCGCATGCCTGCATCTGTGCAGATGGAAAAAAATACACAATCATGCTAACTGCTCTCGCCTTAAATTCATACCCACCGACTTGGAATGCTGCCTAACAAATTTTGCCTCTGCCCCTGGTCCCTTGACTCTCCCAGATGATGTATCAGATCTTCTCCTCAAACCTCTCTAACAGCGTCTTCCTCGTTGTCGCTCTCAGCAGTGACTTTCTCCCTGCTTCCTGGGAGAACTACAGCCACCCTCCCCCCATATCCACTCTCCTCCTGCCTACTTGTGAGTGGGGTAGCTAGCCATGTTCCCATCTGCTGGGCTTCTTTTTTTTCCTATGCCTATTCTCATTTTTTTCTTCCCTAGTCAAGAAATTGGTCCCCTGTGGGCCCAGGGTCTCAGGAGAGAAATGTGACAGGCCCCAAAGCAGAAATAAGCCAGCTTTCTTTTCTTTTCCTTTTTAAAAGCCTCTTCAGGGCTCCAAGCAGAAATATCTTCATGGTCTATTGGGCCTCAGATTGAAAACTCAGATGCCTTTAGGGGTCAATGGGTGAAGCCATTGTGGTAGAGGAAAAGTTCTCAGTTGCATTACACAGTTGTGACTTATTTTTCCCCAAGCTTTATTGAGATATGCCTGACATTCAAGAAACCATACATATTTAAAGAATACGGTTGATGAGTTTTGACTTATGTATAAACCTGTGAAACCGTCACCACAATCAAGTAATGACCAAAAGGAACAAGGACACCTACTGTATAGCACAAGGAACTATACTCAATATTTCATAATAACCTATATAAGAAAAGAATCTGAAAAAAAATATAGATAGATAGATAGAGATATATATGAATCGCTTTGCTGTACACCTGAAACACAACATTGTAAATCAACTATACTTCAATAAAAAATTAATTTAAAAAAAATTTAAAAAGAGAATCTGAAAAAGAATATAGAACAGAATCACTGTGATGTACACCTGAAACTAACATGATGTTGTAAATCAACTATACTTCAACTTAAAAAATAAAAAGAGGGGACTTCCCTGGCAGTCCAGTGGTTAAGACTCTGTGCTTCCATTGCAAGCGTGCGCAGGTCTAATCCGTGGTCAGGGAACTAAGATCCCTAGGGACACGGGTTCAATCCCTGGTCCGGGAAGATCCCACATGCCGCGGAGCAACCAAGCCCGTGCGCCACAACTACTGAGCCTGCCTTCTAGAGCCCGCAAGCCACAACTAGTGAGCCCGTGTGCCACAGCTACTGAAGCCCGCGCCTAGAGCCCGTGCTCCGCAACAAGAGAAGCCACTGCCATGAGAAGCCCGTGCACTGCAATAAAGAGTAGCCCCCGCTCGCTGCAACTAGAAGAAGCCCGCGCACAGCAATGAAGACCCAACGCAGCCAAAAATAAGTTACAAATAAAATAAATTAATTTTTAAAAATTTTTTAAATTAAAAAAATAAAAAGAGGGGACTTCCCTGGCAGTCCAGTTGTTAAGACTTCGTGCTTCCATTGCAGGGGTGTGCAGGTTTGATCCCTGGTCAGGGAACTAAGATCCTGCAAGCCACACAGTGGGACCCCCCCAAAAAATTCTTTTTAATTAAAATAAATAAATACATTTTAAAAAGAAGAATGAATGGCTTAACCATGAAAAAAATAAAAATTTAAAAATAAATAAAATGTATGTTCTCAGGAACATCAAAAAAAAAAAAAGAAGATAATGACTAAAAAGGTAATGAATATATCCATCATCTCCAAATTTCCCCCTGCCTCTTGATAAACGCTTCATCCCTCACCCCTCCACACACACAACCCCAGACAACCACTAATCTACTTTCTATCACTGTTGGTTAGTTTGCATTTTCTAGAATGGAATTATATAGTATGTACTCTCATGTCTGGCTTTTTTCATTCAATATAATTATTTTGAGATTCATACATGTTTAACAATAATTCATCCTTTTTCTTTTTTTCTTCTTCTTCTTTTTTTTTTTTTTTGCGGTACGCGGGCCTCTCACTGTTGTG
The DNA here is from genome assembly GCF_005190385.1 of Monodon monoceros. Lineage (NCBI taxonomy): Eukaryota > Metazoa > Chordata > Mammalia > Artiodactyla > Monodontidae > Monodon > Monodon monoceros. Next base: position 45,274,194 of record NW_021703766.1, read on the forward strand.
GCCTCTCCCGTTGCGGAGCACAGGCTCTGGACGTGCAGGCTCAGCGGCCACGGCTCACGGGCCTAGCCGCTCTGCAGCATGTGGGATCCTCCCGGACTGGGGCACGAACCCGTGTCCCCTGCATCGGCAGGCGGACTCTCAACCACTGCGCCACCAGGGAAGCCTATTCTTTTTATTTCTGAGTGCTGTTCCATTGTGTGGAATAGTTTATTTATCAAGTCACCACAATTTGTTTATCAAGTCACCCACTGATGGACATTTGTGTTGTTTGCAGTTTTTGGCAATTATACAAATAAAGGTGCTATGAACATCAATGTACAAGTCTTTGTGTGGATATGTTTTCATTTTTTTAGTGTATATACCTAGGAGTGGAATGTCTGGATCATGTGGTAGGTATATATTTAATTTTTAAAGAAAAGTTATTTTCCAAAGTAGTTGTACCACAGTGTCCAACTACTATTACTATTAACAACAATAAAAACCGGGTGAAAATTTAGTATTTATTTTAATTCATTTATTCCTCCATTTGACAAATATTTACTGGGTACTGCTTTGTGCCGGACCCTGTTCTAGGCACTGGGGATTCAGCAGTGAACAAGGCACACAAAATTCCCACCCTCGCGGAGATGATGTTTGACTTATCCTCTCTCAGCCCAGATGATTTGGTTTTCTAGGTTGGGACCACACACGTGCTGAGGAGCCGGATGGCCTGGTCCAAATCCTGGCTCTGCCATTTCCTAGCTACGTGGCCTTGGCAAGACCCCTTATCTCTGAGTCTTATTCTGTAAAAAGGGGGTGCTGATAATACAATCTTTACCTCCTAAGGTTGTGGCATTGTTGGTTCGCAAACTGGCCCCTGTACACAGAAGGCAAGGAGAGACCCAAGAAAGAGGCATGTCCAGATTGGTAGATGGCAGGTTTAAGAAGCAAGGGAAAGTTCATACGAACTTTTTTCATATCTTGGGCAGCCACAAGATAAGTAGATCTCCTTATCCACCTGCCAGAATCTTCAGAGTTTATATACAGAGGCCTTAACTGGGCTCAGTCACACATACCGTCGAGATGGTCTCAACAAAACCCTACTCTCCCAAGGCTGTGTCTTTGGAACAGCTCCCACTGTGGGAACAGTGGGCAGTGTACATTCCAAGGACAGGGGAGCAGGTGAGGAGACTCTGATTGCCCGGGCCCAGCTCTCAGGTCAACTGGCAGTCACGTGTGTCCTCCTGATGACCTCCGCCAACAGGCATACAAGCCACTAAGCATTAGCTATTATCTATGCTGGGGGGTGGGGGGAGCCAGAGAATAAACAGGCAAAACATACATTGTCCCTTAATGAGCATGAAATAGTGGCTTATAGTGGTTTTGATTTGCATTTCCCTAATTATTAGTGACGTTTATTATCTTTTCATGTGCCTATCAGCCACTTGCATATCTTTTTTGGAGAAATATCTATTTAAGTCCTTTGCCCATTTAAAAATTGGATTGTAGGGAATTCCCTGGCAGTCCAGTGGTTAGGACATCCGTGCTTCCACTGCCCAGGGGAGAGCTGGGGGCACCGGGCCCGGGTTCGATCCCTGGTCGGGAAACTAAGATCCCGCAAGCCATGCAGCGTGGCCAATAAATACATAAACAAACAAACAAACAAATAAAATTGGATTTTTGTGTGGTTTTTGCTGAGTTTTAGGAATTCTATACGTATTCTGGATATTGACCCTTTATGATTTGCAGGTATTTTCTCCCATTCCGTGGGTTGATGTAACACTCTGTTGATTGTTTCCTTTCATGCACACTTTTAAATTTTGATGTAGTCCAATTAACTTTTTTTGTTGTTGCCCGTTCTTTTGGCATCACACCCAAGAAATTATTGCCAAATCCAATATCATGAAGCTTTTCCCCTATGTTTTCTTCTAAGAGTTTTATAGTTTTGACATTTAGGTCTTTGATCCATTTTAGGTTAATCTTTATATAGGGTGTTAGATAAGGGTCCAACATCATTCTTTTGCACGTGGATATCCATCCAGTTTCCCCAATACCATTCGTTGAAAAGACTGTCCTTTCCCCGTTGAATGATATGGACATCCTTGTCGAAAATCATTTGACCATACGTGCCAGGGTTTATTTCTAGAATTTGCATTTTTAACAAGTTGCTGTTGAAAACCATTGATATATAGTATCAGATTGTTGCAGGAAGGGGGACCCCTTCCAGGGCCCAAGAGAGGGCTCTTGTCTAATACTCAGAAATGAATTGTCCGAGGAGAAATACATGCTGCAAAGCAAAAGACTTTATTGGAGAGGGGCATCTGGGTGGAGAGCAGCAGGGTTAGGGAACCCAGGAGAACTGCTCTGCCACGTGGCTCACAGTCTCTGGTTTTATAATAGGGTTAGTTTCCAGGTTGTCCCTGGCCAATCGTTTTGACTCAGGGTCCTTACTGGTGGCGCGCACATCACTCAGCCAAGATGGATTCCAGTGTGAGCGTTTCTGGGAGGTTGGCAGGATATATCATCTCTTCCCTCCACCTTTTGGCCCCTCCCAAACTTTTCTGGGCTGGTTTTACAAGAGGTACTATGGACGGGCATGTCCTCCCTCCTTTCAGCCCCTCCCGAATTCTCCCAGTTAGTTTTCAGTGGCAGCACCTCGTTCTTTACTAGGACCTTCTGTTGTGAGACAACTCAGGCAAGCGGTTATCATCCTGCCTGGCTCAGCTGGGCGGTTTTGGTCAACGGCTCCCTAACAAGATTAACAATAAAACAGGAAGGGAGGCTGTACTTTTTGAGAAGTCATAGAAAAGGTGATAGTTGAGCAAAGCCCTGCAAAACACAAGGGAGTCAGACAAGCATGCATCTGGGGAAGACATTCCAGGTGAGGCAGGAGGGACGGGGGGCAGGGCACAACTGTTAAAAGAATGACGCAGCCATTTGAGAATACAACAAAAACTAGTTAGAATCAACTAGGCCCAAGATGGCAGAAGATTTGACTTCCCATAAACCTTGAGCCTCATTATATGCTCATTGTAATACATCAGCATATGCTAAAAGACACACCCACAGGTGCCATGACAGTTCTGAGGCTGACCATAAAAGGCCAAAAAGTGGGCAGTGGCCCAATTTGTGGAAACCCCTGCCCCTTCCCCCAAATAGTTAGAATATTCCTTCTACTCATTAGCATATGAAATTACCCAGCCTATAAAAACCAACTACCCCACACGCCACCTGAGATGGTCCACATTCTGTCTATGGAATGTGTGTCTCCCAGGGTGGCTCTCACTTTCTGAGACAGCCCTCATTCTCTATGGAATATGCATCTCTCTAAATAAAAAATAAAAGTGTTTCTTGCAAACCTAATTTCTGGCCTGAGAGGTAGACCTCTGAGATCTATTTTTAAAATTTCCTTCTTGCTGCCACGTGGGTGGGCATTGGAGAGGATCCCCAGGACTTGGAACCAGGAGGCAGAGGGAGGCTGGGGCTGGACCAGGATGGGGCTGTGGAAAGGGAGGATGGGGTGGGAGGGAGTGGGGAGAGGGAGGGTGCAGGACGAGGCTCAGGCTCTGGCTGGCCTAGGGACCAGGGGATCGGGGGGGGGCCCCCTGAGATGGGGACTAGAAGGAGGAATGGGTTTCAGGGAGATGCTGTGGCCAGTTTGGGACACCGTGGGAATGGGAGGCCAAGAGGAGGCATCCAGCACGAAGCCCAGAGCTCCAAAGTGTAGCCAAAGCCCTAAACCAGTGATACCCCAAACATCAGCCATTTGGTTTCACTTTCCCATACTTTGCCTCGTATCCACGCATCACCTGTACGCTTAGCTACTTAATCATTTTCTTTAAATCGATTCACTGTTTTTTTTTAAATTCAACACATTTATTTATACAGGAAACATCATTTTACTCCAGGAAGTGGAAAACAGCCATGAATAGAATATAATAGTACAAATAAATCCAATGATTCAGCAAGGATCAAAAAGAGGTGGGGCTTCCCTGGTGGCGCAGTGGTTGAGAATCTGCCTGCTAATGCATGGGACACGGGTTCGAGCACTGGTCTGGGAGGATCTCACATGCCGCGGAGCAACTAGGCCCATGAGCCACAACTACTGAGCCTGCGCGTCTCGAGCCTGTGCTCTGCAACAAGAGAGGCCGTGATAGTGAGAGGCCTGCGCACCGTGATGAAGAGTGGCCCCCGCTTGCCGCAACTAGAGAAAGCCCTCGCACAGAAATGAAGACCCAACACAGCAAAAATAAATAACTTAATTAATAAACTCCCACCCCCAATATCTAAAAAAAAAAAAAAAAAAAAAGTGAGGTGCTGAAAGCATTGGGTAAAAATGTTGTTGGGGGACAGGTTATTCACAGGGTCTCAATGTACCACCTACGGATAACATCATAATTCAAATGGGAAGAGATCTGACAGTCACTTCCTATTATGGGCTGAACTGTGTGTCCCCGCCAAACTCATATGTTGAAGCCCTAACCCCCAGTACCTCCGAATGTGACTATATTTGGAGAAAAAGCCTTTAAGAGGTGATTAAGTGAAAATGAAATCATATGGGCAGGCCCTGATGCAACGTGAGTGGTGTCCTTATACGAAGAAGAGATTAGGACACAGACACACACAAAAGAAAGACCATATGAAGCAAAGGGAGAAAATGGGCATCTCCAAGCCAAGGAGAGAGGCCTCAGAATGAAATGAGCCCTACTGACCCCTTAATAGACTTCCAGCCTCCCGATCTGTGAGAAAACAAATCTCTGTTCTTTAACCACCCAGTCTGTGGTATTCTGCTACAGCAGCCCAATCAAACTAATATACTCCTTAACTCAATGGGCAAACTTAGCATCACAGATCACGGGGTGCCTGATGGGAGGTACTGAGAAGGACCAAACCTCACCTACACAGTATTCTTCATTTAACTGCAGGACTGGAATCTAATCGTGAAGAAACATCAGACAAATCCAGCAAGTGGGGCTGTCCACAAGACATACTCAAGCAGGATATAAAGAGCTTCTACAACTCAACAACAACAGCAAAACAAATAACCCGATTTAATTATGGGCAAAAGACTTGAATAAACATTTCTCCAAAGAAGATGTACAAATGGCCAGCAAGCATATGAAAAGATGCCTAACATCACTGATCATTAGGAAAATGCAAGCCAAAACTACAATGATAATCACCTTACACCCATTAGGATGGCTACTATCCAAAAAAGAGAAAATAAGTGTTGGCAAGGATGTAGAGAAATCAGAACCCTTGTGCATTCTTGGTGGGAATGTAAGTAGTGCAGCTGTTAAGGAAAACAGCCTAGAGATAAACTGTTAAAAAATTAATTTTAATTAAATTAAAAACTGTTGTAAAACATTAAACATAGAATTACCATATGATCTGGCTATGCTACTCTTGGGTATATATCCAAAAGAAATGTAAGCTAGATTTCAAAAGATATTTGCACCCTCTTGTTCATTGCAGTATTACAATAGTCAAGAGGTGGAAGCAACCCAGTTGTCCACAGAAGGATGACTAGATAAACAAAATGTGATATATACAAACAATGGAATGTTATTCAGTCTTTTAAAAGATGGGGGACTTCTCTGGTGGTCCAGCGATTAAGACTCCACGCTTCAACTACCAGGAACATGGGTTTGATCCCTGGTCGGGGAACTAAGATCCCACATGCCGTGTGGTACAGCCAGAAAGAAAGAAAAAAAGGAAAAGTTTAGGGCTTCCCTGGTGGCACAGTGGTTGAGAGTCCGCCTGCCGATGCAGGGGACACGGGTTCGTGTCCCGGTTCTGGAGGATCCCACATGCCGTGGAGCTGCTGGGCCCGTGAGCCATGGCCGCTGGGCCTGCGCATCCGGAGCCTGTGCTCCGCGGCGGGAGAGGCCACAGCAGTGAGAGGCCCGCGTACCGCAAAAAAAAAAAAAAAAAAAGGTTAAAAGATGGAAATCCTGTCCTATGCTACAACATGGATGAGGCTTGAGGACTTTATGCTTAGTGAAATAAACCAGTTCACCAAGAGACAAATGCTGTATGATTTCACTTACATGAGATATCTAGAGGTGTCAAAATCATGGGAACAGAAATTAGAACGGTGGTTGCCTGGTGCTGGGGGGAAGGGGAAATAGGAGCTGTGTTCAATGGGTAGTTTTAGATTTAAAAGATGAAAACGTTCCAGAGATCTGTTACACAACAATGTGAATATAGTTAATACTACTGAACTGCACACTTATAAATGTGTAAGATGGGGGACTTCCCTGGTGGTCCAGTAGTTGACTCTGAGCTTCCAGTGCAGTGGGTATGGGTCGCATCCCTGGTTGGGGAACTAAGATGCCACATGCGGCATGGCCAAAAAACAAAAACAAACGAACAGAAAAAGAAAGAAGTGTAGGGACTTCCCTGGTGGCGCAGTGGTTAAGAATCTGCCTGCCAATGCAGGGAACATGGGTTCGAGCCCTGGTCTGGGAAGATCCCACATGCTGCGGAGCAACTAAGCCCGCGCGCCTAGAGCCCATGCTCCGCAACAAGAGAAGCCACCGCAGTGAGAAGCCCGTGCACCACAACGAAGACTAGTCCTTGCTCGCCCCAACTAGAGAAAGCCCGCCTACAGCAACGAGGAACCAATGCAGCCAAAAATAAATAAATAAAAATTAAAAAAAGATAAGAGCGTAAATTATATATTTTTGCTACAATTTAAAATAAATAAATACATATGTACATACATAAACACATAATAAATCAATGAAATTCTTGATGCCCTGCTTGCCCTGGAGGTCAGCTCCTTCTTACAGGACATGACCCCTCCCATATCCTGGGGTCTGACCACCCCCCTCGGTGCTGTATGAACATAAGATCAGATACTGTGTCCTGCAGTCTCTCCAATCCCTTCTTCCTACTTCACTGCCCAATGCAGCCATCCTCAAGGTTCTTGGCTTTCAAAAACAATTGTGAAAAAACTCTATTGCCTGGGACATTTTTCAGTTGACATCTAAAATTACAGCATTTTGATCATTATAAAATGTAAAATTTTAATGGCAATGCATCTCTTCATTAGATGGATTAAGAGGGATTTTCCTATTTTTCTAGTAGACGAATGTCCCTGTTGCTGGAATGAGGTTGAGTTGAGTATTAATTCTACTCTTTTTCCTTTTCATTAATAGTGCTGAGACTCTGTAAGTTTCCTGGGGCTGGTGTAACAAATGACTACAAACTCGGTGGCTTAAAACAACAGAAATTTATTCTCCTCCAGTTCCGGAGGCCAGAAATTAAACATCAGTATCACTGGGCTGAAATCAAGGTGTCAGCTGGGCCACACTTGTTCTGGAGGCTCCGTTCCTTGCCTCTTCCAGCTTCTGGAAAGTGTTCCTTGGCTTGTGGCCACATCACTCCAATCTGCAAGGCCAACATTTTCAGATCTCTCTCTGCTCTGCCTTTATAGTGCCTTCTCCTGTTTGTGTCAAGTCTTCCTTTGCCTTCCTTTTATAAGGACACGTGTGGTTGCATTTAGAGCCCCCCTTGATATTCCAGGATAATCCCTCCATCTTAATCCTTAACTTGGGACTTCCCTGGTGGTCCAGTGGATAGGACCCAGCGCTTTCACTGTCGTGGGCCCAGGTTCAATCCCTGGTCTGGGAGCTAAGATCCCGCAAGCCTCAGGGCGTGGGAAAAAAAAAATCCTTAATTTGATAACATCTGCAAAGACCCCTTTCCAAATAAGGTAACATTCATGGATTCCAGAGATTAGGACATGGATATCTTTGCGGGGAGCCATTTTCAGCCTACCACAGAAAATGTGTTCATTGAATCATTCAGCAAGTATTTATTGAACACCTACTGTGTGCCAGGCATTTGTCTAGGCACTGAGGATACAGCTATGAACAGAACAGAGATCCATAGCCTCTTGGAGCTGACGTCCTAAGGCTATACTCACTGTCTAAAAATGGTAGCTACAGGCCCTGAGTGGCTATCGAGCACTTGAGATGTGCTGCAGTGTAAAACACACTGGAATTTGAAGATTTAGGATACACACAAAAAGAATGTTAAATATCTCAATAATTCAAAAATATTGATTACATGTTGAAGTGATATAATGGGTTAAATCGGATATGTTATTAAAGTTAAATTCACTCGTTTCTTTTTATTTTTAAACGTAGCTATGAGAGTATTTAGAATTACATGTGTAGCTTGTATTCTATTTCTATTGGACAGCACTGTCCTAAGGGGAGGGAGAAGATTGTGGACAATTAACACAGTAAATAAGTATATTATATGGAATGATTGGAAGTGAAAGCTTCTATGGAAAAAAAAAAGATCAGGGTAGGGGAGTGTTCCCTATGGCTGCTGTAACAAATTACCACAAACTTAGTGGCTTAAAAAAAACACCCATTTATTACCTATTGCAGTTCTAAAGGTCAGATGTCCAAAATATGTCTTAGGGTCTAAAATCAAAGGCTGAACTTGAGTGGACCTAGAGATTATCATATTAAGTGAAGTAAGTCAGACAGAGAAAGACAAATGTCATGTGGTATCACTTATATGTGGAATCACCCCCCAAAAGAAAGATACAAATGAACTTATTTACAAAACAGAAACAGACTCACAGACATAGAAAACAAACAAATGGTTATCAAAAGGTATAGCAGAGGTAGGGAGGGAGGGAGAGATAAATTAGGAGTTTGGGATTAATATATACACACTACTATACATAAAATAGGTAAACAACAAGGACCTACTGTATAGCACAGGGAACTATACTCAATGTCTTGTAATAACCTATAATGGAAAGGAATCTGAAAAATAATATATATATACATAACTGAATCACTTTGCTGTACACTTGAAACTAACACAACATTGTAAATTAACTATACTTTAATTAAAAAAAAACAAAATCGAAAGCTGAGTTCCTTTTGGAGGTTCCAGGGGAAAATCCATTCCTTGTCTTTTTCAGCTTCTAGAGGATGCCTACGTTGTTTGGCTCCTGGACACATCACTCCGACCTCTGCTTGCATCATCATATCTCTTCCTCTGACTCTGACCCCACTGCCTCCCTCTAATAAGGACCCTGGGGATTACATCGGGCCCACCTGAATCCAGGGTAATCTTCCCATCGCAAGACCCTTAATTTTTTTTTTTTGGCCGCACCCCACAGTATGCGGAACTTCCCCCACCAGGGATCGAACCCGCAGCCCCCACAGTGGAAGCGCGGAGTCTTAACCTCTGGACCGCCAGAGAAGTCCAAGATCCTTAATTTAATCACATCTGTAAAGTCCCTTTTACCACTTAAGGTAACATATTCACAGAGTATGGAGATTAGGAGGTGAACCTCTTGGGGGGGCATTATTCTGTTTATCACAGAGAGGGTCAAGCCAGAGAAGCTGTGGTTTTAGACGGGGGTGTCTGGAAGAGAGCCTCACTGAGAAGGTGACATCTGCCTAAAGACCTGAAGGAAGGGAGGGAAGGAGCAGTGCGGATATCTGGGAATGGCATTCCAGGAAGCAGGGACAGCCAATGCAAAGGCTCAGAGGTCTTCCCTCAGACCCGTTTCCTTTTCCTGGGAGCCCCTCCTTCGTGCTGCCTCTAGTCTAAACTACAGGGGTCAGAAGTTGGTGCTGCCCTAGGTGCCTCCCGAATCTTGCTTGCGGAGCAGAAGGGTTTGAGACTCTAATCATCCCTGGCCTCTTGCACAATCTCTATTGCCCATGGTTCCTCAAAGGGCAGCTTGGCCTGTGGGGAGAGGCAGGAGCCTGGGTCAGAAAGGCAACAGATCCAGCCCTCCCCTCCACCCGCAGTCCAGAGGGGTGATCACCTGGGCTTCGGTGGGGCTCTGTCTATGCAGCGTCCGCCTGCGGTGCCACTGGCGCAGGGAGGCCCGGGCCTCAGAGCTGAGCCCCTGGGGCGCGCGGCCCGTGTCGGGCTGGTAGTGGGCAATGTGGTACAGGGCCCCAAACCACGTGGTCAGGTAGTACCCGGCTAGGGGCAAGAAGGGGAGGTCAGCGCAGCCCCCTCAGGTTCCCTGACCGCCTGCAGGCTCCCTGCAGGTTGCCCGCCTTCCCTCCCGCTGCAGGCGGGCGGCCTAGGGCGCCCCCTCTTGGGTCCCGGCGTTCTGGGGCTGGGGCGTCACCCTCTCCCCGTAGCTCGTCCGGATCCAAGAGCTCCATGAGAAACTCCACGTCGAGCTGAGTCTCCCCAATGTCCGGACTCCAGATTAGTTCCTCTGTTAGCGCTGGCAGGAAGGCGTCGGCCCCCAGGGGCTCTAGGGGAGCCGGAGGACAGGCTCTGGGGTGGACGGGGCGTGCGGGCACCCTCCATCCGATCCCCAGGACCGCAAGTGCTGGCTGCCCTTCCACTTTGCCGAGCATGCAAACGCCCCTTACTAGATTCCCGCGGCCCGCGTAGACGCCTCCTGCTAGAGCATGCCATCTTCCCCTCGACGTGTGCACGGGAGCCTCCTACCTGGCTCCCGTAACCCTCAAGCCACTCCACATTCTGGTAGACTCAAGACTCCTCCTTTACCTTGGTTTTCGTCCCGAGCCAGGCCCTCGTAGACGTCACTGCACACCGCCAGCAGGAGCGACACCTTGCGGCGTGGGGCGCAGGCTGAGTGGAGGCGCGCCAGGCGCGCGTGGATGCGGCTTCGCAGGGCGGGGACGGGGCCCCGCCTCTCATGACCCGCCCCCTGAGCTCCCGGAGGCCCCGCCTCCGCCCGCAGGGCTATCTGTCGCCGCCGCAGTTGCCGCAGAGCTGGGGCGCGGAGCGTGCGGAGTCGAGTCCACAGGGCCGGCTTCAGAGGCGCCAGCACCGCCCGGCACAGGGCCGCCTCCACCGCGGGGCCTGCAGGGGTTGAGATGGGTGAAGGAAGGGTCGCCAGGCTGACCCACGCCTACCCTCTCTCTCCAGCGACCCACCCTTGCCAACCGCAACACCTTCCTAGCCTGTGGCCACCCACTTGTGTAGACTTAGGTGTGAGCACGTGTGGAAGAAGGAGCCTGGGTGTGAACGAGCGCGTAGGAGAGAGAGTATGGCTGTCACACGTGTGTGAGATGGAGCAGTGGTGAACAGAATAGGTATTACTACAGGTAGGAAAGGGCGTGTGAGTAGAAAAGGAAACAGGTGTGCACACAGATGGAGAGAAGGAAGTTGGGTGTGAACACCTATGTAGGGCCAAGAGATGGCAAACGTGAACCTGTGCGGGTTGGGAGAGTGGCCCTAAGTTCCCTCTCAGCCCTCCTCATTACCTAGATCCTCGTCCTTCTGGGGGGCCCCGGGAGCCCTGCTCTCAAAGACAGCCCTGACATCGGGGTCCTTTGCTAAGTGATCTTGGAGGTCAGCAAGGAGGTGCCGCATATCCTGAAGCAGCTCTGTGGCCGGGTCCCCAGGCCTGTGGGGACCTTCAGCCTCTGAGGTTAGGCGCACCCGAAAGCCCCGGAACTGCCTGGCCACGTAGCTGCTCCGGGCCCTGGCTAGAGCCCGGATGTGACGCGTGAGCGCATCCTCAGCCCCCTCTTCTTCATCTTTGTAGTCATCCTCCTTCTTCTCTCCCAGCAGGCTGGCCAGAGCTGGCCTAGGATGGTGTACTTCTGAGCTGAGTGGGCCTTCCACCCAGGAGACCTGGTGAGGGGCTGGGTTCCTGGGGGCTGATGGGGAGAGGGGGTTGAGTTCCACAAAACAGTGGCGGCAGCTCCTTCATCCCTCGGGGGCCCGGGGCCCTGCTCATCTAACCTGGACCATGTCTCTCGGCAGTCTCTGGAGTTGTCTCTGGGGGCGTCTGCTCCATCTCCCACTCTCTGTGGGTCTCCAGGTAGAGCTTGTTCACCACAAAGAACACCCTCCCTGAGGTGTTGAGTTGGATGCTGCCAATCTGCAGAGGATCTGGGGGCCAGCAGAAGTGAGGTGTCCCAGGTGTCCAAGGGGCCAGCCTTGGAGACTTAGTGTCCAGCTTCGTTACTGGAAGAACTGAGGCTTGGTCCCTGGCACCTCCTCACTCAGGCCCAGGAGTCGAGCACACACACCCCCACCTTTCTCAAACCCCAGCCTTATCTTCCCTCGAACCCTGTAGTTTGGTCCCTCAAGTACCATCCTCCTGGGCTAAGGAGGTGGAAAGGTGGCCTCTTCCTCCATTAGAGAATCATGCCTCACCTGTGTTTTGGTCTCCAGGCCCTAGAGTGGGAGGGGGCAAGAGCAGTGTTCTGGGCAAAACATCCCTGAGAAAAAATGAGGAGTCACAGTATGGGTGAAGTATCATAGGGAAGGATCCCCCTTAGCCCTTTTGAAAGGTGACCTGTACCTGCTGGCTGATAGGAAGGCCAGGAGATGGGGCAGGTCTGACATGCAGAGGTTAGAGGACTCCAGAGACACACCTGGTGGGGAGAGGGCAAGGAGGAACAAGTTAGAAAACTTGAGGGGTAGCAGCCTTCTTTTCCCTGGGACTCTCTCTTCCCCAGTCCTGCAGGTCCCCCAAGAACCTTCAGAACAAGGAAATTTCTACCCTTGCAGTCCCTATCTTTTCCTGTGACTTTAGGCTTGCATTCCACTTATGCCACCAAATAGGATTCATTCATTAGACAAATATTTATTGAGCACCTATTCATTTTCAGGCACTGGGGATACAGTTGTCAAAAGGCAGATACATTCTCTGTCTTCCTGTAGTTTACCTTTTAGCGGAGGGAGACAAAAATGAATGAGTAAACAAATAAAGATAAGTGTATAATGTATTGAGTGCTATGAATGAAATGGAGTGATTGAAAGTGACCAGGGCTCTCATTAGCTGTGGTGGTCAAGGAAGATTACATTTCTACAGAGGCCTAAACGATGGAGACTAAACTAACCATTCAAGGAAGGGCATTCATGCAGGAAAAACAAATACAAAGGCCCTGAAGTTGGGACACATTTAGCATGCTCAAGGAACAGAGAGGAAAAAAAAAAAAAAGAAACAGAGAAAACAGTGTGTCTAGAGTAGAAAGAATGAAGGGCCGTAGATGGAGAGGTGGGCAGGAGCTAATCATTCATCACCTTATAGGCCATGATGGGCTGTAAGGAGTTTAATGTTTATCTAAAGGTGTTGCATGTCCTTTGCAGGGTTTAGGGCAGGAATGTATAACATCTGATTGATGTTTGAAAATATCACTCTGGCTGCCGTGTTCAGAATGGAAGAAAAGGGTGGGAGCAGGAAGACCAGAGAGGAGGCTACTGAAATTGTCTGGGCAAGAGGTGATGGTGGCTAGGATTAGGGTGATGGAGGTAGAGAGCATTGGGGAGATTCAGGAGATATTTTAGAATTAAAACTGACCAATCTTGGTGATAAATTTGCTGTGGACTGCAAACTTGGGGGTATAGGTTCCTCACCTCCAGGAAGCTTCAGGATCTGGTAGGTGTTGATTTCCCCTGGTGAAGGTCCTGTCCTCAACACAAGGACCTGTCTGGGATCATGTCCTATGACCAGGAAACTCTGGGGGAATGGAGGCAAAGTTCAGCTTGAAGAGGATTTGTGCCTGCCTAGCATCCATTGCCCTTATTTTGGGTTCCACACCTCAAATTTCCTTTAGAAAACTCTCTACTCCGCTCTCTACTCTAGGTCCTGTGGGTGACTAACTCTCCATCAAGCCCTAGGGGTGGGTCCATGACCTGACCTAGCCAATAGGATTGACAGTGTTCTCTGACCACTGTGATTGGTTCAGAGATGGGCACGTGCACCAAGCTCAGCCAATGGAAATCTTCCACAGGATTTTTGCTGGAGCTCTTTGGAAAGAGGCCTCTTTTTACACTGAGGTTACTAAGTTGGTGAGATGTGGCCCTGAGCTGGGGCCAGCCATCTCTCTAACTAAAAAGAGAAAGCCTCCCTGAGGAGGAAACTGTGGTATACCTGTTAGTTGCTTTATCCAGATCTATTCCCTATTCCTTGCAGAACTCCAGCTTTATTCAGGGCATTAATAGGCCCAGCCATAGAAGATGGATAATGATTGATGTAGGCAGTGGTTCTCACCTCTGTATAACTCCCAGGTGAGCTTTTAAAAATGTTGCTACCTGGGCCTTATCCGTATATTCTGAATCAATTGTGAAGGCTTTTGTTTTTCCTAGTAAAAGAAAACAATGCAACTGGTGCCTCCTTTCTTCCTTCCTCCTGCCTGGAATGCACACATGTGCTTGGGTCTGGGGCAGCCACTGGATGACCATGAGGGAAGTCCAGGAGAATTGCAGAGAAGATGGCCTTGATGCCACCCGAGGAGCAGAACTGGAGCCTGCAGCTACCTTTCTGGTTATGTTAGAAAGATAAATGCCTATTTATCTAAGCTATTATAGAACAAGTGTTTACTTGCATCCCCAAATATTTAGAATTCCCAGCAGTTTAAAGCAAAGCCAAGGGAATTCCCTGGCGGTCCAGTGGTTAGGATTCTGCGCTTTCACTGCCGAGGGCCCAGGTTCAACGCCTGGCCAGGGAACTAAGACCCTACAAGCCTTGTGGCAAAACAAAAACAAACAAGAAAAAGGGAAAAACAGAAAAACAAAAAACAAAGCCAAGAAGTGGAATGAAGAGAAATGTATACATTGTCTGATGTTCAGGATCCAGACATTCCTGAAATTACTTTTACTTCTGGGCCTTTCAGTCATTTGAATCAATAAGTAGCCTCTCAGTTTGCCTGGTCTGGGTTGTGGTTGTCACCAGCAACCAGCAGGGTCCGAGCTGATTCAGAGTGTCATGGGGAGGGTCAGAGAGGGTCCCCGGCTGTGAGCACTTACCCCTGGTGGCCACAGCTCCAGAAGGGCTTTTGCATCCTGGGCATCCAGCTCTGGGATCTGCCACACCCCCCATGTCCTCTGAAGGCGAAGGAGTGGCTCTGGGGTCCCAAGGACTCTTAAGGGGGTCTCACCTGCTCCATTCGCCTGTGATGGGATTAGTCTGGGACATGCAGGGACCAGGAGACCAGGGACAGAGGAAGGCAGATGGACACTGAGATGGGGTCAAAGGTACAGGAAGGGGAAGCCCAGGGGCAAAGGGTCAGAGATAGGGTTCTGGGTCCTGTGGCAGGTGGGAACTGGATGGAAGGGGCTTCTGAATCCAGGGGCAGGAGTTGGAGACAGCCCCAGCAGCCCTCACCTCTCCCCATCGGTGGAGCCTGCTGAGGCCTTGTCCTCTGGCTGTGCCATCATCCTCAGGATGCAGAAGGCCAGTGAGCCATGGTCTGGCCTCTGGCAGGGAGGAAGATAAGTCTATTTACAACCCACATGGCAGAGACCTTGACCAATCAGAATGGACTTGAGACCCGTTGCTGTGCCAGGTATTAATTCTTTATTTGCTGGATGGTGGGGCGATCTGGGGATCCCAGGAGTCTTGAGTCTTGACGTAGTGGGGGAGGAAGATGACTCAAACTGATAGCTATTTACAAAGCGGTAGGGTAATATTTCAGATTATAACATCCGGTGCAGCCTTATGAATGTGGACCAGCTAACTAACAACCTTGTCAAAATACAGTGCCCGGAAAAGGGCTCTGCCCACAGCAGGCGCTCTGTAACTGTGACAAATGTTATACCACATTTCCTCTCCCTCCCTTCCCAGACCACAGAGGAGCCCTCAAATATTTTCTCCCAATGTTTTATTATGAGAGATTTAAAACATTCAGAAAAGCTGAAATAATTTTACAGGGAACATCCACATACCCGCTACCTAGATTTTACTATTATTCTTTTTGCTTTATCACACATCTGTCCCTCTATCCATCGGACCCCAACCCTTCTAACCAGGTGGAGAGTCCTACAGTGGGTTATCAGTTAAGGTGGGCATTCTAAAATATTTTCCCTGCAGCAGTCCCAGGAGTAGGAGTCCTAGGTCCATCCATGCATCCATCCATCCATCCGTGCACCCATACATCCAACAAATATTTATTGAGTACAGGCCCAGAGTAGGGTAAAAGGGTGCCTGAGGAAAAGGGCGATGGGCAGAATAGGCCCCTGCTCCCAGGGGCTTCCATTCTTCTTGGGGTGGGTATAGGGGATGGAAAATAAACAGCTAAACAAATCAATCAGCCCACTGACCAGAAGCCCAGGGTATTAGGAAGTGGGGGACAGAGAGCAGGTGCCCTGGCCAGGGGAGAGCGGTCAGGAGGGGTGGGGGGAGGGAGACAGATGCTTGCCTGGGTCCCATGAGAAGAGGAGAAGGAGATGGGTGGTGCTGGGCAGGATGGGACAGCGGCAGCTGCCTGATACCTCAGGGAGGCAGTGGGTCAGTGGGGGGGTGATGATGCCAGCTGCTCAGTCCCTGGGGACCCCTACCTGTTCTCCGAGGGGAGGCCTGGAGTAGCAGGAAGTGAAAGTGTTCCTCGCAGAGAGAGGAAGCTGAGTGGGCAGGGGGAAGAGGCGGGGCTGGGGGTATTTGAAATCGACCCTCCTCCCTCTTTCCGGGGGCTCAGGCCTTAGGTGACCGGGCTCTGGAGGAAGGGACCCTGGCAGTCTGGGAGTCCAGGGGTAAGAACCATGAGGCTCCCACGGCCCCAGGGGTCCCCTCTCGGCACCCTTCGGCACCCTTCACTCTTTCTCATAAGAGCCTGTGGATGTTCTTGTTTCCTTAGGGGCCCAAGGTCTAGTCCCTTCCTCCGGCAGCTTCCCTGTGGGCCCACAGGAAAGAACAGCGAGGCCAGACAGCTGATGGTTAGTTGTTCTTTGTTTTTAATTTGTCTCTAATAAGCGACACCATCTGCCCACCCCCGTCTGGGAAGCGGGTCCCGAGTGAGGGGGCCTAGCACCCGCTTTGGGAGGTGTAGGCAGAGACTTGGGAGGCCTTGAGGCTTGGATCCCCCCACTGGGTGTGAGTTATGTTTGGAGGGCACACCTCCCCACCCAGGGTAGGTTAGACTTCGTCTACTTGGCCTCAAGCCCCTGGGAACAGTAGAGAGCATGGGGGCCCTGGGGCTCTCGTCCTGGGACAGTTAGCAGTTTGGAGGTACCCCTGGCCCCCTGAGCAGTTAGAGATTAGGGGAGGCTGATCCTTGGCCCTAAGGGTGATTAGGGGCTGCGGGCTGTTAGAGGCCGGCTGCCCAAGCCTCAGCCCCTAAGAATGTTAGAGATTTGCCGGGGTCAGGGGTGCTGGGACCCCAGTTTTGGGAGGGAGTAGTTAGTAGATTGAGGAAATGTTCTGAGCTCCCCAGAAAAGAGCTGTAAGTTAGAGGGGGCCAGGCCTGGTTGGGGCTCAGCTGTCCCAAAGCCGGGCGTCCTGCCTGGGAGATGCGGCTGTCACTGGGGTTTCTCTCCCTCCGTGGTCCTGGCCTCCTCCTTGGCAGGAGGTGGAGACTTCCTGGAGGAAGCTGAAGTGGTGGGGTTGGGAGTCCCTGACCCCGACTGGGCATCTATGCTGGCATGCTCCTTCCGGACAAGGTCCTCCAGTTCCTTCTGCAGGGTACAAAGTTCACAGAGGTCAGAGGTCATCATGCATCATAAGGTCAGAGGACCTGTGGGGCGGGGGTCCAGGGACTGGGCTCAGGGTGGGCGGGGGTGGCCCAGGCTCCTCACCTTCCATCCGAGGAGGTCGGCAAGGGCCAGGCAGCCCTGGTCGCAGTCACCCAGCCAGGCCACGTCCCTGTGGGTGGGTGAGAGTCAGAGCTCCCAGGCTTGTCCCAGGGCCCTGCCGGCTCTGCCCTGCCCTGTGCCTCCGTGCCCTCCCTCCCACCTTGGCCCTGTCCCTTGAAGCCTCCACTGCCCCCGCACTGCCACGGGAGGGCCTCACCTGTAGGCCTTCTTGGAGTCGAAGTCCATGCCTCCTCCGAGGCCCATCATCATCCCGAGGAAAGGGTCCATCTGTGGGGAAGGGGGTGGAGTCGGGGGGAGCTAAGAGCACAGACCCTGGAGCCAGGTGGCTTGGGTTGGAATCCCAGCTCTGTGACTTTGCTCAAGTGGCCTGGCCTCTCTGAACGTCAGTTTCTTTCTCTGTAGAGTGGGGGTGATCATCAAGCCCACTCCTAGGGCTGTACTGTCAGCGGGTTAATACAGAGGAAATGCTTAGCACGGTATCTGGCACACCGTACGTTTTTTGCCTGTTGGAGAAACATCTGTCCCCAGGAGGGAGCCCCTGCCTGGGAGTGAAGCTACCTCAGGAAAAGAGAGATGAGAGAGGGAGCGGGTAACTCCTGACAGAACTGCTGCAGGCCCAGGGGCCAGCTAGCCCTGACTCTTCAGTCACGGGAAGCACGACATTCTCGTTTTGGCTTAAGTCGCTTTGAGCTGGGGTTCTGTCACTCGTTCAAAAGGGTGAATGAGGGACTTCCCTGGTGGAGCAGAGGTTAAGAATCTGCCTGCCAATGCAGGGGACACGGGTTCGAGCCCTGGTCCGGGAAGATCCCACATGCCATGGAGCAACTAAGCCCGTGTGCCACAACTACTGAGCCTGTGCTCTAGAGCCAGCAAGCCACAACTACTGGGCCCGTGTGCCACAACTACTGAGCCCGTGTGCCACAACTACTGAAGCCCGTGCGCTCTAGAGCCCGTGCTCTGCAACAAGAGAAGCCACTGCAATGAGAAGCCCGTGCACCGCAACAAAGAGTAGCCCCCGCTCGCCACAACTAAAGAAAGCCCATGCGCAGCAACAAAGACCCAACGCAGGCAAAAATAAATAATAAATAAATTAAAAAAAAAAAAAAGGGGTGAATGACACAGAGGCCTGTGGAATCCTGGAGTCAGGGCAGCCTGGAACCTGAACACTGTGGATTCCAGAATCCTTAGGTCTGAGCTGAGGGGTCCAAAGTATCGGGATTCTCCAGAGACCTGTCCCCTGGTTCCTGAGGAGGCTGGGGGGAGGCAATGTGGGGCCCCTGTGTGGGGGTGGCAGGGTGTGACTAAAAGGACTCACCTGGCCAGTCTTCTCCTTGTTGATGAGCAGGCGCGGGGTGGAGAGGGGCGCCCTGGTGGAGGGCGAGCTGAGTGGTGAGGGCCTGTCCCGGCTCCCCCAGTCCCCAGCAGCCCCCCATAGCCCCGACCCCCAACCTACTTGCTGATAAGGGATGCGAAGGGCTGCACCTGCAGGGAGGTGCCCATGATGATGAGGAGGTCCACCTTCAGGAAGTCCTGTGAAGGGGGAGCGGCCAGTGAGGCTGGGCTGTGGTCCCCGGCCCCCGCTGCAAGCCCACCCGCAGCTACCTGGGGAAGCCACCTTCCCCAGGGCAGGACCCAGGCTGCCCCTGCGTGGACCGAGATGGGGGGCGCGGTGGGTATACTTACTGACTGCAGGCAAGAGAAGAAACGCGCTGGGAGGTTCTCGCCAAAGAACACGATATCTGAGGTGGAGATAGATGGACAGACATACACAGGGAGAGATAGAGACAGTGAAAAAGCAGGGGGGCAGAGACAGGGAGGGAGAGAGAGGACAGGCAGGAGCAGAAGGTGGACCGCAGGGCTGGGACGGGAGTGTGGAGCGCTGGGAACAGACTAGGGGCTATGGTACCCACTCTCCCTGGGGCAGACTCTGGGCACTGGTCAGGGAGAGAGGGTGACGGGGGTGGATGGACGGATAGGGAGTGTGGCCTTCTTGGGAAGGGGTTAGTGGCTGAGGGGGTCCCAGCCTGAGTCTACCTTGGTTGGTCCCTGGCCCCAAGGCTCACCAGGCTTCACCACACTCCGACATTTCTCACACTTGGGAGTCACCTCGGAGAAGATCTTCTCTGAGCGTGGGGAACGGGGAGGGAGAAGAGGAGGTAAGGGGCTTTGGGCTGGGGCTGCAGCCTGCCTGCCCACCCCATCCTTCCTTCACTGTCAACACAAACACACCTCAGTCACCGGGTGGGCCTCCTGGGGTGTTTGCCCTGCTCAGGAGGGACCTCCCTTCTTAGACAGCTGTCCCTCCCCCGCCCCCAACATTCCTGGGGTGGCTCCCAGCACCAGCTTATAGCTATTAAATGAACAAACAAACAAATGAGCAGACACTCGCCCCTAAAAGGGGCAGCTGGGTTCCACCAACCCCCGACCTGGGGAATCTGGACTTGGGAGTGAAGCTCGTCCAGTGGGTCTTTGAGGGCAGCCCTACTTCACCGTGGGTCAGAGAGGCCTGGTAGGTGCCAGGCCTAGTGGCAGAGAGGGGAGAATTATGCCGGTGATGCTGGGACGGGGACAAAACCTTAGGTGCAGCTGCTTCCCACTCTTGGGCTCTGTGACAGACACACCCCTGCCCCCACGCACACCCCATGCTTATGACAATCCTCCTCCTCATTGCCTATTGATTAAGGAAGCTTGAAAGCATTCTGTCACTTGCAACCCACAGAATCCTGGCTTGTTCATTCAACTATTCACTCATTCCTTCAACAGATATTCACAGAGCACTGCTTTAAGGTCTGTCATTTACTTGAAAATATTTTTGCATTGACAGTACATGACATTTTGCGGGTGATGCTTGTGCTACTGCTGTAAGAGAAACATAATGGAGTAATGTTAATTGTACATCACCCCCAGCTGCGTGCACTTGGGCTATTCAGGAACCCTCACCCCAGGGGCGGGCAGCTGGCATGTTGTCAGAAGGGCCACACTCCAGGGGCCCTACTATGAGCACTGCAGCTG
The DNA here is from genome assembly GCF_005190385.1 of Monodon monoceros. Taxonomy (NCBI): domain Eukaryota; kingdom Metazoa; phylum Chordata; class Mammalia; order Artiodactyla; family Monodontidae; genus Monodon; species Monodon monoceros. The sequence goes on from NW_021703766.1 coordinate 45,294,705, forward strand.
TCCTTATCACACAGGGACACCAGAGGCTTTGTGAAATCAGCATAAAGAACGTCAGAAATGGGTTTCCATGGATGAAGTAAGTGGCTTCTTAATTAGCACAATGGATGTCAGAAATCAGCTCTCACTGGCATTCAAGAAATGTGGATTGGCTGGATTTTTTTTTTTCCTCCTTCTCTTTTTGGACACTCTGCCCAGGCAAGAACAGGGATGATGACTTTAGCAAGCCCTGGAGTTTGCATCCTTAAGGACAGCCCCCAGTCTTCATTCCTAACCAGGGCTGTGCCCAGCTTCACACGCCACGGCCTCTGCTCGCCTGAATCCAGCTAATGGGCCGGTTGAATCCTGTGCCTCTGGGGCAGTGCTGTCCGGTATGCTGGTTAGAGCCACATGTGGCTTTTAAATTTTAATTAATACAAATTAAAGAAAGTTAAGAATTCAGTTCCTCGGTCACATTAGCCACATTTTAAGAGCTCAACAGCCCCATGTGGCAAGTGGCTGCCGTGTTGGACAGTGCAGATATGGAACATTCCCCTCACCCCAGAAAGTTCTCTCAGATACTTCTGCTCTTCTTAGAGTGTAGCTGCGCTTGCCTGGATGAGCCCCTCATGCAAGACGGGGTCAGAGCGCCCAAAGGACAAAGAGCTAGGCTTTCATGACCTCACAGAACAGGTTGTATGACCACGTGGGGGCCTGTCTGCTAACGCACGTCTCTGTGTCTGGAGTCTGCATCCATCATAACCTGGCTGTGAGGTGGTGTCGGGAGAAATGAACCCCCGCTGCCACCTCCAATCTTTGGGGGCTGCCATTATCTGCTAAAAAGAGCTGCAGAGCTGTGCAGGACAGAGCTGGCGTCCGCGCGTGGAGACCCTGTCCCTGGCGCCGGGGAGCAGACAGGGGACGGGAGGCCTGCCCTTGGGGATAATAACCTCTAGCCCCTCACCTTTCATCCAGCTTAGCGTGTACTCCTGCCGGCAGACGGGGCTGATGCAGTGAGACGTGTAGAAGGTGCCGTGGGCCTCCACCAGGTCCTCGGCTTCCAGCCCCGCCACTCGCTCCAGGGTGTCTATGTTCTGGAGGGAGAGATGGAGGAGAGAGGGTCAGGAGCGAACCACACCCCACAAGGGGCAGAAGGCATAGCCAGGAGTCGTGGCTGAGAAAAGCAAGTGTGACAGGGGAGAAGGGAGGGAGGGAGAAGCAAGGGGCAGGGTGTGTCTAAAACTTTTCTGTTCATCCTGATGGTGCCTCTGAAAAGGTAAGTCATGGACACTTAAAGGCAGGGGCCCAAACTCAAATCTCTATGAGCCCAGACCCACTGCCACCAACCAGCCCTGGCAAATTTGGGCCACTTTGCTTCCGTTTTGCTGCAAATGTGTTTTGTTAGAACCAGACACTCTAGTGGCACCTGCCAGAAATTTGGCGAAATAAACGTACAACTCTCCAGTGTCTCCACTGTAAACGCAGCCCCCTCAGATATGGCATCCTTGTGCAGTACCCAACCTGCACAGCTGTCTGTGGCAGCCCTGGCCAGGCATTAACATAAATCAATGAATCAGGAGGGTTTTTTGGGTTTTCATCACACTGTTTTCCTACTTAACCTTACTATGGTCTGCTGCATTGATAGTATATTAACTTGTAGTCTTTTCAGACAGAGATACTTTCCTTATTCAACAGGCAAGAATATTCTTCTCTTGCACATAGACACTTGCGCTTTCTCCAGCCCCGCCCACGAGGAATGCTGCCGAGGCAGGTGCTGCTGGAGGACACTGGCGGGCGTTACAGAGATGGCCGGGCATATGCAGCCCACAGCTGACCCGACGAGGTTTCCTGGAGGCTCCGTGAACAACTGAGAGGGTTCCCTTGCAAGGGCAGACAGCCCCAACTGCCCTCTCTGCTCCCAGCCAGCCATCAGTTTATCCCCAACACATGCAGACAAGAGTCACTGTTCCCAGACTCTCTGTGGCTTTCCCTCTCCCCACTTTACTAGAAATGCTAGTTTTGCCTTTGTTTCTTGACTTAGTCTACCAACTCCCTGACACGTAAGTAAGCAGTGTGCGTGCATATAACTAAATGGCACGTCAAAGGTCTACCTACATGCCTCTGTGTTACCCTTTGATGTCACTTTATTTTTTTTTTTTGCCATGCTGTGCGGCTTGCGGGACCTTAGTTCCCTGGCCAGGGATCGAACCCACACTCTCAGCAGTGAAAGCACAGAGTCCTAACCACTGGACCACCAGGGAATTCCCTTGATGCCACTTTTGATGGAGAAACCACAAACAAACAAAAATGAATGTGGTCAACCCATATGTACTGGTATGAAGGGATCTCTCCAAGATGTTAGAAGGCCCAAAGCACAAAGGCAGTGTGTACAGGATGTGAAAAAATCAATATATGAATTTGTGTATTTGCTTGCCTAAGTATGGAATATCTTCAAAGGAGACCCAAGAAGTAGGCAGCAGCCGTGGCCCCCGGGAGGGAAGCTGGGGCTGGGGAATATGGCCCAAGAGGTTCGCTATACAGGCCAAGCAGCAATGAACGCATGGCAACACACAGCAACTGACGTCTGGCCTCAGCATCAGGCAGGAAAGAGGTCATGGTGAGGAGGCGGGCCCCGGGCAAGGTGGGCGGTGGCCACTCAGCTCCAGCCAACCACTCTCCCCCACAGAAAGCCACCCAGGGTACAGCCAGCTCTTCCTGATTTTCAAGAGGAGACTGATGTCTGGGTTTTCATCTGCAATCTCTTGAATTTTAAACCTTGGCTCACTTCTGGTTTCAAGACATCACGTCTCTGACATGCTTTTAAAAAGCATGAAGCTGGGACTTCCCTGGTGGCACAGTGGTTAAGAATCCGCCTGCCAATGCAGGGGACATGGGTTCGAGCCCTAGTCTGGGAAGATCCCATATGCCAGAGAGCAACTAAGCCCGTGTGCCACAACTACTGGGCCTGCGCTCTAGAGCCTGCGAGCCACAACTACTGAGCCCGCGTGCCACAATTACTGAAGCCCGTGCGCCTAGAGCCCGTGCTCCGCAACAAGAAAAGACACCGCAATGAGAAGCCCGCGCACCGCAACGAAGAGCAGTCCCCGCTCGCTGCAACTAGAGAAAGCCCACCTGCAGCAACGAAGACCAACGCAGGCAAAAATAAAATAAATAAAGAAATAAATAAATAATTTTAAAAAAGCATGAAGCTGCTATGTGGGTGCAGATATGGAAGGATCCTCCAGATAGGGCTTAAATGAAAGAAAGCCAAGTACAAACCCTATGTATGACGTAAATGCCATAGATATAGATTTAAAAGAGCGATAAGCTGGTTTGCTGAGGCGATCACAGTGACTTGAACGAGGCGACAACTGTTCTCATGTTTGAATGGATACTTGTGTCTTGAGATAAAAATAGCATCGCGCGTGGCTTTGAAAGTGCTGCATCGTCACAATTCAGAAAGACGTGAAGACAATGTGTTCCAGAAAACTGGGTCAGTGACTCAAAAAGTGGCTGAGGTTAAAGAAGAGGGTGATGAGTTTTAAAAAAAAAAGGTTTCATGAAACGTGAGACTGGAAAATTTTTTTCCACCTTTGTCTATGTTACGTAATGTGCCATTCTGAATACGTATGCATGCTTAAATCCACACATGAAGAATTGCAACTGGGGGGAAATGCCACCACATTTCACGCTGACCTCACAACGCATTGGTGTTGGCTTTCGTCTAAAAATAGCCTACAGCTGGTGTGCTTTTGTGGTTGGGGCAGGGGGTTCTGCCTCAGACAGAGCTGGGAAGCGAGCCCTCTGAGCAGCCCCCATGAGCCACCTGGTCCTGGGCCTGGGCTTCTCGTGCTGGGACCCCTGTGATCTCATCCTGTCTGGAGGGTTTAAACATCGTCTATCTGCTGCTCTCCAGCTCGAGTCCAGACTCCTGTGTCCAGCTGTCTGCCCATGTCCCCAGGTGGTTGTCTAATGGGCATCTCAACCCCGACATGCCTACAGCCAAGCTCCTCCTCTGCCCCCCCACCCCTGCACGTCCCACCATCTCAATAAAAGGCAGCAGGTGCTCAGGCTGAGAGGGAGCCAGTCATCCCTGACTCCTTTCCTTCTCTCACGAATCGTTTCACATTCAACCCATTGGCAAGTCCTGCCAGCTCCACCTTCAAAACAGGTTCATAAGCCGCCCACTTCTCCCCTTCGGCGGCCCCCTCCCTGGCCCAGCCTCCATCCTCTCCTGCTTGGAACATCATTGCAGCCTCCTCCCTGGTCTTGGTAGCCGCCCCCCACTGCTCCCACAGTCTGCCCCCCTCATGCAGCCAGAGGGACCCTGTGAACACCTGGGTCAGGTCACGTCCCTGCCCTGCTCAGAGTCCTCCTGTGATTCCATCTCACTCAGGGGAAAGGACAAAGCCCTCCCTGTGGCCTCCAAGCCCCCACACGGTCCACCCCTGTCACCTCCCTGACCTCGTCTCCTCCATCTTCTCCTACTACTGTCCTCCCTGCTCACTCAGATCCAGCTTCTTCTTCTTTTCTCCTTTTTAAAATGTTTATTTATTTGGCTGTGCCGGGTCTTAGCTGTGGCATGTGGGATCTAGTTCCCTGACCAGGGATCGAACCTGGGCCCCCTGCATTGGGAGCGTGGAGTCTTAACCACTGGACTGCCAGGGAAGTCCAGATCCAGCTTCTTGAACACGCCAAATGCAGCCTCCCCTCAGGACCTCTGGACTGGCTGTTCGCTTTGCCTGGAATGCACTCTCCCCCGACATATGATCCCATGGCTCCCTCCCTCCCCTCCTACAGGTCTCTGTTTAAATGTCCTGCTTCTCAGTGAGGCCTTCCCTGACATCCTGTTCACTACAGCACCCCTGACCCCACACACACAGAGCTTGAGTCCCCTTTCCTGCTCAGCTGCACGCCACAGACCTCTCAGCATCAGCATAGATACGCAACTCACCCATCTCGTCCGTTGTCTCTCCCCACACTACAGTGTCAGTTCCAGGAGGGCAGGGATGTCTGCTCCCTCCGTTCACTGCCTGCAGGGCCTGGCACTGGGTTGGCACTCAGTAAACATTGGGACAGAAGCTTACAAACAGGTTTGCCAGCAGGGCTATGGTGAGGATTTCATGAAGGCACTTGGCTTCAGGTGAGCTGCTCGTATCAAGTCTGAGTCACATCTCATGGAAAAAACTGACTCTCTGGGAAGAAAGGTCAGGTTTATTCTGAGCTGGGGCTCCTGCTGGAAGGAGGAGGCCATCCCCTCCCCCGCCAGCCCTGGGTGGGAGCACATACCCCACTTGAGAATTCCGGACCTACAAAGATTTCATCCTCCCCCTGGTGGCAACTTCTGAGGCTGCAGGCTCCCGATTGCCAGGCGCAAGAAGAAAATAATAGAACACCTATTTCTATCCATGTGTTCTCTCTCTATTTTATAATTTTGAGTTCTGAGGTATGAATTAGAGCAGGCATGGTATCAGGGCTATAGTACATCATGTAATTTGAATACGTATTTATGAAACAAAGGTAGAGGTGCAAACATTTTTCACTATTAGGGGTGCGAGACCCTAAAAGGCTCACCAACTCGGAAGCCAACAATGTGAGCTGTCCTTCCCTGAGGACACCCCGGCGAGGCCCTCAGCCTGACATGTATGAGCCACGGCCCCACGGTACGCACAAGGCCTTTGTGCAAATTATAAAAGGGTGTCCCAGGACTTCCCCAGTGGTGCAGTGGTTAAGACTCCACGCTCCCAATGCAGGGGGCCGGGGTTCAATCCCTGGTTGGGGAACTAGATCCCACATGCATGCCACAACTAAGGATCCCGCCTGCTGCAACTAAGGAGCTGGTGTGCCGTAACTAATAAGCCAGCAAGCCGCAACTAAGGAGCCCACCTGTCACAACTAAGACCCAGCACAGCCAAATAAATAAATATATTTTTAAAAGGTGCCCCCCCACAGACAAAAAGAATAGTGCTCTTTCCTTAAGAGTTTACAGCTACCAGCCGGAAAACTGTCAGGTGTAGTGATCATATTAGATCAACTCAGTTTGGAGTCATTTGCTGGAAAGCCCTGCCAAATACGAAATCTATGGTGCCAATAGTGTCTGCTCAGAGAAGTACTCCTGGGATGGCCCTGAGGGAGGTCACTGCCACATCACCACAGGTCTGAGAGGGCGAAGCTGTTCTGGCCTCTGTTTTATAGAAAGGGAAACTGAGGCTGAGAGAGGGGGATGTGAGTCACTGCAGGTCACGTGACAGAGAAGCCGTGGCCTGAGCTCTCGGGCCCCTCCAGCCCGCGCGCTTCCTCCCAGCATGCCCGCGGTCCCGCCTACCTGCGTGTAGCAGCGCAGGAGCAGCCCTTTCTCCTTCAGCAGGCGGATGAAGTAGTGGCAGACGGTGGGCTGGAGGGGAGCAATCATGACAATGCCGATGAAGACAGAAGACACTGACCGCGCACCGCTGTGTGCCAGGAACCGTTCTAGGCACCATGCCTGTTTTCCCTCACGGAATCGTCACACCGACCTCGCGAGGTGCGCACCTTTGTTATCCCCATTTCACAGGTGAGGGAACTGAGGCACAGAGAGGGTGACTGTCCTGCCAAAGTCACCCAGGTTGTGGAGTTGGGGTTTGCACAGAGAGGACTGGCTCTGGAGTCTGGGCTCTTGCATGTATCATTAACTCATTTAAGCCTCACAACAACCCTTCTCATGGACAGTTATCAGCTTCATTTTACATAAGGGAAAACTGAGGCTCAAGGACACAAGAGCAGGACTTGGACCCAGGCAGTCTGGGCCCGGAGCCCATGTATATATATATATATATATTTTTTTTTTGGTTGGTGCCACACGGCTTGCAGGATCTCAGTTCCCCAACCAGGGACTGAACCCGGGCCACAGCAGTGAAGGCCCGGAATCCTAACCACTAGGCCAGGGAACTTCCCCAGAGCCCACGTGTTTAATGGCTATAATATGTGTCTGAAGGGCCCTGGAGGGGGCTTTCCCATGCCTGCTGGCCCCCAACCTTCCCTGTCACCGCCTCCACAAAAGAGCGCTCACCTTGAACTGCCCAGGATAGAGCTCCTTGGCGAGGGCAAAGAAGGGCTCTGGGTGTTTCTGTGGGAGAGAGAGCCGGAGGGCAGGTGGGCACCCAGATGGCCCTGGTGAGATGAGAGCTGGAGAGAGGCGGCCACGCCTCCACCCCCCACCCCCATTACAGACGTTCCTCCCTGCAGGACACGTACCTTGAAGTAGCCAATCTCAAAGATGGCCTCCGGGTAGGGAAGGTGGTACTTCTCCAGGTTGGCGTAGAGGCCCGTGTTTGGGGAGCGGAAGTCAGGGATGCCCGCCGCTGGGGGAGGAGTGGCAGTGGGCATTCAATCGATGAGGGACTTTGGCCCCTTCTCTACCACACTGACCCTCCCAGGCAAGGGCCCCCACACGGCTCCTCCCCAGCTCTTGGAAGGGGCGCCCCCAACCAGGGAGTTCTCTTGGGGGAGGGGGGCACTTACAAGTGGAGATTCCAGCTCCCACCAAACAGATAACCCTGCGACCTGGAGGAGAAGAGTTTATGCAGCGTGGGTTTTTTGTTTTTGTTTTTTTTCAGTTTACGTTTGTTTAGTGTTGTAACATTTTGTTTTGAACATCAAACACTGCTCCAAAATGTGACCATTTATCTTAAGACAGTTGTCTTTGCCATAAACTAAGTCCTGGGCTGGTGTTCACCAGTTGTCTTTGCCATAAACTAATCAAATGCACATCAGCCACCGGAAGTCTGGTAATTTTCAGGTGAAGACCAAAGACTGGCCACCCTCAGCCCATGCCCAGTGAGCAGCAGAGTGGATGAGGGCTTCCAATCCTAGTTCTTCTGCATACCAGCGGGGGCGTCTTAGTTCCGATCACCACTCTGGGCTTTCGCTTCCTGCTCTGTAAAATGGGCATAATCACAGTACTGACCTCGCAGGGCTGTTGAGAGACTGAATTCATCCCTGTGAAGCTTAGGGCAGTGCCCAGCACTGACGATTCTTCAAGTCACTCGAGCTCAACTTCTTTAGCCCCATGATTCGTATACCTATAAGCGCTTTGCTCCCCCATTGTCACCAGCTTTCAGAAAAGAAGATGGGGAGGCGTGGTAGGGATGGCATCACTTCACAAGCACGTGGGGCTGTGCAGAAATAGCCCAGCTGCCTCTTCAGCGGCTGGCTGGCTGGCAGCCCTGCCACACAGCACCCTTGGCATCTGCCCATCAGCTGATGGACAGACACGGGCGAGAGGTGCCTGTGAACCGGGCGCCTCTGGGGTGTTCTATGCAAAGGAGGACAGCAAGGGTGACAAAGGCTGAGGCCTGCTACAGCCACAGCCCTTGGCTTCGTCTCGGGATGCCATTGGACTAGGCCCAGTGGACCCACCAGGGGCCATGTGGAAGGGAGCGTGCGCCCTGGATTCAGGCGGCCTGGCATCGAGCCCTGATTCTGCCTCTTGCCAGAAGTGTGACCCTGTACCAAGTCACAGTCTCTCTGCGCCTCAGTTTCCTCCTCTGTCCAGATCACTCCTCACAGGTATCATGTGAAGATCAAAGGAGGGGACACCTGTCAAGTGCTTAGCCCAGTGCCTGGCAAACAGCGAGAGCTCAACTCATTGTTATTATTATTTTTATATTTTTAAGATTTTTTTGGTGTGGACCATTTTTGTTTGTTTGTTTGTTTTGTGGTACACGGGCCTCTCACTGTTGTGGCCTCTCCCGTTGCGGAGCACGGGCTCCGGACGCGCAGGCTCAGCGGCCATGGCTCACGGGCCCAGCCGCTCCGCGGCATGTGGGATCTTCCCGGACCGGGGCACAAACCCGCGTCCCCTGCATCGGCAGGCGGACTCTCAACCACTGCGCCACCAGGGAAGCCCCTTTGTCGATCATTTTTAAAGTCTTTATTGAATTTTGATTACAATATTGCTTCTGTTTTATGTTTTGGTTCTTTGGCCGTGAGGCATGTGGGATCTCAGCTCCCCAGCCAGGGAGCGAACCCATACATACCCCCTGCGTTGGAAGGCGAAGTCTTAACCAACGGACCGCCATGCAAGTCCCCATTGTTATTATTTATTATTATCCCCTCATAGGCGCCCTCATGAATCAATTATCCTAAGACCCACGCGCAGGAGGACAGAAGGAATGAAAGCTTTGATGCCACTGCCTTCGTTCTCTTGGGGGCCCACCCAAGCCAAGAGATGGCTGCAGACAGCTGTCTGGCCTGCCCTAGGAGAGGGAGGTTCAGGACGGCCGGCCTGGCTGCCCTCGGAGAGACGGCAGCAGCTGGAGGACAGGGAAACTGGAGAAGACGTCCTCAACAAAGGCTGTTCAGGACCCTCAAAGAGTGGATTGTTCTAGTCAAGGACTGCCGAGGGCTCGGTTTCTCAGACTCTGGTGACCTCGTGGCAAGAAATATAAATTACATGGTGACCCCATAAAGAGGCACCTCTACACCACACCTGAAACAAGCCTCCTGTAATAATCGTCACAGGGAACACTTACGCAGCTCTTGCTCTGTTCCAGGCCCGGTTCCAGGCATTTACATCTATGAATTTATGTAACCCCCTCATAACCCTATAAGGTAATTACTATTATTAGCAGCTTCATTCTGTCAAACAGGCCTGGCCAATCAGAGACACGGTGATTGGTTCAGGGGTAGGAATGTGACCCAACCTGGGCCAATTGGAGCCGATCTCTGCTCTTTTGCCTGAACTACAGGGAGAAAGATGCTCTCTTCAGTGGGAGCCACTAGGCTGGTGGAACTTGTATTTGCCACTGCCAGGAGCAACCTTGACCCCAACACAGAGAAGAGCTGCACCAGAGAGGGTTCAGATTTTTGACAACAGCATGGAAGCCGCTGAATCCAGCCATGATTAAAGCGGGGTTTTCGTTACAGGATCAACACACTCCCTTTTTGGCATAAACCAGTTTGAGTTGAGGTTCTTGTGACTTGCAGATGAAAGTTGTGAATTAAGTCACTTGGGGCCAGGAGAGGGGAAGGGGCCCAGTGCAGGGAGAGGACTCACAGCGCTCACTCTGCATGTAGCGGGTCACCCCTTCCAGGGTTAATTCATCCAGCAGACGCTCCTTCTGGGTGCCCAGGCCCAGTGTCTGGGAGAAGAAATTCCGCAGGAAGTCCACTGGCCAAAAAGAAGAGAGACAGCAGCCGGGTGGGTGTTCAGTCAGGGTGCCCAGAGGCCCCGAGTGCCCCTGCCCAGCCCTGGGGCCCCGCCGCCTTCCCGCGACTAAGAGCTCAATGCCTGGCCCAGTCAGGGGCCTCCAGGCACTGGCACTGCATCTGTTATTACATACTTTGAATGTCACCCCTGGCAGAGGTGAGCACCCAGATCCCTGCCCTAAACCGCCCCCCAGAACCGTGCTCTCAAGGAAGATACTCACTCTCTCCTTCTCCGCCAGCCGCTCCTCCCTCAGTGTCTGAATCTGAGTCCTGGAAGGGGTGGGGGTGGGGTGATCAGGCCCCAGAAGTGGGGTGAGGGAAGGAGGGAAGTGGGGGTGACACCGGGTTTGGGGAAAAGGCTCTGGCTGGGAGCTGGGCCCGAGGAAGTGAGGGGTGGAGGGGACAGCGCTGGGGGCCAGTGTGTGGGCTCTGGGACAGGCTGCCTGTGTTGGAAAACCCAGCTCTGCTACTTGCAAGGAGCACAGTCTCCGGTGGGTGACTTGGCTTTTCTGAGTCTCCGAGCTCCTCCTCTTAGAGACGGAGCTCAGAGGACACTGACCTCAGAGTGCTACTGTGAGATGAAGTGAATTCACCTCTGGGAGGTGCTCAGAACAGCCCTGGGGCGGGTGTGTGGTGGTGATTGCTCAGGAAGCACTGGCTATGTTCTCATCACCTCCCGGTGTCCACGGCTTCGCCTTACAACCCCTCTAGTCCCCTGCCCCGGCCAGCAGCCCTGCAGCCCTCCTCACCTTCGTCACTCCAGTGAATAATGCCTCGGTCCTCACCCTGCGGCTGTCAGCCCTCCTGCCTGAAGCCCCCCACTCCACCTTTCCAACCCTTCCATCTCCTTTATCGACTCCTCCCCTCAGCCAGACTTCCAAATTGAGGGTCTGGGACTCTGTCCCGGGCCCTCCCTACTTTCTCTGTTCACCTTCCCTGGTCGGCCTCATCCACGCCACTGGTCTGTCCTCCAGATCCAGGGTTCCCGCAGCCTCCTGGTATGCCTCCTTCTAAGTGACCCCTGGTCCCTCACTCCCACCGTGTCCCAAACTGGCCTCAGCATCTCCTCCAAACCTGCTCCTCCTCCTGGGCCCCATCTCAGTGTGGCTTCCGGCCCCCGGTCTGCCAGACGCCTCCTGCCTCCCTCCCCTGCCCTCCTGCCATAACACGTGGGCTCCACGTGGCCCAGCCTGTCCTCCCCGCGGTCCTGCCCTGACCTCCTCCCTAGGCTCCCAGCCTCAGTCTTCACCTCTGATCTACTCTGCTGCCCTGTGTGTGGCGGCCTGCCTGGGTCGGCCCGCTCCCCTCCACTTCAAAGGCCCTTCTCTGTGGCTTCTCCAGTCTAATCACCTGATCACGAACATCTATGGAGTCTACCGTGATGTCAGCTCCAAGAAGGCTGGGAGTTTTCGTCATCACCACTGGATGCCCAGCACCAAGAACAGGGTCTGGCACTTGGCGGGAGTTCCAGAACTATCCACCACTGAACAAACGGACACCGGCTGTGCTGTGTGCTAGACCAGGCCTGGGCCCTGTAATGGACCTCATGCAAGGGTAGGAATGCAATTCTGGGGAATTCCCTGGCAGTCCAGTGGTTAGGACTACGCGATCTTACTGCCAAGGACCTGCATTCAATCCCTGGTTGGGGAACTAAGATCCCGCAAGCCGAGTGGTGCAGCCAAAAAAAAAAAAAAAAAAAAATCTAACCAATTCGCTCTCCTGTTTAAAACCCCTCCAACAACCCCTCTCCATCACTCACAACTCTGGTTCCAAGCCTTTTTGAATAGAAACCTCCCTTGCAAACACAGTGAAAACTTTTCATTACTTTCGGACTATGTAAGCTGCACAAAAACTTTGACCATTAGACAATGTATAACTTGGGGGCACTTGCTTCATGAGTCCCTCCCCCACAACCCCTGTCCCATTCCCCCACTTCAAGCTAACCACTATTATTAACAGTACAATGGTAATTACTCCAGATTTTGTCTCTGCGGGTAAAACTCGCCATTTCCCCAGAAATGGGTCATACCACAGTATGATGCTGCAACTTGCATTTTCCGCCAAACAATATATCGTAGACCCACCAGCTACATAGTGTTGCAGTGTAAAGATGTCCCATAGTTCATTTAACCCATCAACTGATAGCCGCTTGGGCTGTTTCCAGTTTTTCTGTATGAGACAATGCTGCAATTTACATGCTCGAATCTCTCTCTTTGGGACTGAGGATCGCTTTTTCACATTAAACCTTTTTCCCTGACAGTGGTCGTGCTTTGGGAGCCAGGCGAGGGAGAAGCCCGGCCTGACAGGAAGCTCTTATCCCCTCGGTGTGGCTCTGCTGTGTCTCTGTGGGGTGCTCTCATCACAGCTTCTGCACTGGCCTACATCTGAACTGCGATCTCGCGTCTGTGGGTGGGCTGGCATGATTTCAGGTTGCAGACAGTGAGGCTCTGTGGAAGGATTTCAGGGCCCTGCTGAGAACATGGGAGCAACAGGGCCTAAGGGGGAGCTGGAGGTGCTGGTGGGGCCTCTGTGAGCCTGCTTCCAGCGAAGTGTCCGGGACGCAATGTGCTGGGTGCCATGGGTCGCAAACCCGTCCCTGCCCTTCTAGCCAAGGGACAGTGGACAAGTTACTGAACAACTCTGTTTCCAATTCCTCATCTATAAAATGGCTACAGTAGACCTTGCCCCCCAACAGGGATGCTGGGAAGATGAAATGAGATGAGGCACATCAAACACTAAGCAGAGTACCCGGCTGGAGTAAGTACTCAATAAATGCTAACCATGAATATAATTAGCTGACCTCCCCAGCCACCTGATTACTGAACACATCACATTCTTTCATGCCCCTCAGTGTTTGCAAAAGCTGTACCCTCTGTCTGGGACACCATTTCTCACCTTGCCTGAGAAAATTCTAAATCACTCTACACTAACTACCACATGCTGTATCTCAATCTGACTCCTAGAACAGCCTGTGGATTCCTCCAGGGAAGGGACTGGCAGGCATCTGTGTGACCCCACAAAGTTTACTCTGGGCTCCCAGAGTGCCCTGAGCTACTTTCATCATCACCCCATAGGGTCATTGTCTAGTCACTTGTCCCGTGAGATCTGTGAGTTCAGGGACCAAAGCTCTTCCATGCCCAGTGCAAATGAGTTTCAGAAGGGATGGGGGGCGCGGTGGGGAGGGCAAGGAGAAAGGAAAGTTTGGAAGGGCAGGCCTGGGGTTGAGGCTGCACATCCTTCTCTGACAGTCCCCAGAATCCACCATTCCCCGGGAGGATGAACCAGGAGGTGGGGTGAGGGACTGGGGCAGTGAGCTGAGGGCCCTGGGGTATCTGTCTCCCCTCTGCCACCTCCCCCCGTGTGGGGTGTTGGAAATCCATCTCTCTCCTTCCCTCCACCCTTCCCCCCATCTCACCTGAGCCTCCTGCACCTTCCCTGCCTGGGTCTCCACAGGGTCAGAGGCTGGGGGAGGAGGGGGAGCAGATGTGGTTATGGTGAAGGGAGTGGTTAAGGGGGAATGAAGGGTTTCAAAGCAGCGGGGGGCAGAGGGGGTCAAGAAGACCCACCAACCTAGTTATACTGGGGTGGAAATGTAAAAATGGAGTAGATGGAGGGAGGGAATGGGGAAAAGCAGATCTTATCAGAGTGGGGAGTGCTGGGAGGACAGGTGGTTAGTGAGGGACAAAGAGGCTGGGACGGGAAGGTTTAGGAGAGAGAAAAGAAAGTAAAGCATACAGGGTATGGAGGAAGACTGAGGAGGAGTTAGGAAGGACGCAGTAGTGTGTGAGTGTGTACGGGGAGGGTTAGGTTTACAAGCAGAGGGAAGCGTAGAAAGCAAGAGAGAAGATAAGAAGAGATACTCCGCCTGGAAGAGGTGTTGGGTGGTGGGGGGCAGGGAGGGTGGGATGGTAGGTTTAGGAGAGGAAGGAAGAGATAGGAGGGGACACCAGGGGTCCCCTAGCATCCTACAGTTCCCACTAACAACCAGGTACCCTTAGCAACCTGGACCGCGGCATTCTAAGTCCCTAGCAACGAGGATCATTAGCAACTAAGGTGAGAGAAAGACGCGATCATTAGTAACCTGGGGGACGTGGCAAACGGACCCTTAAAACCTCGCGACCCAGAAACCCACCAATCTAGCAATATGGATCATTTTGCAACGGCCCCTGAATCCCATTCCCCCCCATGCAGCCCCCATCTCCTGCCCCACCACGCCCGCCCTCGGGCCCCGGGGCCTGCAGCCCTCAGCCAGGCCCCGGCGCGGCCCGACCCTCCCACCAGGGCCCCCGACTCACGATCCGGCTCAGCCATGGGCGCGGGGCGGGGGCCCTCGGGACTGTCACCGACTGCTCTGCCCCGTGACGGCACCGGAAACAGGAGGGGTCCGAGACAGGGCAAAGAACTACAACTCCCAGGAGCCATCGCGGCCGCCAGCAACTCCCGGAGCTAGCCCCTCTGCGGTAAGGAAGACACGAGAGGGCTGGACTATGAATCCCAGAGTGCCCCGCTCCCGCAGCCATGTTGGTAAAGGGCGCGCGGAAAGAGTGGGAAAGGGTGGAGAGTCGCAGTCCATCTGAATACTCTGATTGGTCACGGTGTGGTATGGGGCGGGGCGTTTACTATTTAACCCAGTCTGATTGGCTGAGTCAGGGGGGCGTGTTGGGGAATTCCCCCCAGGGCGGAAGCGCTAGAATTCCAGGCAGAGCCCAGCGACTGGCTGGCGGCCGCTGGGGTCCCCTGAGGCTTTGGGGGCCATGGCCGGGGTCGCGTGCTTGGGGAAAGCTGCGGATGCCGACGAATGGTGCGACAGCGGCCTGGGCTCTCTGGGTCCGGACGCGGCGGCCCCCGGAGGACCGGGGCTAGGCGCGGAGCTGGGCCCGGGGCTGTCGTGGGCGCCCCTCGTCTTTGGCTACGTCACTGAGGATGGCGACACGTGAGTGAACCTTAGGCTGCCACACCGGGCCCTAAAATCCCACATCTGACTCTCTATTAGTCTCTGATCCTGACTTCCCAACCTCTCAATCCTAAATCTGTCTTCTAATGCTTGCTCTGACCTCTAACCCCCAAGTCTAACCTTTGATAAATCAATTTCCAATCTAATTTTGATCCTAACCCCTTCCTTTCTGGAACTCTGGTTCTCAGAGCTCCACATCCATTGATTGATTCCACATCCAAGGCTCGATTTGACCTTCCTGACTGCGGTCCTGAGACCTATGTTAGAACTGAAGTTCAGGCAGGCTCCTCCTGACATCTGACCTCTAAATATGATCTTTGATCCTTAGCTCCTAACTTAGACGCATTAGATTTTGATTTCCGAAATTAATACTTGGCTTTTGACTCTAAGATCCCACCTTCTGAGCACTAATCTTCAAACCTTACATTCAAACAGAAAATGTAAACTCCATGACAGCAGGGATTCATCTGTTAAACAAATATTTATCCAACACCGACAACGTTTCAGGCCCTGTTTTAGGTGCTGGTGATAAGGCTGTGAAGAAAGCACAAAAACTTATGACTTGTGGAGCCTACATTCTAGTGGGGGTATATAGATGGCAGGGCAGACAGACTTACAGAAAGGAAGGGAGGAAGGGTGCGAGGAACAAAAAAGAAAGAAAGGTAGAGAGAAGGAAAGAAAGAAACAGAAAGCCACATAGACACAAAGTAAGAAAGAGAGAGAGAAGAGAAGAAAGATAGGAAGAAACAAAGATGGAAAAATGAAAAAAAAATAAGAAAAATGGTATGTCAGAAGATAGTAAGTTCTTTGGAGAAAAATAAAGTAGGAAAGTGGGACGAGTAGATAATCTGGGGAGAGCATTCCAGGTAGAAGGAACAATGTCGTAAAGGCCCAACTGAGGGAATGTCCCTGGGGTTTTTGTGTGTTGTGTTTACAGTTGTATCCCCAGTGACGGAACAGTGCCTGGCCCATAGGAGGCACTCAAGAAACACCGATCTTCTCAAAGAACCAACTGTGGTTTCATTTATTTTCTCTATAGGTTTTTTTTTTTTTTTGCTTTCTATTTTGTTGATCTCTGTTCTGACTTTCATTATTTACTTTCTTCTGCTTACTTTAGGTTTAATTTGTTCTTCTTTTTCTAGTTTCTTAAGGTAGAAGCTGAGGTCATTGATTTGAGACCTTTCTTTTTTTCTAGTATAGGTGTTTCATGTAAATTTCCCAGAGTAGTGCGTTAGCAGTATCTCACACATTCTGGTGTGCTGTGTTTTTATTTTCACTTAATTCAGTACACTTTCTAATTTCTCTTTTGATTTCTCCTTTGGCTGGTGGATTATTTAGAAGTATGCTGTTTAGTTTCCAGATAGTCCGAATATCTTCCTTTTATTGGTTTTTAGTTTAATTCCATTGTGTGTGCACTTGAAAAGAATGTGTATTCTGCTGCTGTTGGTGTAGTGTTCTCCAAGTGTCAGTTAGAGGTTGTATTGGTTTCTTTGGTTCTTCTGTTGTTCAGGTCTACTGTATCCTTGCTGATGATTTCTGTCTACTTGTTCTGTCAGTTATTGAGAGAGGGGTATTGAAATCTTCAACAATAATTGTGGATTTGTGGATTTCCTTGTTGTTCTATCAGGTTTTCCTTCGTGTAATTTGACGCTCTGTTATTAGGGGCACAAATGTTTAGGATTATTATGTCTTCTTCCTTAATTGACCTCTTTGTCATTAGGAAATAATCTCTATCCGTGGTAATATTCCTTGCTCTGAAATCTACTCTGATATTAAAATACTCACTCCTGCTTTCTTTTTTTTTTTAAACTTGTTTTTCATTGAGTATCTGTTTTTTATGCTAGCCAACGTTAGGGGCTTTTGTGTATGCTGTCTTATTTATTTATTTATTTATTTTTTGGCTGCGTTGGGTCTTCATTGCTGCGGGCGGCCTTTCTCTATTTGCGGCGAGTGGGGGCTACTCTTCGTTGTGGTGCATGGGCTTCTCATTGAGGTGGCTTCTTGTTGTGGAGCATGGGCTCCAGGCGCACGGGCTTCAGTAGTTGCAGCGCGTGGGTTCAGTAGTTGTGGTTCGTGGTCTCTAGAGCGCGGGCTCAGTAGTTGTGGCACACGGGCTTAGTTGATCCGTGGCATGTGGGATCTTCCCGGACCAGGGATTGAACCCGTGTCCCCTGCATTGGCAGGCGGATTCTTAACCACTGTGCCACCAGGGGAGTCCTTCACTCTTGCTTTCTTTTGACTGACTGGTGTTAGCATGGTATATCTTTTTCCATTCTTTTATTTGTAACCTATTTTAAAATTTATTTTAAAGGGTGTTACTTGTAGGTAGCATATAGTTGGGTTTTGCTTTTTTATTCAGTCTGACAGTTTCTACCTTTTAATTGGAGCTTTTAGACCATTTACATTTAATTTAATTATTGATATAGCTATGTCTATCATCTCGTTATTAGTTTTCTACTTATCTCTTCTTTGTTTACCTTTTCCTCTTTTTCTGTCTTTTGGAACAAGCAAATTTTGTTCCGTTGTATTTCTTTTCCTTTTCTTTCTTTTTTTTTTTTTTTTGCGGTATGCGGGCCTCTCACTGTTGTGGCCTCTCCTGTTGCGGAGCACAGGTTCCGGACGCACAGGCTCAGTGGCCCTGGCTCACGGGCCCAGCTGCTCTGCGGCATGTGGGATCTTCCCGGACCGGGGCACGAACCCGTGTCCCCTGCATCGGCAGGAAGACTCTCAACCACTGCGCCACCAGGGAAGCCCCGTTGTATTTCTTTTGTTGGCTTATTACCTTTAACTCTTTGTTTTTTATTTTAGTGGTTGCTCTGAAAGAAAGGTTGGCAAACTATGGTCTTTGCCAACAAAGACAGGCAAAATCCAGCCAGCTACCTGCTTTTGTATGGCTGTGAGCTAAGAATGGTTTTTACATTTTTAAAAGGTTGGAAGAAAATCAAAAGAAGAAAAACATTTCATTGCAAGTGAAAATTATATGAAATCCAAATTGCAGACTCCATAAAGTAAGTTCTGTTGGAATCCAGCCATGCCCATTCATTTACATATCGCCAATGGCTGCTTTTGCATCCTGCCAGGAAAGCTGAGTAGGTGAAAGAGAGACCATGTCGTCCACTAAGCTTGAATTATTTATCTGTCCCTTTACAGAAAAATTTGCTGACTCCTGCTTTAGGGCTTATAGTGTGCCACTTTAACTTATTATGGTCTGCCTTCAAGTGATACGATGCCGCTTCTCATAGCATAAAAGAACCTTAGAGTAGTATATTTCCATTTGTCTCTTCCTGGCCTTTGTTGTATTGCTGTCGTACATTTCACTTATACATGTGTTATAAACTCCACCAGACACTGTTATAATTTTTGCTTAAACAGTCAATTCTTTTTAAAAAATTATCTTCTAAAGAAATTTACATATTAAGAAAGAAAATCTTATGTACTTACCCGTATAGTTACTGTTTTCAGTGTTCTTTATTCTGTTGTATAGATCCATATTTTCGTTTGATGTCATTTTCCTTTTGCTTACAGGTTTCCTTGAACATTTCTTGTGATGTGGGTCTGCTGGTGATGAGTTTCTTTTGTATAGCTGAAAGCAGCTGTATTTTGTCTCCATTTTTGAGAGATATTTTTGCTGGGTTAAAGAATTCTAGGTTGGGGCTTCCCTGGTGGCGCAGTGGTTGAGAGTCCGCCTGCCGATGCAGGGGACGCGGGTTCGTGCCCCGGTCCGGGAAGACCCCACATGCCGCGGAGCGGCTGGGCCTGTGAGCCATGGCCGCTAAGCCTGCACGTCCGGAGCCTGTGCTCCGCAACGGGAGAGACCACAACAGAGAGAAGCCCGCGTACTGCAAAAAACAAACAAACAAACAAACAAACAAAAAAGAATTCTAGGTTGACAGTCCGTCTTTGAGTACTTTAAAGATGTGGCCCCATCGTGTTCTCCTGTATTATTTCCTTTGTGAAACCTGCTGTCGTGCTTATTTTTATTCCTTTATACTTAAGGTATCTTTTCCTCTGGCTGCTCCGAAGATATTTATCTTAATTGTTGATTTTGAACAGGTTTTTCATGTGGGGCCTCGGTATACTTTTCTTCATATTTCTTGTGCTCGGGAGTCATAGAGCTTCTTGGAGCCGTGGGTTTATAGTTTCCATCAGATTCGGAAAACTTTCTAGACATTATTTCTTCAAACGTTTTTTCTACCCCCTGCTCCTTTAGGAACTTGTTACGGATAGACTGGGCCTCTTGAAGTTGGCCCACGGCTCACTGATGTTCTTCCCGTTCTTAAGTGTTCTCTGTGTTTCATTCTGGAGAGTTGCTATTGTGAAGTCCTGAGGTTTGCTGATCTTTTTTTTTTGGTAGTGTGTAATCTGTTAATTCCATCCAGTGTCTTTTTCATTTCAGGTGCTGTAGTTTTTATCTCTAGGAGTTCAGTTTGAGTCTTTTTTTTTTTTTTTTATCCATGTCTCTACTTAACTTGTTGAATGTATAAGATACAGTTTGAATGTTCTCGTTTGCTAATTCTGCCGTCTGAGTCATTTCTGGGTCAGTGTCCATTGATTGATTATTCTCACTATGGATCATGCTTTCCTGCTTCTTTGTATGCTTGATAATCTTTGATTAGATGCCAGACATTGTAACTTTTACCTTGTCAGGCTAGCTAGCTTTGTATTCCTATAAATACTCTTAAATATTGTTCTGGGATGCGGTTAAATTACTTGTAAGTAGTTTGATCCTTTGGGGTTTTGCTTTTATGATTTGTTAGGTGGGTCCTGAGCACCCACCTAATCTGGGGCTCATTATTCCTCATTACTGATGAAGTAAGACCTTCCGGAGTATTCTACCCAATATCCTGTGAATTGTGGGTTTGTCCTAGTCCCGGCCCTGTGTGAGCACCAGGCATATCTCTCTAATCCTTTTGGTTGGTTTTCCCCCAGCCTGGGGTAGTTTCCTTACACCCTTGCACTGACCAGTATTCTTCTAAATATTCAAGAGGCCCCTCTGCGATCCCTGGGCAGCTGTCTCCTCTCTGGTTCCCTGTCCTGTGACTCCAGCTGTCTTGCTCTCCTGAGACTCAGCTCTGTCTCCTCACCTCAGGCAAATCTGCCTGCATCCCCCTCTCTGCATCATGGCTTGGAAACTCTCAAGACAGAAAGCTGTGGCAGTCAACTGAAGGGCTCATCGAGTGTGCTGCCTGTTTCCCTAGAATTGCTGTCATTCATTGCATGATGTCCAGTATCTTGGGAACTGTTGTTTCATATACTGTATTATGTCTGGGTTTTTTTGGTTGGTTGGAGATGGGAGTGAAATCTGGTCCATGTTACTTCATCTTGGGAGGGAGTAGAAGTCCTACTTAATAAACACTGGAGACTTCCCTGCTGGTCCAGTGATTAAGGCTCCACGCTTCCACTGCAGGGGGCTCGGGTTCTATCCCTGGTCAGGGAGCTAAGATCCCCCGTGCCGTGCGGTGTAGCCAAAAAAACCCCAAACCAAACCAAACGAAAACATTGATTAAACAAATTGGCTGAATTAACTCTGACCTGACCCTCCCAGGTTCCTGACAGCTGGTTCCAGAACTGTGGTCATAATGCCTAGCACCCAGTAGGTGCTCCATGTTTGTTGAATGAACGCATGCTAGAGT
This sequence comes from Monodon monoceros, assembly GCF_005190385.1. Lineage (NCBI taxonomy): Eukaryota > Metazoa > Chordata > Mammalia > Artiodactyla > Monodontidae > Monodon > Monodon monoceros. Next base: position 45,315,456 of record NW_021703766.1, read on the forward strand.
ACTTGACCTCATAAGAAGTGAAACAAACAAACCAAAAAAAAAAAAAAACGAACACCCGAGCAAACTAAAAAGAGAGTGCTAGACCTCTGCCTTCTGACCCAGTCCTTGTCCTCAGGGCACTGCACTTGGCCGTGATTCATCGGCACGAGCCCTTCCTGGATTTCCTCCTGGGATTCGCCGCTGGTACTGAGTACCTGTACCTGCAGAATGACCTGGGCCAGGTGAGCCACCCGTAGACACTGTAGGGCTTGGGGGCCAGACTTCTCTGTGTGACCCCTAACCCCTGCCTTCTGCTCCTGCAGACAGCCCTGCATCTGGCAGCCATCCTGGAAGAGGCATCCACGGTGGAGAAGCTGTATGCGGCGGGTGCCAGCTTGCTGGTGGCGGAGCGTGGGGGCCACACGGCGCTGCACCTGGCCTGCCGCGTTGGGGCACACGCCTGTGCTCGTGTGCTGCTCCAGCCCCGCCCCCAGTGCCCCAGGGGAGTCCCCAACACCTACCTCGCTCAGGGCTCTGACCACGCCCCTGACACCAGCCATACCTCTGTTGCCTTGTACCCTGAGCCTGACCTGGAGCAGGAAGAGGGTGAGAGTGAAGAGGACTGGAAGCTGCAGCTGGAGGCTGAAAACTATGAGGGTGAGTGTCCTCTGTCACTGGGAAGGGCCCGGGCTCCCAGGCAGGGTAAGGGTGCCTGGCTCTGGGCTCGGCTCTCCTGACTCAAAGCCTGGCCCCTTGGGAAATAATACCGAGGCTTTAGGGAACCCAGGCATCAGGCCCAAGGACTCCTGCTCAGGTCCCAGCTTATTGAGAACCACAAGCCCCAGGCCACCCAGGACAAGGGAACTCAAGCGCCAAGCCCTCTGGGAAACTCTGGCAGCCCAGGTTCCCAGAGGTTGACATTGGAGTTCAGGGTCAGCCCTCCTCAGCCAGGCCTCATGGGAAAATAGACCTTGTCTACCCAGGGCCCTAGCATCTGAGTCTCAGCTCCCCCGTCTCTAAGCCCACCCAAGTACTTGGGACCAGGCCCCTCCACAGGTGGAAGGGTGGGACCCAGTGTTCAGGGCCCACCCCACCCCCCAAGGTCATAGGCCCTTCAACTACTCAGGACCCAGGAATTTGGGGTCCTGGTTCTTTGTGAAGTAAGACCAGAGACTCAGGTCTCCTAGCCCCAAGATCCAGGCCTCCTGTCCAAAGCCCCTGGGCTCTTCACGCATGGGCCCCAGACATCCCACAACCCAGGCATTGGCACTGCCAGCAAGTTCCAGACCCCCTGAGACTTAGGCATTTGGGATGCAGGAGCCTCTTTGATATACCCAGGCATGCAGGAGCCAGACCCCAAACTCCATCACCCTCAGGCCAAAAAACCCTCCCCTAGGATCGTGGCATTGGGGGCCCAGGCCCACCCCCCCATCATCTGACATAGGTCACTCTGTCCCCAGGCCACACCCCACTCCATGTGGCTGTCATCCACAAAGACGCGGAGATGGTCCAACTGCTCTGGGAGGCTGGAGCTGACCTCAACAAACCGGTGAGCTGCCCTAGGGAGAAGGCGTGGCAGGGTGGGGATCGTGCCCGAGCCGGGCAGGGTCTCCTCTAACCTCTCTGCTGCACCCCACAGGAGCCCACGTGTGGCCGGAGCCCCTTGCACTTGGCAGTGGAGGCCCAGGCAGCCGATGTGCTGGAACTTCTCCTGAAGGCCGGTGCCAACCCCGCCACCCGCATGTACGGTGGCCGCACCCCACTCGGCAGCGCCATGCTCCGGCCCAACCCCATCCTCGCCCGCCTCCTCCGTGCACACGGAGCCCCTGAGCCCGAGGACGAGGACAAGCCCGGCCCCTGCAGCAGCAGTAGCGACAGCGACAGCGGGGACGAGGGCGTGAGTCAGGAGGAAAGACTGGGCGGCCCAGCTTTGGGGGTCAGGGTAAACGGGCAGGTGGAAGGGGGAGAAGAGAAATTAGGCAGCACGTTGAGACTGACGTCGGGCTGCTGTGATTAGAGAACTCAGGCAGCAGTGAAAGTGATATCAGACAGCGATCAGGGGAGACCTGGACAGGGGTGGCGGGGAGAACTCAGGCAGTGGCAGTTGAGAAGTTAAGGCAGTGGCAGAGGTAGAACTCAGGCAGAGGGAGAGAAAAGGCCTTGGTCCTAGTGGCTGGTAAACATCGACAGCAGAGGGTGGCAGCGTGGGGAGTTGTTTTGTGGGAGCAAGAGTTGGAGAGTTTAGGCTGTGGGAAGATGACCTTGGGCAGCAGTGATTCAAACACTGGCAGCGGTGGGGAAAGACCTAAGCCAGCGGTGAGGAGGCTTCATTGGAGAACCCAGGCAGCAGAGACACTGCTGGGGGCAGGGGTTGTCGTTGAACGGTGGGGGTTGAGGAATTTGGGTAGAGGCAGAGGGAAGGGGCGGAGGGGGAGACCTCAGCCTGCGGCGGCTGAAGGGCTGGAGAGGCAGCAGGACTGGAGCCCACACAGTAGCGCTGGGAGAACACAGGTGACCTGGAAAGTGGTGCTTAGAGAACTAGAAGCAGGGAAGTTGAACTGGGAGCGGGGAACTTGGGCTTCAAGGCAGCACCCGGTTCTCAGGGTGGGTGGGAGAACTTGGGCAGCGGGCAAGGTGGCAGCCGCCTGAGCCCCTCTGCCTGGCCCCCTCTGCCCCCAGGATGAATATGACGACATCGTGGTCCACAGTGGCCGGAGCCCAAACCAGCTACCTCTCACCCCAGCCTCGAAACCGCTCCCTGATGACCCCATCTGACTTAATTGTGAATAGAGTTTCCAATTTAATAAAAAATCCCAGTTCTGACAACAGTCGCCTTCCCAGGCCTCCCGCCCACTCCTCAGCTCCTGCCCCTCTAAAATCAAGGGCTACACGATAAGCCTTGGTGGTTTTCTTTGTGCTTTATTCACTCGGGAGGGTTGGACTGTGTTAGACGGGTGTCAGGGCTGTTTCCTGAGTCAGTCTGAGCCCAGCCCCTCTACCCAGCTCAGACTTGGCCCCTCAGGCCTGGTTTCAAGGTGCACCCTTCTCTCCACTCCTGCAGGTTGGGGAGCAGAGTGGGGTGACGGACTGGAAGGGTTTGGGGGTCAACAGTCCTAAGCCGTAGGGTGTGTGAGGAAGGAGGACACGAGGTCAGGGGTCCGCCCGCCCTCCTGAGCTCCTCTCCCAGCATCTCCGTCACCTCCTTCAGCTCATCTCTCGTGTGCTCCAGCCGTTCCACGTCACGCTCCTGGGGGGATCAGAAATGGGGCGCTCAGCACCCACCTTCAAAGGCAGGCCACCTCAGTGGTTGCCCATGAATGTGGGCCAGGTCAGTTCACTTAGTGGCAACCAGCAGTGGTCATCCTGGTCATCGTGGGCCACGATGGTCGCCCTGCTGGTTGCTGCAACCCTGGAAGAGTCACGTCAGCTAACGTGGCCAGCGGTGAGGCCTCCGGTGTGTGCCATAGCCAACAGCGGCAGACAGAGGACTAGCAAAGGCGCTAGTGACTGGGATGCTGTGACCCATTTGTGAGGTGATGGCCATTTCGGTAACTGCCACCGATCATGGTGACATCTTTACTTCCCATGACCCAGCAGTGGTGTCCATCTATAGCCCAGTGAACCAGCCGTGGCAGCTACTTTTCATGGTGGTCAACTTGCTGGTCACAGACTAGCAATGGTGGCTAACTCGGGCACTTCTGTGTGGTAATGGTGGCCTTCTTGGTTACTGTAATGGAAGTACGGAAGCCCTCTTGATCAAGTAAAGGCCCTGCTTAGATGTTGCTACCTAGTCCTCATGTCAGTCCTGGTCACTACGGCCCATTTGTGGTGGATCTTGCTGTTTATGGCCCAACATTGGTGGCTGTTCGGTAGGAAGTCCACTGACATCTCCACCCCACTCCCTCCTTGCCTCCTCCACTCACCTCCTGTCCGCAGCCTCTCTCTTCTCCTGCTTGGGCTCAGCTTCTGCCTGGTGGAGGTAGTGGCGGTCCTCGTGTCTCTCTCCACCCGCCTCGGCACCCGGCCACAGGCTGTGGCCCCTGCCCAGCACCTGCACCCCCTTCTCCTCTGCCTCGAACTGGGCTGTCTCCTCATCGCTGGTCTGCTCTGCCACCCGCTTCCACGGGCCCTCAGTGGCCTCCATGGGCCCCCTCTCCTTTTCCTCCTCCTCCTCTCTGTGCTTCTGGCGGAGCCGGCCGTGGAGCTGCTCGTGGATGGCCGGTTCCCGCACTTCGGCCTTGTGGGTCCTTTCTGCTGCCTCCTCTTCCTTGTCCCTCACCTCCTGGCTGGATCTTGTCTTCCCAGCCTCTGGCTTTTTAAAATCCCCAACCAGGAGGCCTTTCCCTTCAGTGGACCCACAGCCGCAGGACTCTGTCTCACATATTTCTAGAGGAAAGAGAGGATGTTCTCTGTGCAGCCAAACAGAAAACAGCCCTAGAGGAGTTCTGGGGCTGCCCGAGGTCCCACAGGGGCACTGTCCAGACCTGGGAGGGGAGAGTCAGGTGCTGGGAGACACTCTCTGCCCTCATCCTGTACCCTTGCAGGGAGCCCCGAGGGTGGGGCTAGGGGCCAGGCTCCTTCAGTCTGGACACACTTGACAATGCCGGGCCAGCCCAGACAATGGCTCTAGGATGAGAAGAGGACACCCCTTCCTCCAGGCAGCCCTGGTGGGGTGGGAGCTCCTAAGAGGAACTGGGGCCTGGGCCCTCCTTACCTTTGTGGAGGAGAGCCATGCAGGGGCCTCGCTTGGCCTGGCCCAGCATCAGCACTTCTGTGACCACCTCTGCCAGACAGCGGGTCAGCTGGGGGTGAAGGGTCAGAGGGGAGGTTGAGGGTAGGGCAGATGGGGGGCATGAGAGCAGTGGGAGGGTTGGAGGGGAGACAAAAGATCGTGGAGGGGGCTGGGAAGGGGAGACCAGGGCCCCAGGGAGATGAGGCAGGGCAAGAGGGCCGCAGTCCTCACCTCCTCCTTGGAGGGTCGCGGTGCCAGGGGAGCCGCGGTGGCTGTGGAAGAAGGACGGGGGTGCTGGGCTTGTACTCCGGGCGCTGTCCCGGGTGCTGATTCCAGCTCCGAGGTCGTCCCGGTACCCACAAGTCCCCTCCCCCAGCCCCCCTGCTAGGTGCGCCGTCTCCACCTGGAAGCTCAGCCCATGAACGCTCTAGTCTGGCCCCGCTGGGTGCGCCGTCCCCGCCCCCGGTCACCCGAGTCCCCCGCTCCCCAGGCTGGCGGGGGGGGGGTCGCCCTGGTCTCAGGCGCTCACCCGCCCCGAGCAGCAGCGCCAGCAAAGGAGGCAGCAGCAGCAGCAAGAGCGGCACGGTGGGCTCGCGGCGCTGCATGGTGGGGCGTCCGGACCAGGGTCCTCGCACCGTGCGGCCGGGGAGGCAGCTCCTTATAACCCGCGCCCCCAGTGGCCCCCACGGGAGGAAGTGACGTCACCACCACCCGCTCCCCGCCAGATGGAGGGCAACAGCTGCGGGGCGGAGACCCGTCTGAGACCCTCTATTATTCATGGGGGCCCACTCCCTGCACCCTCCCCTCCAGCTTCCGGCCCCTTCCGGCCCCTGAGCTCCAGCGGGGCGGCGGGGGGGGGGAGTTGGAATTCTCTGCCCAGGTAAACAGGGTCTGATGAGCTTAAGGCCCCACTGGGAGGCGGGACCTGGGTTTGAATCCAGAGGCAGCCACTTACAGACCAACCTCAGGCAACTCCTTCCCTTCCTTGGCCCATTTTCTCCTCTGGAAAGTGGGTCTCATAAATCTACTTCCTCAGAGCTGTATCTGGCCCCCACCTGAGTCCCAGCTCCTCCACTACCAGCTGTGCAGCCCTGGGACAACTGCTTAATCTAAGACCTGTTCCTCACTTGTGAAATAGGGCTGGTGACAACCTACTCCACAGCTTGATGGGGAAGATTAAATAAGTTAATGCACATGTTAGCTTGGGCAGTGCTTGGCACTGCGAACTACACAGGCCCGAGCTCCTTCACCCCAGTCATTTTTATTGAGCGCCCATTACATGCCCAGTCCTCTTCTAGACCCTGGTGCTACAACAATGAATGGGGCTGCTGGCAAACTTCCCTGGCCTCTTGGAGCAGACATCTCAGAATGGGGCAAGACAGTACCCAAGGAAGGAGGCTGCGGTGCATCGCAGCACGGCGGCGTGGATGCCGAGTGCTGGGGTTTTTACTTTGGCCAGGCTGGTCCGGGAAGTCCTCTCGGGGGAGGTGACATCTGGGCTAAGGCCTGAGTGACAAAATGCAAGCAGTCACACAAGATCTAGGGGAGAGGAGCCGGGGAGTGGTCTAGCAAGCGCAGAGGCCTGAG